>NC_092875.1:369283232-369635732 GCF_028372415.1 Notamacropus eugenii
ATACACCTCATTCCCAGCGTTGCTGTGAGTGTTAAATGAGATCCTGTTTATAAAGCGTTTGGTATAATGCCAGGCACATAGCAGGTACTGCATAAATGCTAGCTATTATAATTACTACTACAGAGCAAAAGGTTTTTAATGTTACATTCTGAAGGCATTTTGACCCTGTCTATACTTTACCAGTGAATCTAGACAGTTCTTTGTAACTCAACAATGAAATTCATTTTTTGCATGGCCGAATTTCAGTATGCTCATTATTAGTGCAAAAAAAAATCTTGCTACTAACAATGATAATACTACTGATAATTATAGCTCACAGTTATATAGCATTTTATGGTTACCAAGCACTTTACATAGATTACTTCATTTGATCTTCATCCCAACCCTGTAAGGAAAACAGAGACAGTGAGACAGACAATATTACCTCTGTTTAGCAGAAATTGAGTGAGGCTTAGCAAGGTCAAATGACTTCGCCAAGGTCACAGAAATATTAACTGGTAGAACCAGGACTAGAACCCAGATTTTTTTGACTCTGACTACTACTACTACTACCACTACTACTACCACCACTACTACTACCACCACTACCACCACTACCACTACTACTACTACTATTACTACTACTACTACTACTATTACTACTATTACTATTACTACTACTACTACTATTACATTTATATGGTGCTTACTACATGCCAGACGCTGGATTAAGCACTCATAACAACCCCCAGAGGTAGGTGCTATTATTATTGCCATTTTACAGTTGAGGAAACTGAAGCAAAGAAAGGTTGAGTGACTTGCCCAAGGTCACATAGTTACTAAGTGTCTGAGGCCAGATTTGAACTCAGATCTTCCCCACTCCAGGTTTGGTGCTCTATCCACTATACCCAGTTGTGATTCTGAGTCACAAAACTTTAGAGTTGAAAAGGACATGAGATCATACAGTTCAGCTATTCTCAAATTTTTTGGTTTTGTGATCCTTTTGTGCTCTTATTTTTGGGGACTTCAAGGAGTTTTTGGTTATGTGAGTTATATCTATCGATATTTACCATACTAGAAATTAAAATGTTATATAGTATTATTGGGAAAATAGTTTTGGTCTTGCAGTCACCTTGAAAAGATCTTGAGGACTCCCAGAAGTGCCTGCACCAAACTTTGAAAATTGCTGATCTCCAATACAATGATGTAAGACAATTCCAAAAGACTCATGATGGAAAACACTATCCACATCCAGAGAAAGAACTATGGAGTTTGAATACAGATGGAAGCAAACTATTATCACCTTTTCCCCCCCCTTTCTTGTGACTTTTCCCTTTTGCTCTGATTCTTCTTTCACAACATGGGTATATTTAAGGAGGATTTTGTTATCCTTTTAGAGTTTAGTTCCTCAGGATCCATGGCCATGGCAATGTCCAGGTGTTAGATAATAACTCCCAGAATAGTTCCAAGGATTCTAGATAGTAATTCCCAGAGTCATAGTGACAGACAGTCCTACTGAGGATATGCCATGAGATATAGGAGTGATATAATTGATATTTGCTACATTTACTCAGGATGACTATATTGCTAAAGTTAACCTATGAGGCCATTGTTGGCAAGATGTCTTCTTTATCTCTTGCACTATAAAGGGAGTGGGCATTGGTCAGTGAGGGGGAAAAACCATGGGGAAATGATGGAACATGCACAAAGGAATGCATGCACCTACCTCAACTGGCCCCCATTGAGGCTTGAGGGAATTTAGGGGAGTGCACAAGCTGTGCCTGTCTCGATTGACCCCATCAAGATGTAAGGGCAGTTGCCCCTCTTCTCATCAGCCCCTACAAGAAGAGTGATTAGGGAATGCTGTAGAAATTAGTGCTTCCATTATCAGCAAGCTTTCTGAGAAGACTAGACTGGAATAAAACTGATTATTAACCCTGCCAAAGGTCTGACCAGATCTGTCTGACCAGATCAAGAGTGAACCTGTTAGAGGCTGGGGTCTGAAACCACCAGTGCCTCCTGTATGAAACAATGACTAATGTGAAATACGTTTAATATGATTGTACATGTATAACCTATATCAGGTTGAGTGCCAAGTTAGGAAAGGGGGGAACGGAAAATTGCTGATCTCATCCAATGTCTTAATTTCATAAATGAGCAACAGAAGTCTTTCGAAATCAAGTGATTTGCCCAATGTCACAGTGAGGGGCTGAGCCTGGAATAGAAGCTAGATCTCTGATTCCCAGTCCAGGATTTTACATTACACCAAGCCAAATCTTATTCAATTTAATTTTCAAAAAATTCTGAATCCAAAATTGTCATTTGTTTGAAGAATAATTGGTAACAAGAAACCCAAGGAATGCATTTCGTCTCCATAATTATCATGGTTAACTCTCATCATTTTAAAACTGCACCTCCTTGAACATCTATATTTTAAATGAAGGAACTGAAAATATGCTAAAGAAAATTGTAGCTAATGTCTGAATAGATGGGGTTGTAAATAATCTGGAAAGTCTGAATGAAGTTTAAAATGATTTTGATAAGTTGGGGAGAAACTCTCTCCCTTTAAAAAGAGAAATTTTATTAAGTGGATATAAAAGGCACACACAGGGACAAAATGGAGCAACAAAATCCAATACAAGCATGGGCTGGGGAAAGATCAGATGTACAAACACAGGATGCAGGAGCAGAGGGAGGCTATGTTAGTTGACCACAAGCTATGATTCAACCATGCTGTGTTATTTCTGGGTGGAAAAAATGCCAACACAATAATGAGATGTAGTGAAAGAAATGTGACATGAAAACTCTAAGAAGTATTTGTCCTTATTCTGTGTTGGTCACATTTAAAGTTTTTATTCATAATTTATATCACCATAGCTATTCTAAATATCCTTCCCCCTTCCAGAGAGCCATCCCACGTAACAAATCGTATTTTTAGAGAGAATAAATCAGCACAACTAATCCACACAGTGAAAAAGTAGGAAAACATGTGCAATGTGTAACACCTGTAGATTTTCTACCTCCACAAAGGGGTAAGTTAAGGATACCATCTCCTATCTCTTCATTTGATCTTTGTTTTTTATCTTTATAATTCTGTTACATTTAATTTTGCTACATTTTGTAATATTTTGTTACATTTGGATTTTTTGGTTTGTCATTCTTTCCACTTACATTGTTGTAGTGACTATGTATTTTGTTTTCTTGGTTATGCTTATGTCACTCTGCATTAATTCATATAGATCTTATGCTTCTCTGTACTCACCACACATATCATTTCTTAAAACACAGTAATAGTCCATTACATTTATGTTCCACAATTGGTGTAGCCATTCTCTAATTGATGGGCATTTATTTTATTTCCAGTTCTTAGCTATCACAAAAAAATGCTGCTATAAATATTTTGGAGAACATGAGGACTTTCTTATCGATGACTTCCTTGGGGCCTAAACTCAGTAATGGAGTCTCTGGTTCAGAAGGTATTGACATTTTAATTAATTTATTTGCATAATTTCAAATTGCTTTGCAAAATGGTTGTATCATTTCATAGCTCCACCAATTATATATTAGTGCACCTATCCTTTCACAACCCTTCCAACATTGACTAACGACATTTTTTGTCATTTTTAGCAATTTTCAGGGTTTGAGATAAAACTCTGGATAGTTTTTATTTGAATTTCTCTTATTATGGGTGAATAATAATTGGAGCATTCTTTCATGTGATTGTGAATACTTTTCAGTTCTTTCGAGAAACATTTGTTTATATTCTTTGATTATCTATTGAGAAATAGCATATATGTATATATGTACACATATATATCTATGTGTGTATGCATTTATATGTATATGTGTATGTGTGTATATCTCTATATCTAGAGATCTACCTATCTATCTATCTATAGGATACCACACGCTTCTCAGAGAAATTTGATGCAAAGATTTTCCCCCCTACTTGACCACTTCTCTTCTTGTCCTAGCTGCTTTAACATTTTCTGTGCAGAAGTTTTTTGGCTTTATGTAACCAAGGTTATCAATTTTATCTTTTGTGATTGCCTCTATCTCTTCTTTGGTAAAGAATACATTTCCTACCCATACCTGTGAGAGGTGTATGATCTGCTCTACTTCTTTTTTTTTTTTTATTATAGTGTGTTCTTTAATATTACATTTACATATCCACTTAGAATGTATTGTGCGATATACTACAAGATGTTGGGTCTAAGCTTAATTTCTGCTAGACTGCTTTCCAATTTTCCCAGGATTTTTAATGAAATAAGAAAATTTTCCCTAGGTAATATACATTTTCCACTTTATCAAGCACAGCACTATTGAGTTCTATTATTTCTGAATTTCCCTTGTCTAGTCTGTTCCACTGGTCTGTCTCTTTATTTTTTAAGCAATATTATATGGTTTGGATGACTACTGCTTTCTAATATAATTTTATTAAAATATTACATTCTGTTTTGTTTATTTCACTTTTAAAAATGTTTAAAAACTAAAAAGAAGACAGAGAAGGGTAATAAGAATGATTAAAGAAATGAAATTTGGCTCAAGAAATGTGGCTGAAGGACTAGGGATTGTTTAGTCTGAAGAAAGGCTAAATAATATTTGATAATATATTCAAGTACATGAATAGTTTTTATGATGTCTGAAAAAAAGTCTGACTTTCATTAAGAATCACATTGGTGAAAATGGAATTCCATGAAAGAAGAGAGATTTCAATCGGATACAAGGTTTGATAATAAGGGTGATCAAGCAGTGCAACTGGCTGCCAAGGGACAGAGTAATCATTTGCATGAAGTGAGAATTATATCAGATAATCTCCCATTTCCTTTCTAGCTCTAGATTTTTTTGGGGGGGGGGGGTCTTATGGCACTGACAGAGGAAAAGTTTTGGAATGGAAATCATTCCATACAATAAATACATATATCTTAGCTTTGTATTATAGTTATTGATCCACATGTTTTAACTCCTCTTTCTCAAATACTCCAACACATGATCTCATTGATTTGGATCTTCCTTCTGACCTTTCAGAATGCTTCCCAATCATGTCTGGTCATCTTGAATTGTTCTTGGCCTTGGTCTTTTATGCATAGTTTAAAAACTGTGCTTCCGGACTCTCAACTTACTAGACTAAAAATTGAAGGGAATGAGACTTTGGGTTTATTTCTCTTTGTATCTTCCCTTAGTTTTCCTATGTACATGCCTAGTGTATTATTTAGCGAGTGGATGCTTATTAAATATTTTCTGAATGAACACATAAATATCACATGAGGCTGCCGAGAGAACCTGTACATATGACTATGGAGTTTGAAGAAGCATGGAGAACAGAAGTGCTAGAAGATGGGAAACTGGTAAATGTTCTGCTTTTACAAAAGGAGTAAATGGAGGATTCTGGAAATTAGAGACCAAAGAACTTGATGTAGGCACCCAACAAAATTATAGAAAAGCCATAGCCAATTTTTGAGCCCTTCGAAAAATAAGCCCAAGGATTATTGACATTTTGCCAAACTAACTTCATTTTCTTTTCTGATACAGTACTCGATAGCAGATCCAGGGAATACATGTGTGTCACTGTGTGACAAATGCAATGTGTCAGGATTTCAGAAAGGCATTTGACAAAGTTTCTCATGCCATCTGAGTTGCTGAGAAGGAAATGTGTCCTAGATGGTAGAATATTTAGGGATGTTCAAGATGAAACGAATGACTATCAGGGGTGGGGAACCTGTGGCCTTGAGGACCCTCTAGGTCTCCAAGTGTGACCCTTTGACCGCATACAAACTTCACAGAACAGGCCACATGTGGCCTCAAGACTGCAGCTCCCCACCCCTAGACTAGATCCCAAGATTATTAATGGATCACTGTCAACATGATCGAAAGTGTTTAGTGGAGGTTCCCCAGAGTCTGTCCTTATCCCATTAATATTTGTAAGTAAATTGGCAAAGACATAGATGGCACAAACTTTCAGATTAAATAAAGCAAGAGGAATAGCTAAGATACCATATGATAGACAGAGTCAGGATTCAAAAAAAATATAACGACCCTTGCATTTCCTCTTTCTCATCATTTCCTCTTTCTTATATTCTCCACTCTACAACTGGGGACAGCTAGGTGGTGCAGTGGATAGAGCACCAGTGTAGGAATCAGGAGGACCTGAGTTCAGATCTCACCTCAGACACTTGACACTCACTAGCTGTGTGAGCTTGGGCAAGTCACTTAACCCCAATTGCCTCATCCTGGGTCATCTCCAGTCATCCTGATGAATATCAGGTCACTGGATCCAGAAGACTCTGGAGGAGAAGTGAGGCTGGTGACCTGCACAGTCCTCCCTCACTCAAAACAAAGTCAAGTGCAAGCCATGTCATTATTTCTCTGATGGCATGGTCTTTGGCAACGAAGGACGAACACACACACACACTCTACAACTGTAACCTAAGGACCAATTTAGGGAACAGCAGTTCAGAAGACTGACCTTTCTCTGCTTTTATAAGCAGCAAAGGAGAGAAGCTGTTGGCCCCATTAGGACTGTTGATTGCAACTGTTGCCTTGCTTCTTTCACAGTTCATCGGCTCTGCCTTTCTAACCGTGGAAGAAAATGACAGCAGGACTATCACTTCCTTCATCCTGGACACTATATTGCCAGGGAGACAGACTAGAATCCCATGTAGGCTTTTGGCTACAGTCACACTGTTAACTCAATTTGAACTTGCAGTACACTAAAACCTACAAATCTTTTTCCACACACAATGTTGCCTAGCCACGACTGTTCATCCTGTACTATACAGCAGAGTTTTTTAAACCCAAGTATTACATTTATTTCTATTCAATTTTATCATGTTGGATTTGGCCTGCCACTCTAGCTTCTGAAGACCTTTATGGATGTTGGAGAAGGGCTTCTGAAGGTGGCATGGATTGGGAGATTTGGCCTCTGGGCACCCTTCCTACTCTAAGATTCTCTAACTTGAGAATTCTTTCCACTCACCTTCTTCTCATAACTCCTTGTCCTGTTGATGAATTTAGAAAGCTACATTAAACTACCAGGGAAAAATCTCCTAGAAATAGCTAATATAGTGTTTGTATAATCTATTGATCTGATTATTTCTTGATAAAGTATCTAAATTGTTTATCAGGTTCTTTCATATCCTGGCTCTGTTTCTCTCGCCGTTTTGACTTCATGGCTTTGTGATGCTTTTAAACATTTAAATCAGCTCCTTGAAGTCTGGAGTCCAGGCTTGTCTTTTCCTTTGCTCTGTTCTGGCTCTCTAGGGATTCAGCCTCTTGTCTCCACTGGAAGTCTCTCCCTATGATACTGTTGCTTCATTCTCTAAATTCTTCAAGTTACATTTGTTCATTTCTCTACTGTAGTGATTTTTAGGCCACCAGATCAAAGGATTCCCTGACAGTCTCTGGGATCATCCATTGTCACATGCCGTAGTAGGCTCAAAGGATCATAGCTGTAGAGTGAGAAGGGATCTTAGAGGTCATCTAGCCTATCTCTCTTATATTTTAGATGGGAAACTGAGGTCCAAAGAGGTATAGAGACTAGCTCATGGTAATAATTAGAAGGACTGATGTCCTTTGATTCCCAATCCCCCTCACTTTTTAAAAAATATGTATATAATGTTTCATTTTTCCCCAACTACATGTTTAAACAATTTTTAAACATTTTTAAAAAATTTAAGTTCTATCCCTCCCCACTTCCTTCTTCTTTGGGATGGTAAGCAATATGATACAGTTTACACATATAACGCTTGAATATTAATTTCCTATGAAGAATTTCAGAACTACATTTTCTGTACATGAAAATTTTCTGTTCTGTTGCTTGAAAACAGAGATGGACATTTACTCAACTACTTTTAAGCCTACAATCATAGTTACATATGTATGTAAAAATGCTTGGGCTAAAAGAAAGAAAGGAATTTCTTTTATTTTCATGTAACTGGACTATGTTTTTAAAGAGTAGATAGAGAAGGAAAAGAAATATGCTTGACTGGCTTCATAGTTTAGGAAATTATTATTTTATAAGTAGATATGATGCATTAAGGAATGTCACATAAAATATAGACAGTACAATCTTGGGTGATAAAGTTAACATACTTATGGTTTTGATAGTAAAAATCAAAATAAATTATTATACAGGAAAATTGTGATGTCCTGGCTTGGGGCTGCCTTTTTCACACTGCTCAAGAGGTCATAGTTGTGTAGTTCTGACTATATCTCTTCCCTGCTCCAGTGACTCCCTTGTGCCTCTAGGATAAAATAAAAATTTTTCTGTTTAGATTTTAAAACTCTTCAGAATCTGGCATCAATTTACCTTTCCAGACTTATTGTACATTATTCTCTTTCAAGCACTCTATGTTCCAACCAAATTGTTCTGCTGACCATTGGAGTTACATCTTTTCATGTAACATTTCCATGACTTTGAAGACACTGCTCCTGTGACTGGAATATATTTCCTTCTCACCTCTACTTCATGAAATCTCATGAAATCCTTGGCTTCAAAACTCAGTTCAAAAGTCAACACATATGAAAAAAGTGAGTCTGGGACCCCCAGATGTTGGTGTCCTTTCCACCCAAATTACTTGGTATATATATTTTATATTTAATTTCCTATGTACCTATTGTTCCTTCCCCCTCCAATAAAAAGTAAACCCCTTTAGGGTATGAGGAATTTCATTTTTATCTTTGTATTCTCCAACTCCTGGCAGAGTGCCTAGCATATAGTAGGTACTTAGTTAATGTGTATAGTTGAATTCACTGTCACCTATTTTATGCTCTGGGGCCTTCTGTATAAAAAATTTCTTGTGTATTCCTCTCAGGCCTGGCCTTTGGAGTCACTGACATCTACTTTTTTTTATCCAGCTCCATTTTCTATTCATCCAAGGTCTTTTTCTCAAAGCATGGACAAATGGGAAAGGTGGGTTGGCAGGTAGGTTGATATTTCACCTTGGCCTTCACACGGTGATGCTTTTGAGTTGACCAACATGCTGGACTGTGTAGGGAACAAAGACCCAATTCCAGCGCAGGAGGGGAGCAAGAACTAAAGACCTTTACTTCAACTGTGATGAGAAATCTATTTTGTGCAACTTGCTCACTATTAATTATTCTATGTTATAATGAAGTGTAAAAAAAAAATAAATCTCCAAATCCTATGAACTTGATATTTGGGAGAGACCTTAGAGAATATCTAATCAATCTGTCTTTTTGCAGAAGAGAAAACTAAGATTCCAAAATCAATAGGTCATCCTCCGATAAATTCTCTTCTAAGGCATCATCATGCTATGGATGTGACTTTGGACTCTCAAAGGTTGTGCAAGAACAGAATTCTTCCTTTCCTAGAATTCTTTCTAGCTGAGTTTCAGAAAATTCTATTGCTCAGCTAGAAAGAATTTGGATATGGGTCTGGTAATATACCGTGTGTTTGTTATCTGAGGACTAAGTTAAATGCAGAGAAGCTCATCTAGCACCAGATTTTTCATAGGATAGCAAATTTTTATTTATTTACTTTTCAGCCACAACAATCTTTGAAGCCTTCTAAGTTATAGGAGTATCATAGAACCATAGATTGAGATCAGAAGGGCCCTCAGTTCATCTAGTCCAACCCTGTCATTTTCCAGAACAGGAACCTAAAGCTCAGAGATGTTAAATGTCTTGCCTCGGGAGCATCTTATGAGTGTCAGAGGTAGAACATGAACCCAAATCAGTCTGACTCAAGCCTCTGCACTCTATCCACTTTACCACCCTGCATCCTGGGCAATCTGTATCAGTGGAGGGAGTACATACATGGAAGAAATTACAGATCCTTTGATTAAATTAGATCAGAGATAGAATCTGAGATTTGGGAGAAACCTTAGATATTTAGTTCAATGTTGTCATTTAATAAATGACTAGGTAGAGAGGTAAAGTGATGGTGGCTAGGTGGTGCAGTGGATAGAATGCCAGGCTTGGAGTCAGGAAGACTCATTTTCTTCAGTTTAAATCTGACCTCAGACACGTATTAGCTATGTGATCCTGCACAAGTCGCTTAACTCCAGTTGCCTCAGTTTCCTCATCTGTAAAATGAATTGGAGAAGGAAATGGCAAAGTACTCCTGTATCTCTGCCAAGAAAACCCCAAATGAGATCATGAAAAGTCAGACATGACTGAAAAATGACTGAACCACAACAAAAAACAAGAGATGTGAAGTAATTTGTGATAAAAGGACCACAGCTGGTTAGTGGCAGGGTCAGAATTAGAATTCAGGGCCTTTATGCCCAAAGGGATACAAAAATGTGCACACCCTTTGACCCAGCAATACCACTTCAAGGACTGTATCCCCAAGAGATCATAAAAATGGGAAAGGGTCCCACATGTACAAAAATATTTACAGCAGCACTCTTTGTGGTGGCCAAAAACTGGAAATCAAGGGGATGCTCATCAATTGGGGAATGTCTGAATAAATTAGGTATATGAATGTAGTGGAATACTATTGCTCTATAAGAAATGAACAAGAAGACTTCAGAGAGGTCTGGAAAGACTTACATGATCTGATGCTGAGCAAAAGGAGCAGAGCCAGGAGAACTTGGTGTACAGCAATGACCACAGTGCGCGAGAGTTTTTTTCTGGTAGACTTGGAACTTCATTGCAATGCAAGGACTTAAAAAAATTCCGAATGGTCTTTTAAGGCAAAATGCCTTCCACATCCAGAGAAAGAATCTAAGTTATATGGTAGTGATTGTAGAACACTGAAAATAAATTAAAAAAATAAAATATCAAAAAAATAAAGAATTCAGTGCCTTTTCTCTTAAAGCAATATTCTGGGATCTTTTTCTAAACTGGCTTATTGCTTCCCAAATTAAAATAAATTCCATATTAAATGATGCCTCCCATGTATAACAACTGTCTAATGAAGGGTACATTACATTACATGATAGAGATAACTACTATAAACATAAACACACACATAGGAGAATAAAGAGGGGTTGCCCCATCTTTCCATTCTGTACGTAGATGAATTTACTGACATATAGCAACATAGCAACTTATTTGTTGTGAAGCTTCTGACTCATCTGGACAAAAGTTTTTCATAATATGGTCCTTTTCTACCTTTCTAGTCTTTGTACGCCTTACTTCCATGCATTTACTCTATGGTCTCGCATCCAGGTTTACTTACTGTTCCTTACATATGACTGCATCTTCCACCTCTATGCCTTTGTACCGGCTGTTCTCCATACCTGGAATGCTCCCCCTCATCACTTCCATTCCTTGGAATCCATAGTTTCCTTCAAAACTCAGTTCAAGAACCACCCACTACATGAAGTCTCTTCTCATTCCTCCACCTGCTTCCCCAAAACCTTCATTTGAAGTTGATGTAGATTATAAAACATCAAGAGAAAACAGCTGGTGAGATGAAAGTTCAAGGACTTGGTAATTTTAAAGATTTGTTTTGCAGAATTCCTTTGTTCAGGTCTAATTAAACTGCTTTCAGAAATACAATACAACATAGATAATGCTAATCTGTGACTTTCTAAGTCCCTATGAAACACTGGGGATCTATTTCTATTTGAGTTTGACTCCATGGGGCTTATCTATTATTTATCTCTCACTCTTGGCTACACGACTGGCCCACTTCTTTTCCTGGTCATTTTTGATGTTGGGTGACATAATTTACTGTATTTCTCTTATGTATTTTTTTATTTGGTTTGTGTTACAGTCTCTTTGCCATCCACCATCTACCTTTGCCTTCCTCTTTGTTGACCCACTGCTTGAAATTTTCAGACTTTATAGACGTATTGGAGCAATCACAGTCTTAAATTCATTGTGTGTGTATGTGTGTGTGTGTGTGTGTGTGTGTGTGTGTGTGTGTGTATATATCTCCAGAAATATATATGTGCGTATACACTTATACCCACATACATATATGTATATATATATACATATATATATAATTCTAATGGCGATAACATATGCTACATTATATAATATTATACTATGTAATGTAAAATACATATTATATGTATATCTGTATATAGTATGTTATCCTCAATAGAATATATATACTAGAATATTATACTGTATAATATATAATATAATGCATATATTATACACACATATAGTATATGTTTTCCTTGAAGGTAAGAACTGCTTAACTTTTGTCTTTTTATCCTGAATCCCTGGCACAAATAGTAGGTCTTTAATAAATACTTGTTGATTGATCAGTTGAGTCACATCAACAATGTCCTTTCCACATATTAAAACCAGAAGATAACCATCAGTTTTTTTAACCTTTAATTTATCACTTGGTATTTATTTAATTATAGCAATTCTTGTAATTTAATGACACATGGATAATTTAATTTCCTTTTGTAATAAAGTCTCCTGTACTAATTTAAAAACAGTTTAATGTTTTAAAGCTTTGTGGCTACAAAGACTTACATTTAAAGATGACTTTGATGCTTCACAAAATCTGGGGCAAGTTGTGAAAAGACTAGTTCATTGTCCAGAGCTCAAGATTCTACTAAACATCTTCTTTTAAGAAAAGTATAGATAAACTAGGACAAAGGAATTCTGCAAAACAAAATTTTAAAATTACTAGGTCCTTGAACTTTCAGCTCACCAGATGTTTTCTCTTGATGTTTTGTAATCTACATTAACTTCAAATGCTTAGAAATGCTCAAAGCCCCAAGTTTCAAAGGACTAGAGAAGAAAAAGGAGAAATATGTACCCCCTTGACTGGGCAGGCTACACCTATACTTTGTTCAAACTTGTTGTCTTAGAAGAATGTTAAAGTGATTGAAAATTCAAGGTTAAGTCCCTTGTTCTTTTTCAACTAAGCAAAAGTCCAGTGAGAAGTCATTAGTTCTAAATTTAGAAAGGCAACAATAAAAAAAGTGGGTAAACTAAAGCAGACTCTCTACCCACTGCCTAAAGGTGTGGCATGTGGTCAGGTAATATCTGCTCCTAACAATTAGTCTGGACTTCTTTCATAAGAATAAGGACTTTGGTATTCTGGAGGTTAGTGTGGCAAAGGTCATATTCATAATGGTAGCTACAATGACCTGTATCAGATTTTCTCAGGAAAAACAAACCAACAAACTGAGAGCATTTGAAAATTTGATTTTTGGAGAAATTCATGTAGCAAATAATAAAAGTCCAGAAAGTAAAACATTTTTGTGGGGTTTTTTTTTTTGATTGCCCAAGCATTTTCCCCTTACTATAGAAAGGAGAGTATCTGCTTGTAAAGCCTGCTTTTTATTTTCATCAGACCTAGAGGCAAAAAATAAAAACTATTTAAGCTCTTTTCCTTTGAAGTACAAAACTGATTTTTCCTATACAGAAAATATTTTCACATAGACTTAGCACTAATCTCCTCATCATAAAATAACATGAAATGAAATACCAAAAAACCAGTTTCACAAGGAACACTCAAGAAAAACCTGTGCTTGATCATATCTTTTATGTGAGCCCAACAAAAACATGATCTGTGCATTGTACATAACCATCCATAAGTATTCCTACTAACAAAATTAATATTCCTATCTTCCAGTAGGTGGCATGATGGAATGGGCACACTCCCCTCAGGTCTAAATCCTAGCTTTGAAATTTACAACCTATATGACCTTGGGCAGGTCATTCAATTTCAGTTAGTTCAGTTGAATATGCAAGACACCACTCCAAGGTTTAGGGGATATGAAAATAAAGGGGAGGTTCAGCGAGGAGAGAAAGCCCTTCCCGACCCTTGGAAAGTTTATTAGGTACATGTACACAATTAAGAAAATCTATAATTTGAGGAGGTGAAGAGTTCTAGGATAGTTTAATGTAGAAAATGGAACTTGGAGTTCATACAGATACTCTCTAGCTGTGTGACTTTGAATAGGGCACTTAACTTTTTTTATAAAGTCATGATGAGGATCAAATGAAGTAATATATGTAAAGGTTTTAGAACTATAAAGCTCTATATAACTGTTACATTATTATTGCTATTATAATTATTAGTAATAGCAGCAGCAGTCATAGTGGTAAGAGTAGCTATTAGGAGATGAGGAAAGGTTTGCCATAGCCTTGAGTTGAGCCTTGCAGGAAGGTTAGGATTCTAAAAGGTAGCAGTGAGAAGGGAGTGTTACAAGTATGAGGGATGGCCTGTGCTGGGAGGTAGAATGTTGACTTCGGGGAACAGCAAGGAGGTCAGTTTGGATGGAATGAAAATCACATGAAGAAAAAAATGAAGAATGAATCTTCAGTTGTCTGGAGCTGCAAAGGAACTTTAATGCCAAGCTGAGGAATTGGTATCTTATCCCAGAGGAAATGGGGAGCCACTGAAGCAACTTGAGCAGGGGAGTGCCATGGTCAGGGCTGTTCATGGGGAGGTGTATGTCGGCACCTATGTAAAGGATAGATTGGAAAGGTGGGGCACTGAAATCGGAGTGATCAATGAGGAAGTCATATAATTCAAGTGAGAAATGATTAGGGTCTGAAATAGGATGGTGGCTGGGTGAGTGGAAAGAAGGCAAAGGATATAAGATACTTTGGAAGTCGAATTGTTAAGACTTTTCAAGTGATTGGATATGTTGGTGAGGAAGAGAAATGCATCCAGTATGGTTCTGAAGTTGTGAAATTTAGTGACTGGAAGAAAGTTGGTAGGGCTGTTTCTTCCTCTGCAGGATGAAATGGTTGGAAAAGATGATTCCTGTCTTGACAGGGGCAACTAGGTGATGCAGTGGATAGAGCATCCAGCCTGGAGTCAGGAAAATCTGAGTTCTGTTCCAGCCTCAGACCCTTACTAGCTGTGTGACCCTGGGCAAGTCACTTAATCCCTATTTGCCTCAGTTCCTCATCTGTAAAATGGGGATACATGAGAAGAAAATGGCAAACCACTCCAGTATCTTTGCCAAGAAAGCACCGTGGACCTTGTCTCTGGAATCATGTAGAGTCTGACAAAACTGAACAACAACGAAGGTGTTGTCCAGCCCTAATTCCTGTGAAATCAGCACTTTCTTATGGTAAGTCACACATAGAGCACAGGTATTCCTGTTAACAGCCCAAGTCATGAACGCTTGGTTTCTCTTAGGAATTTTTTTCTTTTAGGTATATATGCTTCTGATACTTCCTACACATGGGGTATTAGTTTGGATTTGTGAAATATGATTAATGATTTTTAACTGTAAGTATGATACCCTAAGGATTCAATGACTTTTTAATTGCCATCCAGGGAGTAAAATACATTTTGAAGGAAAAAAAATCAGTGAGATATAAATAGTGTTTCCATTACATATCATTATGAAAAAAATTAAGAATTATTTTCAGTGTGTGTGTGTGTGTCTTTCTGTCCCTTTGACTGTTGGCTTCCAGCCAAACACCAATGTTCTGCATATTTAAAATATCACTTATTCTAAATAATGATGATCCCATAACCTTTTCAATTTTAATTTTCCACAGCATCAGTGAGTTAAAAAAGCAGATGGTGGAAAGGATATAACCATTATTGTTTACTCACCTAACTAGGAAAAAAAATTCAATGTGCTTACAAAATATTTTCCGCACTGTTTCCTCCACCATGAATTAATCTGAATGACTAATTCTACTCTAAGTATAAGAGAAAATCCAAAGAGCTTGGTAGCTTTAAGAGCTCATATTTAGAAAATCAAAATAGACTGGGGAGATTTTAAGTGGGACTCTGCTATATGTAGCTTATTCTCCACTGAAAGTCTCATAAAATCAGATAGTGCTTCTATGGTGGATAGGATTTTTTTTTCCTTTTGGAATGAATTGTCAGGGGAATAAGGGCTGCCTACATACTTATTCCTTCTGGAACGTTTTTCCACAAAGAATCTTCTCATCATTGACAGAAGCAACTTTGTGGTCCTGTGACCCCACAAATGACTTCCGTTTTGGCAGGAGAATGAGGGGAGGGTGGACTTCAACTAAGGAGAATCCATTAATACAATATTCTCCTTTTTGGTCATTGTGGTTTTACTTTTTCTATTTCAGTCTACTTTTTTGCGGGGGTAGGCAACCATAAGATCATATGAACTGACATCTATGAAGTCATGCATCCCTAGAATTCTATGTACATGGAAGACAGCTACAGTCTTTTTTAAATGCACATGTGCACACATATACCTCCCCTCCCCCCACATTCCTAACATAGAATCATGGAATTTTTAGAACTACGAAGGACCTTAGAGATAATTTGATCCAACCTCCTTGTTTGACTGATGAGAAAAATGAAACTCAGTTTAATGACTTGCTGAAGGAGAGAATTCATATGATATGCAGTTGGCTCAAAATAGTCCTAAAAAATAGCGGATGCTTTTAACTCAAATATGTATTAAATTCTTATTCTTAGTAGAATTCTTTAGGAAATGACTATAGCTAAGGTGAATATCTTTGTCATTTTTAGTTTCCCATTTTCATTAGTGGCAGATTGTCTGACTAGATCAGGTTGAAGTGATTGCCATGGTATGGTGTTTTCTTCTAAACTGAAGTTGATTTTTAGCTTTATTCTAAATGATCAAGGCTTGATTATTCACAAAAAACTGATTCTGATGTGAACTAAAATGTCATTTACTAGTCCTCTATCAAGAGACATTTTATTTTTTGAAAATTTTGGAAATGTTAATTTTTATTATGAAAGGTTTGCCATAGCTTTGGGTTGAGCCTTAAAGGAAGGTACAGATTCTAAGAGTTAGTAGTGAGAACTACAATAAACATGAATGTTTTCATGTAAAAAGAACACAAAAAGAGGCTCATATTTGAAACCATATTCTACAGTTTTTTATAGTATACATTAATTTTAATATGGTAGTACCAATACTGATCTGCTTGTCTGTATCCTTTTCTTAATGTCATTTTTTCTAAAAAAGCCATTTTCATTTTCCTGATTTTTTTTTTAGTGCTCTACATGTCTAGGACCTTTTGATTCTCTTCTTGAAGTATTCACAATACTCATATTACAGGCATACCTCATTTTATTGAACTTTACTTTATTGTACTTTGTAGATTTTTTTCTCCTTTTTTCTTTTCTTTCTTTTAAAAAACAAATTGAAGGTTTATAACAACCCTACTCAGTGCCATTTTCTTCAATGGCATGTGCTTACATTACATCTCTGTATTACATTTTGGTAATTCTTACAATATTTCAAGTTTTTCATTATTATCATATCTGTTACGGTGATTTGTGATCAGTGATCTTTGATATTACATTGTAATTGTTTAAGGGAGCAACCAACTGCTTTCATATAAGACAGCCAACTTAACTGATAAATGCTGTGCATGTTCTGACTGCTCCACTGACTGGTTATTCCCCTATCTCTCTCCCTCTCCTCTGGTTTCCCTATTCCCTGAGATAGGAGGTGGAAGCAAGATGGTGGAGTGAGAGCAACTACTCATCTAAGTTCTAAGACAAACTCCTTCAGAGACCTCTAAAAAGAGAATCTGAATGGAATCTGGAATGACAGAATCTAATAGGAGACAGATTGTGGCAGATTTCTAGCCCAGGACAGACTGGCAGATCGATTGGAAGGATCTGTTGCACAGGGCTGGAGGAGCGCACAGCACACAGGCTGTACCAGCGTGGTCCCTGCCAATGGCAGGGCTGAGCAGGAAGCCCTAGGCAGTCTGAGGCAGCAGCTGCCCTACGGAATCTTGGGCATATCACCCCGCTGATTAAATGTCTGTGAATCATCAGCTTGGACTTCCAGGAGCCAAGATAGTGGAGTGATTGGTAAATGCTCTACCCCTCTCCTTGTTGACCTTGAAAAACCCATAAAATATTTCCACAGGAAAAATCCTGAAACAGTGAGATCAGTTTAAGGGGTAAAGCTAGTGTCTATGAGGCTAGGCAAATTGCAAAGAGCGGTCCCTCTTGCTGTGGCTGAAGGGGATCAGTGTAGGACGGGAGCTGTCCCAGACAGCCCCACCTCAGTGAACCAGGAGGAGATCCTGAGCCCCAGGGGCATGGAGCTTATAATTGTCAACATCAGGACCCCAGGACCACAGGAGTGCCTCAGCATAGCCAGGGAAATAGGGAAGACACTAGTACAAACACTAGCTCACCAACCACTGAGCCTGCTTGTGCTCAGGAGAAGAGACCTCCTGTGACTAGACCACCCCTCCCCCACACTTAATGCAGCTAGTTCCAGGGTAACTCTGGGGAAACTCAGAAAGACTTCACCTGGCCTCTGCTTTGGCACATCAACTAGCTCAGTATCAGGTAAGCTATAGCATTCTAACCTCTAGCTGAAAGAACCAGAGGCCACAATACACAAAGCCTCAAGTTCTAAACACAAGAACCATGGGACAGAGCCTCCTGTGCCCCTGAAGCAGAGATCCACTTTAAAAGCCAGGAAAAGGGTGACAAGGACTTACGGGTCCTTGTCCTTTCTATGGGGACAAGGACCAAAACATGAATACCAAAGAGGGCAGCATTAAGACTATACTCCCATCTGAAATTTCAGAAGGGAATATGAACTGGTCTCAAGTCCAAAGAGCATTCTTGGAAGAGCTCAAGAAGAATTTCAAAAACCAAATTAGGGAAATAGAAGAAAAACTGGCCACTGATTTTAAAAAAAGAAATCACAGAAGAATTTAAAAGGAAAATTGGACTAATGGAAAAAGAAGCACAAAACCTAACTGGGAAAATTAGACAAATGGAAAATGAAGTACAAAAACTAATTGGAGAAAATAACTCCTTAAAAGGAATGATTGGACAGATGAAAAAGGAGTTGCAAAAGTTAACTGAAGAAAACAATTTGATAAAAATTAGAATTGGGCAGGTAGAAGCTAATGACTCTATGAGATATCAAACATCAATCAAACAGAATCTAAAGAATGAAAAGATAGAAGAAAATGCAAAATATCTAATTGGAAAAACAACTGACCTGGAAAATACATCCAGGAGAGAAAAATCTAAGAATTATTGCTCTACCAGAAAGTCATGATGAAAAAAAAAGAGACTGAATAATATCTTCCAAGAAATAATCAAGAAAAACTATCTTTGGGAAGGCAATATACCAAAAGAAGAAAAAAATCATTATCCAAAAAAAATTTCTGGCAAGAGGACATCAATAACAATGGACCCATTTTTGCACTTACTCATCTTTCTTAATTCTTTATTAGAATGATCCACACATATACTGAGGGTATTCTTGATGAAAACATGAGAACAGTCAGCTTCACAGACACTTTTCTATTGCAGAATATACCTGCACACAACTTACTAAAAGTGCAAGACAGTACAAGAACCTGCTGGTTTATCATTGTTATCCTGCAAATAAAGACATTTAAATTAGCAGGGCAAAATAAAGCTTTAAAGGTTCTCCTTCAATGAAGAATCTCTGAAGCACTCATTAACATAATATGCCATGAGAAATAGAACCACAACAAAGGATTTGAACAAACAGGTCTCAGAAAAAATTACAAACTATTACCAACCATGCAAAAAAATACTTCAAATCATTGATACAAAGAGAAATGCAAATCAAAACAACATTGAAATTTCACCTCAAATTTAGCAAATTTTGGAAAATGACAAGAGATGGGACTAGTTCATGTTGGAGGGGTTATGGAGAGTGAGTTAGGTGCATGCATTATTTTTGGATATAGTAAACTTGGTCTGTCTGGTCTGGGCCACAAGCAGAGTGGTCATAACAACACATTCTTTTCATCTTTACATCTTTCCCACCTTGAAGCATCTCAGGTTTCAAGCCCTTTATCAGTAAATAACAGTATTGCCCAGAGCCAGGAACTACCCTTGCCTTGATCTGGGAGATTTGTTATCAGTCTTGACTTTGAGAAAACCCTTGACTAAGGGTTGGGAAAGAGGGACTTCCCTGACTGTGGTTTGGCAATTATATAAATTCCCCTATGTGACTAAATCTCTGACACTGTCTTCCACCTGAGGACAACCAGTCTTGGTCACCCAGCAGAGTCTCATCTCTTCCCAAGCTCCTTATTCTATGGACAGAATCATCCTTTTTGCTTTACTTGTTTTCTACCTCTACAAGTCTTGCAGCAATGGTCTGGTTCTTGTAACTACTTCCTTAACTGTCATGAGCTTTACCTTGACATACTCAACCTTGGGCACTATATCAATGTGCTCTAAATTTATAAACCCTGAATAAGTCTAAAACTCCTAGTATCCATGCCTCCCTTCCAAGATTTGTAGAAACCAAAGTTTGGTAGTTGAACTCTATGTCTTAGAGGGAGGAAACCCCCATTTCTTTGACTGATTCCCTTTCTGGGGCTAGAGTCTTGTGCTGAACTTTTTGTATTTCTGTTCCCCATCTCTCTGACCTCATAAGCAGAGGCAGTAGGGATAGGATAGTGGAGTTATAAATTAACCACTCAGAAAAACAATTTGGAATTATGTAAATCAAGTGGCTACAATGTCCATATTCTTTGACTGAGAAATTCCACTGATAGGCATATATACCAAGGAAGGCACTAACAAAGTTTCCATATACACCAAAATATTTATAGCAATACATTTTTTTGTGGTAGAAAAAAAATTAGAAACAAAGAGATGTTCCCTCAATTAGGGAATGGCTAAACACAAATTGTGATACATGAACATAATGGAAGTATTACTGTGTTACAGGAAATGATGAACATGATGAATACAGACTTATAAAGACTGATGAAAAGTGAAATGATCAACTTTGAATGACTTAGCTCTTTTCAGCAACACAATGATCTAAAAGAGGTATAAAGAACTCATGAAAATGCTATCCATGTCCAGTTAAGGAACTTATGGACTCTCAGTGAAGATCAAAGCATATTTTTCACTTTCTTCTTTTTTGTGGGTTTTTTCCCTTTTGATCTGTTTCTTTTTTCACAACTGTGACTAATATGGAAATATTTTTACATAGTAGCACATATATAAACTATATCAAATTGCCTACCATTTTCAGAAGAGGGGAGGGGAGAGAGGGAAGGAGGGAGAAAAAAATTGGACCTCAAAATCTTGTAAAAGTGAATGCTATAAGTTTTCTTGACATATAACTGAGAAAAAACACTATTCTTTTTAAAAAGTAAAGTAAGAAGATTCAGGAAAACATATACACAATGAATATAACCATGTAAATGGGAAGAGAAAGAAGCACAGAGCAATGAAAAAAAAAAAGAATGTTTTGAAATGATAAGGGCTAAATTTGACTCCAAAGAAGACATAGGAGAAGGTACTGCCCCCTATTTCTCTGAACCCATGTGTATGGAACATTAAATTAACATCAGATCTTTTTTAAAAAATTAAAACTAAATTTTTTAAGTCACAGAGACTTTTTTTAGTTCCAAATTTTCTTCCTCCTTTTGCCCCTTTCTCTACTCAAAGAGTAGGCAAGAAAAACAAAACCTATTGCAAATACCTGTAATCATACAAAACAGATTTCTGCATTAGCCATATTATCTCCCAAAAACGCAAGGAAAAGAAATGAAGAGAAAAAAATATTTCAGTTTTGCACTCTAAGTTCATGAGTTCTCTTTCTAAGAATAGATAGCATTTTTCTCATCATGAATCCTTTGGAATTGTGGTGATTATTATGTTAATCTGTTTTTAAGTCTTTCAAGGTTGATGATCTTTACAATATCACTGTTACTATACCGATTTCTCTCCTAGTTCTGCTCACTTCACTTTGTTTCTGTTCATATAGGTGTTCCAGGTCTTTCGGAAACCATGAATATTCCATCACATTTTATACCACATCAAATCTTGTGTTGATTGGTTCTTTTTTTTCCTTCTACTTTTTCTTTCTTTTCAGATTTCATTATGAGATACGGCTTTTTTGGAGGGGAAAGGGGAAAGAATCCAGAAAGAAATATAAGTGCTGTAAAAAGAGAAGATATCAATGAAATATTTTTTTAAATAAAAAAAAGGAATGAAACCACAGAGATAGCTCCATTCAATGACTCTCTTATTATTAATGTCAAGGAAACATAATAGGGTGACATGTGCATGACAGATATATTTATCACTATCATAGAGGATATCCTGTACAGAGTTCATAAGAAAGAGGGATCCCTACAGATGGTAAGGTTCTCCAGATAATCCTACTTATGGAAGACACTGGTTTGATTACATCAAGACCCTGAATATCATAGCTTCTTCTCAGCTCAAAAGAGATTGACCTACAGGAAAAATGAAATAGGTTAGAAATATCCCCAACATCTAGATCATGATACACAGTTAAGAGAGCAGGACATTGAGGTAAAGAGTACCAGATTTGCCATCAGAGGCCTAGGAGCTTACATTCTTTCTAAAAGGATATAATCTGAGAATGTCCACAATCGTGGCCTAATTCCAAGAACATAAATAAAATTGATTGAACGAAATTGACTATGGATCTGTTCAGCGTCAATATTCAGGACAATTCCATTTACTAAGCACCTACCATGCAACAACTGAAATAAAAAACAGGCTGCAATATCCTGCCCACCCTACAGTCCTTTAGGTTATCATATGAAGACCAGGAATTAGATCTATAAAATTTCAGAAATGGAAATATCTTAGAGCTAAACTAGTCATTGCACTCTCTTTCATAAATGAGGAAAATGAGACTCAGATAGGTAAAGTGCTTTTGAACAGAGGAAAGAACATTGGACTAAAAGTCCTAGTTCTGATGCTTACAAGTTGTCTGGCTTTGGTTAAGTCATTCAATTTCTCTGTACCTTAGTTTACCTACCTCATAGGGTTGTTGTGAAGAAAGTGCTTTATGAACCTTTAAATATCAGGCTAGTTCTTATGGTCAAAGACTTTTCGTAGATCTGGGAAGAAAGCTCAGCCCTACTGACTCCCTGTACAGTGTTTTTTCTATATATCATACAGATCTTTTTTTCCTTTAGTTTCCTTATATACTGATACCTGCCTTCATAACATTGTTCTCTACAGAGAGGGATCATAAGCATTTTTGTGTTAGAATCCCAATCCATATAGGCTTAGTTCCTAACAGATTTTAAAAAATAACACTCTCTCATTGTTGACATGGTAGACCTATGAGACAAACCCCTCAAAGACAGCATTACAGCAAGTCTCCCAGTGGTGAAAAAGGAATGGAAATAACCATAATTGACCTCATATGGTCACTATGAGCAGTGTTAGAATCAATCTTAATGACTCAGGCAATTGAATCACTTTGTTAAACAGTAATGTGCTTGTTAAATGTTTAAACAGGACAGAAGATCAGAGAGGATCCAGTTTCTGAGCCCTGTAAAATGGTTACATAGCACTTGTTGGAATTTTAGTGCTGAAGAAACAGATCTTAGAGATCATTTTATCAGAAAGATTTTATAGGATGCCAGAGAAGTGTTCCTTTGTGATCTCTGAAAATGAGTTAACACCTAAATCTCAGCCTTTCCTTGACCATTGTTTTCTTCTTCCTCATCATTGCTATAAATTAACCCAAGGAATCAAGTGGGCAGTTCCCCAATGAATGGGAATTTTGCATTTATTTCTGGACAGTTCAGTTACTCATTTCTAGAACTTTGTGTAGGCCATCAAATCTTTTTATATAGTAGAATAACATAGCTTTCCTTTTCATGTGGGTTTATAAATCCACAATATAATATAATTAAATGCTAAATTATGGAAAGTAGCTAGACTGACACATTTATCTGAACTGGGAAGTTGTGGGTGGCAAGAGTCTTTAGCCTGGGATATCTCCTATTACTCATGGAGTTGGCTTCCCATTGTTTCTGAATTCAGAACACCTGGGGTTAGTTAGTCTGAAATAAACAGGGCCAGGAAAGACATGTAGAGAGATGCTTGCTTTGTGTAGATGTTGAGAGTTAATCAATTACTGGTTACCCAAGAGTGACATCTTTCCTTCTCCCTAAAGACTGCTTTGTCCTGCTGCTGGGGCAAAGGAAGGAAAGTGATCACAGGATCATTTATTTGGAGCTAGAAGGGACCTCAGTGTCAGTCTAGCACAGGAGTGGGGAATCTGTGACTTTGAGGTCACATGTGCCCTCCAGGTCCTCAAGTGTGGCCCTTTGACTAACTCTTTGACCTGAATAAAGACCACACTTGATCTTGTCTAATGTAATTTAATCCTTTCATTTTAGAGGTGAATGCCTAAAACCTAAAGAGGTAGTTGGTTGTTCTGGCTCATGCAACCAGTAAGTATTTGAGGTCGGATTTGAACCAAGGCCTTCATTATTCCCAAGTTCAGAACTCTATCCACTTGTTCTGGCTTATAATGCAGGAATTCAGAAGGCATTTTCCCCCAGTAATACATGAAAGTTTAGTGGAGTCAAAACAGTAATGTTTATAGTTTGTTTCATTTACTAACCCTAATGGGTTAATTGTAGGTTCTACTTGGAAACAAACAACTGACTTCCAAAGATAGCTTTGAAACACAATCCCACAACCTCTTTTTAAATTGTAGAACAAACCCATTGGCATTTGAGATTCTCAGTGGTCAAATGTTTTCAACTAGAGCTGCTATTTTTTCTGGAAAAAGAAAAAAATCTTTTTTTAAAAAAAAAATTAATTTATTTAACTTTTAACATTCATTTTCACAAAATTTTGGGTTCCAAATTTTCTCCCCATTTGTCCCCTCCCCCCACCCCAAAACACTGAGCATTCTAATTGCCCCTATCACCAATCTGCCCTCTCTTTTATCATCCCTCCCTTCCCTTGTCCCCAACTTCTCTTTTGTCCTGTAGGGACAGATAACTTTCCATACCACTTTACCTGTATTTCTTATTTCCTAGTAGCAAGAACAGTACTCGACAGCTGTTCCTATAACTTTGAGTTCCAACTTCTCTTCATCCCTCCCTCCCCACCCGTTCCCTTTGGAAGACAAGCAATTCAATATAGGCCATATCTGTGTAGTTTTGCAAATGACTTCCATAATAGTCGTGTTGTGTAAGACTAACTATATTTCCCTCCATCCTATACTGCCCTCCATTGCTTCTATTCTCTCTTTTGATCCTGTCCCTCCCCAAGAGTGTTGACCTTAAATTGCTCCCTCCTCTCCATGCCCTCCCTTCCATCATCCCCCCCACCCTGTTTATCCCTTTGTCCCCCACCTTCCTGTATTGTAAGATAGGTTTTCATACCAAAATGAGTGTGCATTTTATTCCTTCCTTTAGTGGAATGTGATGAGAGTAAACTTCATATTTTTCTCTCACGTAAAAGAAAAAAATCTTAAACCACTCTCCTGTCCCTTTCCCTTCTCCCCAACTTAAGAAGATCCTGTCAATTTGTGAATGTGACCTGAGAATTCAGTTCCTGACCTCAAAAAGTTATTATACACTGTTTTACACTGACGTTTTAAAACCAAAGGATCAGATTTGAACTCAAGTCCTCCTCCCTCCAGTGCCATCCACTGCATCACCTACCCACCATAATGAAACTATGAAGATAAACTACTTTGGAAAATTTAACAACTTTGATCAATGCAGTGACTAACACAAATTCCAGAAGACTGATGATAAAACCTGCTACCATCCTTCTGACAGAAGGGGAGTGGATTTGGTACAGAATAAAAGACAGACAGATAGACAGATAGATAGATAGATAGATGAGATTATTTATATATTATATAATTACATATATTATATATATATACATATATTAGACCTGATCAACTCAAGAATTTGTTTGTTTAACTATGCGTATTGTTCAAAGGTTTAGCTCTTGCTACTCCCCCCCCAAAATGTGAAGGGAGGGAAATGGATTTTTGTTTATTAAAAAAAAAAAACAACAAAAAAGTAAAATTGCAAAATTCTCAAGAAAATTTTTTGAAGTCAAAATAGACTGTAGAGATCATCTCATCAGAAAGATTTTATAGGATCCCAACTAATACCTAAGGAAAAGTGCTTTGTGTATAGGGGAATGCTGAAGCTCTAATAGCAAGAACCAATTATTAAATGTTCAGCGTCAACATTTACACCTTGGAAATTGGTAAATTCTATAAATTGGGACTTCATTTATTGTACGGTTGATAGTCTAGACTTAATAAAATGATAGAGAAAAATATTTGTAACTAAGATTAAACTTCAAAATGTATTGTGCATATTGGTCCCCCCCCTCCAGAGAGCTGGCTGTTGAACGTTTGCTTATACACCCCTGCTTGTTGGTCAGAAGCAGAGTCAGGACTAGAGCCCACGCTTCCAACATCCTGTCCAGTACTCCTTCAGAAGTCTGCCCCATTGCAGCATGCCCAGTCTCAGAAGAAATGCTAGCAGTTTATCCACAGGTAGCAGCATTTAGTTATAATGTGCATTCATATACATTATCTTAGTGGATTTTTAAGACCACCCTGCAATGTAGGTATTGCAACCTTGATTCTCCTCATTTTAGAAATGAAGAAATTTAGACTTCGAGGGAGTAACTGACTTATCCAACCTCATTTAGCTATTAAATGGAGGACCCAGAAAAAAGCCCAGGTCTTTGGGCTCTACTTTCAGTACTCTTGAGGCAGCACATCGTCCTTCAAAGTACCTTGAGCACTATAGAAACAACCCTTTCAGTTTTCTCAATGGTTCAGCCAAATCACCCCAACACTCCAATCTTGGAATGGTGGCATTTTCCCCATAAGTCTTAGGGTTGAATATTGCTCCATCAGACTATTGGTTCCAGAAGGCTTCTCCTTCCAGGTGCCCCATCATCTCTCCCATCTTCCCTTATTCTAGCTTTCCTGCTGGGCTGGCTTTTAACAGAATTTAATTGCTGTTCAGTGCCACTGAAAAGGAGAGGAATAATCCAATTCAAAAGTCTTTACACAGCACATTTTCTTTAGTAATGAAATCTTGGCTGATTTTCAGAATCTGTTTCATGTGGCAAATGAAAGAATTAACCAACCATCCTTTGTGATACACCAGAATTCTGCTGTCTTCCCTTTGGTGGAAGTGGAGTCTAAATACAAAATTCTGGGGAAAGGCGCATAGGTTATGCCTTGATGTGGGTTGTTTTTTCTTTAATTTGTTTCCATATTTTAGTTGGGAAAATATGACAAATGATAGAAGTCTTTTATGGAACATTAATTGTTTAAAAGCATGAAGAATCTCATTTTTAAAAAGTGGAACATATGTACATCTTCTACTTTTTAGCAATTTTTGATATATTGACTACCCCTCTTCCTTTATTTTCTTTCCTCTTTTAATTCTCCTCCTTTCTGTCAGTACAATTCTCACTCTCCTTTGCTGAATCATTCTCCTCCTTCTCTCTACTAACTGTGGATTTTCCTCTAAGAATCTATGTTGGGCCCTTTCATATTTTCTCTCTGAATCTTTTTCCTTAGTGATCTCACCAACAACCATGAATTCACTCACCATCTCTATGCAGATAATTTTCAATTTCTTCTATCCAGCAATAAACTTTTGCCCAAACTAAAATTCTATATTATCAACTGCCTGTTAGACTTCTTTATTTAATGAACTAGAGTCAACTTGTTAAAAATATAATTTCCTCCAAAGCATATACTTTCTCCAAACTTTCCCAATTGAGTCAGTAGCACAAGCATCTATGCTAGTCACCCAGGTTCATAACCTTAGAGTGATTCTTGAACACCTCTGTCTGTCAAGTTTTTTTTATTCTACCACTACAAAATCTCTTCTATTCACCCCCTTCTCTCCACTCATAGTCTCTATCTAATTCATTCCCTTGTCACCTTTCACCTGGAATATAGTCATCTCTTAATTGAACTCCTTGCCTCCAGTCACTTCCCTCTCATATTTACCTTTTCCATGGCTGCCAAGTTGTTATTCCTAAAATACAGGGACACCTCCACTGAAAAAATTTTAATGGCTCTGTATCGCCTTTTGAATAAAATACAAAATCCTTTCAGAATATGGCTCCCTCCTTTCTTTCTCTATCTTATTTCTATGACAAACTCAATACTGGCTAGGAATGTACCAGGTGACAAATGATGTCTTGGCAATCTAGTCCAGTCCCAGGCTCATGTTAACCTACTGAAAAGCAAGTTGGCATTTATCATTTAGTTAACCAATAAGGGAGACCTTCCCTGTGTATCTATGCAGAAGATGCTCTCTAATATGCTTCTCTAGGTTAGCTCCCACCCTGCTGAACCTGTTTCATTTGTCAGGGCAAGAAGAAAAAGCCTCAGATTTATTATTCATTTAGTGGCCATGTGAAAAATGCCTCTGAAATACTGGAAAATTTTAAGAAATTCACTGACTTTATCCCATTCATGTATCTGGGAGACTTCCTAAGATAATATAGCACTTTCTAAAGGCCTATGCTATATACTACATAGTATATAATTATATACTATAAACCACTAAGCTGGGTGGTTTATTGAATATACCAAGATAAATTTGCAAAGAAACTGTTAAGCATTACTGTCTTATGATGTACCTTGCTAAGTTGTCTGCAAATGACCTATTGCTCACCTTTGAGGGTGTTTGGAAGTCAACTCTTCACAGGCCTGTGCTGATAAGTGTTTAACAATTGGCCCTCCAAAACAAAACAAAAAACATATAACTGACATACTGTCAAGTTTAATTTGCATCAATATTTTATTGTCATGTTCTTTACAAGGAACAAAATAGTAAATCAGGTCCCAATTTGTAGCCACTGATGATTTCTGAGGCATTAAAACTCATATTGAAAATTTAACAATTGGTTCCCCAGAACTGGTTCATCTAACTCCAGCATATTCTGCACTAGTTGGTCCTTCATGTTATGGGTAATGAAGGACAGGATAGGGGGACATATTGTCCTGGGTCTTGATTTACGCCACTGGTAAAGATTTTGTGCTAGCATTAAGGGACAGTGAACCATGGTAAATGGAATGCAGGACTTCTGGTTTCAAATCCTGATCCTCATACTTACTAGTTATATAACCCTGGGCAAATCACTGACCCTCTCCGAGTCTCAATTTTTTCATCTGTAAAATGAGGGGCTTAAGGTAGATAATCTCTGAGATAGTTTCCAATTCTAAATCTATGATGTCTTTGCAGATAGGATATCAACGCATTAAAGGGTTGATCCCAATCTTTATTGTCAATTGCTTGGTTTCAAATGTCAAGGCCACTTATCGATTGTTTTTGTTTTGTCAGAGACCTTTGTATTCAAAGCTCCTGTAAAAGGTTAGATTCATTCTGACATTTTATAAACATGAAACAAATCTGCAAAGACTCCCAAGTATGTTATTCACAAAGGATGCTATACAGTTGCTCTATAATAAATAAAAATTGGTTTGGTGAATGCCCAATTTTTTATTTAGTTTAGAAATACTTGTAGGGATGACTGAGAAGCCCAATGAATTCTGTGCTGGCCAGATCATACCTGGAGTATTATGGTCAATTCTGAGTCATACATTTTACAAAGGAAATCGATAAACTTTTCAGTTTGCAGAGAAGTATGACCTGATTGATGAGAGGGTCTCCAGTTCATGTCACATAAGAAGTGATATGAGAGACCAATTACTCTAATGAATATAGATGCAAAAATTTTAAATAAGGTATTAGCAAAAAGAATACAGCAACTTATCATGAGAATAATACATTATGATCAGGTAGGATTTATACCAGGAATGCAGGACTTGTTCAATATTAGGAAAACTACCAGCATTTATCGATCATATCAACAACAAAAGTAACAGAAATCATATAATTATCTCAATAGATGCAAAAAAAGTTTTTGACAAAATACAACACCCATTCCTATTGAAAACACTGGAAGGCATAGGAATAAATGGAGTATTCCATAAAATAGTAAGAAGTATCTGCCTAAAACCATTAGCAAGCATTATATGTAAAGCAGATAATAAGCTAGATGCATTTCCAATAAGATCAGGGGTGAAACAAGGATATCTATTATCACCAATGTTATTCAATATGATACTAGAAATGTTAGCTTTAGCAACAGGAGAAGAAAAAGAAGTGGAACAAATTAGAATAGGCAAAGAAGAAGCTAAGTTATCACTCTTTGCAGATGATATGATGATATACTTAGAGAATCCTAGAGAATCAAGTAAAAATTACTTGAAATAATAAGCAAAGTTTCAGGTTACAAAATAAACCCATGTAAATCATCTGCATTTCCATATGTTACTAACAAAGTCCAACAGCAAGAGATAGAGAAATCCCATTTAAAGCTATGGTAGACACTATGAAACATCTGGGAGTCTACCTGCCAAAACAAACCTAGGAACTATATGAACACAATTACAAAACACTTTTTGCACAAATCAAGTCAGATCTAAGTGAGTGGAAAAACATCAGTTGCTCATAGGTAGGCTGAGCTAATATAATAAAAATGACAATTCTAGCTAAATTAATTTACTTATTCAATGCCATGCCAATCAAACTACCAGATAATTATTTTCTAGAGTTAGACAAAATAATATCAAAATTCATCTGGAAGAACAAAAGGTCTAGAATATTTCAAGAGAACTAATGAAAAGAAATACTAAGGAAGGTGACCTAGTCCTACTAGATCTCAAATTGTATTATAAAGCAGCAATCAAAACCACTTGGTACTGGCTAAGAAATAGAGGGTTAGACCAGTGGAAGAGGTTAGCTACCAAAGACGCAGTAGTCGATGACAGGAATCTACTGTTTGATAAACCCAAAGACACCAGCTTCTGTGTTAAGAACTCAATGTTTGACAAAAACTGCTGGAAAAGCTAGATGACTGTGTGGCGGAAACTGAGCACAGACTAATGCCTGACATCATACACAAAAATAAAGGCCAAATGAATGCATGATCTAGGCATAGATATTGATACTATAAAGAAATTAGGGGAGCAAGGAATAGTGTATTTGTCAGATTTATGGAGAATGGAGGAATTTGTGACCAAACAGATACAGAACACAATGAAGTGCAAAATGGATAATTTTGATTATATTAAATTGAAAAGTTTTTGAACAAACAAATCCAATGTAGCCACAATTAGGAGGGAGGCAGAAAACTGGGAAAGAATTTTTGCAACTAGTGCCTGTGATAAAGGCCTCATTTCTAAAATATATAGAGAACTGAGTCAAATGTACAAGAATACAAGTCATTCCCCAATTGATAAATGATCGAAGGATAGGAAGAAATTAAAACTATCTATAGTCATATGAAAAAATGCTCTATATAACTATTGATTAGAGAGATGCAAATCCAAACAACTCTGAGGTACCACATCACACCTATCAGATTGGCTAACATGACAAAGCAGGAAAATGATAAATGTTGGAGATGTGGGAGAGTTGGAACACTCATTGTTGGTGAGGCTGTGAGCTGATCCAACCATTCTGGAGAGCAATTTGAAACTATGCTCAAAGGGCTACAAATATGTGCCTCCCCTTTGACTCAGCAATATCACTTCTAGGACTTTATTCCAAGGAGATCATAAAAATGGGAAAGGGTTCCACATGTACAAAAATATTTATAGCAGCTCTCTTTGTGGTAGCCAAGAACTGGAAATTGAAGGGATGCCCATCAATTGGGGAATGGATGAACAAGTTATGATATATGAATGTAATGGAATACTATTGTGCTATAAGAAATGATGAACAGGAAGACTTCAGAGAGGCCTGGAAAGACTTATATGAACTGATGCTGAGTGAAAGAATCAGGAGAACTTTGTACACAGCAACAACCACAGTGTGGGAGGAATTTTTCCGGGAGACTTAGTACTTTATTGCAATGCAAGGACTCAAAAAACTCCCAATGGTCTCTTAAGGCACATCACATCCAGAGAAAGAACTATGGAATTGGATAGCAGAATGAAGCAGAATATTTTCTCTTCTGTTGTTTTGTTTTTTCTCATGGTTTCTCCCATTCATTTTAATTCTCCTATGCAACATGACCATTGTGAAAATGTGTTTAATAAGAATGTATGTGTAGAACCCATATAAGAATGCAGGTCATCTTGGGGAGGGAGGGGGAAGGAAGGGGAAAAGCAGGGGGAGAAAACTTAAGACTTATGGAAGTGATTGTAAAAAACTGAAAACAAATTAATGATAATTAAAAAAGAAAAAAAAGAATTGATACGAGAACTAGGGATGTTTAGCAAAAAGAAGCTAATATTTGGAGAGGAGGATGATAGTTGTCTTCAAATATCTAAAATCTAAAGAAAAAGATTTAGAAAAACCAGAAGAGATCTTAGAGAAATCTAGTTCAACCCTCTAATTTTATAGATGAAGAAACAAGGTCCCAAGTGGTCAGATGTCTTGATCAAAGTCATACATGAGATAAGTAGAAGAGTCAGGATTTGTATCTTTGTTCTCTGTGGCCAGATCTAGAGTTCTTTCTACAGTTGTACACTGTATCTTGGTTTGTTCTAGCTGACTCCAGAGGGCAAAACTAGGAGCAAGCCATAGGTGGAAATTGAAGAGAAGTAGATTCTAACTCCCTGTGAGGAAAAATTTCCTAATAATTAAACTTATTTAGGATAAGTTGCCCATGGCACAGTGGAAAGATGGTGCGGAGGGGAAACAATCGAGTTCTTTCTGAATGGAGTAATTTAATTGAAAGTTGGATTTGCTAAGTTTGCTGTGGAGACTGCCTCTATAAGTCATAAGCTGAACTACGTGGACTTTTAGATGCCTTCCAACTCTGAGATGCACTGAATCTGTAAGTAATTATTTCCAATAGTAGTTGACATTTATGAATTTCTATTTGCCAGGAGTAAAATACACTTCCTGACTCCCAAGAAGATGTCTAAATTAGAAAAACATTGGTTATTTGAAATGCAGAGAATCTTGTATTTTTTTTAAATATGATACTGTTTTGATGAGACATGAGAAAGAAAATATATTAATGGTACATTGTGGGTATTTGATTAAATCTTTAAAAATTCATCAATTACAGGAAAAGTATGAAAAGGAATAAAGAGATAATGATGAATGGCTGTATTCTTTCCCCCATTTTAGTCTGATTTTTCTTTTTAGTTAGTTGGAATTCTCCTGACCTTGACCTTTGGAATTCAATTAAATGAATAGTTGCTGAACAGGGGCCTATAAGTCTGAACTTTTTCTGGTAAAGGGCGCAAGAGAATTTACACCTGGCTTACATTTGATGAATATTCCACATGCTTCATCATTTTCTTTTATTCCCAAAGGCTTTCATAAACGCATACATGTATATACATATATATGCACGCCTATATAAATGTATACATTTCATAAAATACAAATGCATTTACATTCTTTGTAGCATACATTAAGTCATAAAGACTTTTCTTTTGCTATTGTAGTTCTTAAAAGTAAAAACTTAGAGAGTCTTTAAAAAAAAAACATACCAAGAACTATGGCTCTCCTCCAAATGCATTCCTTTATCTGGATTTAGGACTATTTAGTTTAAAATAATCACTCTTTACTTTTACCAAGGAATCTTTTCTAATTACAGTTTGGATATAATAAGAGTCTATGAATGCTAGTTCTCTTATAGGATTTTCCCTCCTAAAGAATTCAGGCTTCTTATGTTTCCTTTTGCCCCTACAAACAGAACCTAATGTGCTTATGGTAATTTAGTGTGTATTTATGTGAAATGGAAGAGGGGTAAATTCTGTGAATTTCTGGGTCCTATTTTGTTTTCGGCATGTAAAATGACTTCATGGCTTCATTACACTTATAAGGCAGGTTTCTCAGGTAAAAATTTAATTGTCATTTTAAAAAAGGGGACAGATTTCAACTACTGGGTCATGGAATCATTGTTTCTAAGAAATTTTTGAAGTGTTTTTATGCATTTTGACTTTCATAAAGCTAATTCCCAACAACCCCTTATAGTACCATCCTTAGGCTTGCAGAGTATGCAGGTACACAAATGGCAAGGGCCAATGGGTAACTAATAGAGTATGTAGACAGTGGGCTGCTATCTCTATAACAAGGAAAGAAGTACATTCCCTAGAAGTCATCCTGACTGAACTTTGGTCATTGAATTTCGTATGAATTACATTGTCATTCACATCAGAGTACTCTTTATTTTTATCGTCCTCATGGTTCCGAATTTTTTTCTATCTAAATTTTTTAAAGAATTGGTTATATGACTATTTTCATAAAATGGTTAAAGGAAAACAGGTACATGAATGCACTATTGGTGGAGCTGCAAATTGGTCCAGACATTCTGGAAAGCAATTTAATACTATTCCCCTAAAGCTACTAAAATGTGTGTTCCCTTTGACAAAACAATACCAGCACTAGATCCATATCCTGAAGAGATCAAAGAAAGAGGAAAAGTACTTTTATGTACAAAAATATTTATAGCAGCTCTTTTTATGGTAGCAGAGAACTGAAACCCAAGGGGATGCCCATCAGTTGGGGAATGGATGAACAAATTATGTTGCTATAAGAAATGGTGAAAGTATAGTTTCAGAGAAACTTGGGAATTCTTTTATGAACTGTTGAAGAGTAAAGTGAGGAAAAGCAGAACAATAATTTTTACAATAACAGCAACACAGTATGGCAAACAACTTTGAAAGACTTAAGAATTTTGATCAGTGCAATGACCAGCCTAATCGTAGTTTCATAGAGTACTTGATGAAACATGATATCTTCCTCCTGATGGAGAGGTTATTGACTCAGAGTGAAGACTGAGACATTTCTTTTGGAAGGGCCAAAGAGACAATTTGTTTTTACTTGACTAAATGTATTGATTACAAAGGTTTTGTTTTTCTCCTTTTTTTCCACAGAGGTAGAGGAGGAGGGAGAAAGAAAAAAAAACAGATTTTTGTGAATTGAGAAATTACATTTTAAATATAAAAATGGTTTAGGTGGTGTGTGGGCTGGCTAAAAGTACAATTAAATCGGCTTGGGTTTGGTTGAATGATCTTATTCATAGAATACTGATTCATTAATCATGTCTACTTGGAGCAAGGACTCTACTACCATATGACAGGGCTCTTGGCTTTGTCATGCAATATTTTTATCCATATTTAAAGTCAAGCCTTTCTGATTCCAAATCCCTTTCACTCTGCCACCTAGCTACCTCTAAATGAGTAATTAGAGGTAATTAGAAGTTCATGTGCAAATGGGCTGGGAGTTGTAGTTGATTGAAAGCTCAGCATAAGTCAACAATGGAACTCAAAAGGACAATCAATGCAATCTTACTTGGATCCTTTGGAGGATGCATGAACTTACTGATGCAGGTTGCAACCTTTGCATGCCTTTTTACTCATTCTGATTCTTGTCCAGAACTTTAAATACACATATCCTAGGCAACAGAGTTCTTTCTCTGATTCATTTAATATACCAAAAGTATCAGTGTAGACTAGAGTTGTCTGTTCTTGCGACATGAATGGCATATACTTTTCCAAAGTTCTTCATGATGTCTTTTATGCCACTTGCCACGTATGGGCCACCACTGATAATATGCTGTGGCCCACTTACATCTATCATACATCTTTCCAAGGTCATTTAAAGTTTTGTGAAATTTATCTGCAGATACATGTAAATGCAATATATCCCAATCTGCTCACTTATGAGCCCAACACATTGTCCATCAGTAGTGCCTGCCAAAATTGTGTGTGTGTGTATGCGTTGAAAGAGACAGAGAGACAATGAGAGAGAACTTGAGAGTGATAGAGAGATAATGAGAGAAAAAGAGAAATGAGAGATAAAGAGAAAGAGAGGGAGAGAGACAAAGAGAGCTAGAGAGAATGATAAAGATAAAGAGAGGGACAAAGAGAGACAAGGAGAGAAAAGCAAAGAGAGAAAGAGAGCAATAGTGAAAGAGAAAGAGACAATGAGAGAGAGACACCAAGAGAATGAGAGAGAGATAAAGAAAGAGGAAGAGAGACAGTGAGAGAGAGCAAGACAATGAGAGAGAAAAAAGACACAGAGAAAGACACATGCAAGTGCACACATGCACACACAAAGAGAGGGAGAGACAGAGAGAGACGGAGAAAGAGAGAGAGGAAGAGGGAAAAGGAGAGGGAGAGGGAGAGGGAGAGGGGTACAGAGAGGGAGAGGGAGAGGGGGGAGGGAGAGGGAGAGGGAGAGGGGGAGAGAGGGAGAGGGAGAGGGGAGAGAGAGAGAGAGAGAGAGAGAGAGAGAGAGAGAGAGAGAGAGAGAGAGAGAGAGAGAGAGAGAGAGAGAATTAACTTATTTAATGGACTATCCATCTAACTACTTTCAATAATCTGGACAATGTGCAATTTCACCTATTTTGTTTCTCCTGCATGGAGGGTTAAATCAGCCTCTGACAAATAAATAGGGATTTCACTAAGAAGGCTTTGCAGTGTTCTCAGGGCTTGGTACTATTTGCAAAATGTCATATATAAATTAGGGATTTGGAAAACCTTGCAATTAGAAATTCTTCCACTTGGACTTTGCTCAAGACATCTTCTATGCCAACAGTCAACACTTAAGGTGAATACGTCCCTGTTTGATACCTCATTGTGGGTCAGTGAATATAAAAAACTTGGCTCAGGATCTATTACTTTGATAGAATCTTGAATATTTTAAATGTGCTCACTGGTATTCCTTGTCTGAGAAGAGCCTTTAAAACTCTATTTTGTTCTACAGGATTAACTGCTCTTTAGAAAATTGTTGATAGATTTTGTTCTTTGCATTATCTATGTTTCCCAGTATATTTCCTAATCCTTCCCAAGATTACCATCCTTTATCTCATAAAAAATAAAGTATAAAAATAATAAAATAAATTAAAAATTAAAAATAAATTAAAAAAGGAAAAAGTTCCAGTTCAGAAAAATTAATCACCATAAAAATCAAGTTCAATATGTAGCATCCTATGCTCATAGCTTCTGCTATCTATAAATATTGAAGAAAAAATAATAATGTACTTTTTGATTCCAGCTCAAATCTACCAGAAATAATTTTATTGAATTAAACATTAATGTATATTCAAACCATTTTTTTTTTTAGCATGGAGAAAGATGCCCAAACTGGTCATAGTCCTTCAAGCCCTCTGACATGACTTCCCCAAGACAACTTAAGGTAACATTTTCAGGAATCTTGAATGAGGAAAAGATGATAATATGGTAAAATACAGTTTGGGGTTAATATTCCAGAGGAGTCCCCATTCAATTTCTTCCCCTTCAGAATTCCCTCCTGGGATCAATATCTGAACTTTGAATATTTCAGAAGAGAAGATGCTGTCCCCAAGGTAGTCATGGTGCCAATTATTAAGCAGATGCAAGGCAAAGATTCTGTGTGGGTAACAGCTAAGCCTGGAAATCACCCTTATTCTACTTCAAAGGAGGGCCTTAGATTTTGTTCTTCCAATTTTCTTAAAGGAAGTTTATGAAGGGTTTTAAGCTGAAGAAACAGAATTTCTTAATATTTCTAGAAAAATTAAAAGTTTTTTAAACATGCTTCTACAGAAGGGAGATATGTTTTCATATCTCTTATTTGTAACCAGTCATTATTTGTAAGCTCAGTCATTATAATTTCACAGAATTCCAATTTTATTATGTTCTTTCCATTTACAGTATTGTAATCATTACGTATTTTGTTTTGTCTTGATTTTTCTTACTTTACTTTGTGTCCCTGCACATGTCTTCTCATGGTTCTCTGTATTCATTATATTTATCATTATTAATAGCATAGCAAGATCACACCACATTTAATTTACCACGAGTTGTTTATCAAATCCCCAATTGATGGGCATATGTTTTCCTTCTTGTTCTTTGTCCCTTCAAAAAGTACTGCTATAGATATTTTAGTGTATATAGAACAAGTAGGATGTTAGTGATATTTTTTTCAAAGGATACTGAGAATGATGAGTCATGGATGGGAGAAACAGGAGAAAGCAGTGTCTTGAGAAAACAGGGAGGAGAAAATATTTAGGAGGAAGGGGTGGTCAAATATCAAATGCTTCAAATAGGTCAGATAGCATAAGAAATTTCAAAATACCTTTGGATTTAGCTATTGAAAGGCCTCTGATGAACTTAGAGAGGTTTCAGTTAAGGCTGAAGACTTGAACCCTCAGAGTATGTCTAAGAGTTAGATGATGAATGAAAAGGAAAATATGTAGATACACAGCCTGGGAAATCAGGTATATTTCAGAACTTGTCATGAAACTCTTTCTTATTCACGAGCAGCTTAGTATGAGCCCAGGATTTGTAATGTGTTTTCAAGTCCCTTCTATGCAGCATATGACAATGTAGAGTGTCTGAATTCCACTTTTGATACTTCAGTGCCAATGTGGCAAAGTTTCTTATGTTCCATAAGTCTCAGTTTCCTAAGCTACGTAATGGGGTTAATGATACATCAAGTACCACATAAGGCTTTTGTCAAGGTCAAATGAGATAATGTCTCTAAAGAACTTTGTAAAATTTAAATCATTACATAATATGTGATGTTTATTAGTATCATATCATCATCATCATCATCATTGTTGGAAACTGATCTCATCTCATACAACCTATCTGGACTGTGGAGAGCAGAACTTCCCTCTGGTTTAACAGGCACACAGACAGGGCTGTGAATTGATCCAGCCATTCTGAAAAGGTATTTGATATCATACCCCATCAAAGCTACTAAACTGTGCATATCCTTTGACCCAGCAGCACTACTACTAGTCCTCTACACCAAAGAACTCAGAGAAAAAGGAAAATTACCTGTATGCACAAAAATACTTATAGCGGCTTTTTTGTGTGGTAGCAAAGAACTTAAAAACTAAGGGGATGCCCACTAGTTGAAGAATGGATGAACAAATTGTGGGATATGAAGGTAATGAGATACTACTGTGCTGTAAGAAATGATGAAAGGGACTATTTTAAAGAAACCTGGGAATGTATTTATGAAACAATGCAGAATAAAGTAGGCAGAACCAAGATAACTGTCAATCACAACAATATGGCAAAAACAACCAACTTCCAAAGACTTGAGTTCTAATCAACACAAGGACTAATCATATTTCAAAGGATAGATGATGAAACATGCTGTCCATCACCTTTCTATCAGGGATCAGACTGAGATGTTTATTTTTTTAACATGGCCAATGAGGAAATCTGTTTTACTTGGCTATGTATATTTGTTACCAATCTGTTTTAGTTTTTTTTTTCATCAAGGGATGTAGGAAGGAGGGAAATGAATTTTTGTTAATTGAGAATAATACTATTATTTTTTTTTAAAAAAAGGGACATTGTAGGGGAAAAGGGAAATGAGTTTAGAGCACTAGCAATGTTTTCTGAATGAGTTTTTTTGGGGGGAACTTTCAGTCATATTGTTGTGGTGATTATTTTTATTGGTTAAGCTTTTCTAAGAAACAATAAGAATATAATAAGAAATAATAATTGATATCTTTTCTTTTGTTCATTCCTCCCCTTTTATATAATTACTAACTTATTTTAACCAGCCAGTTTGGAAAAATGTAATTACATGTGATATTTTCTCATCTTTATATTTTCTTTTAATTTAGCATTTACTTTTAACTTTAAATCAATATGTAATCTGACTGCACACAAGTAGCTGGATCTGAAATGATGCTTGCCTCTAAAGCTAGTCATTTCCCATTGATTAAGAGCAAGTCTACTTCCTTTTTGTGGATGGTCTTTGACACTTTCTACATCCCATGCTTCTCAACTGTCTTTTTGAAGTGTCTATTTGTATGAATGTGAGGCTTCTAAATAGTCTGCCAGGTTTGGGCCTCTTTTATTTTTATATCCTAAGCCAGGGTTCCTTTTAATTTTTTTTCTTTTTGATAATAATGTTATTAAGCTGAAAAACACCAACAAACTCAAACATTTTCGTATACAAAGAATAAAGTGAGAGGATTATATGTGAAATTACAAATGTCTATTATCTACAGCTTTGAAGCCAGGGGTTCTTAATGCTAGATATATTTCTAGGGATCTGTGAACTTGGATGGGGGAGAAAATGACATCTTATTTTCATCAACCTTTGGTTTCCTTTGTAATGTCAATCTATTTTGTTATATGTATTTGTAAAAACATTATTCTGAGAAGAAGCCCATAGGCTTTAATAGATCTCCAAAAGATGAAGACATGCCAGGCCACCATGAAACAAAAAAGTTTAAGAATGCTTTCTCGAAGTCATGTTTTTTAAAATAAGTTTTTATTGATGCCTTTTGTTTTTTAAATCACCATAGTTTCCCCTAGTATTCTTTTCCTTCTATTTCCCAGAGAACCATTCCATGTAGAAAATAGTATTTCTAAGACAAAGAAAGAAAAATAGTAAGAAATACAAATAACTGATCAATACATAAAAACCTGAAAATGTATATGATATACAACACTTGTGGACCTCCCACCTCTGCAAAGAAGTGGGACAGAAATGTCTTCTATTTCTTTTTTCAAAATATGCCCTAAATTATATTTTAAAATATAATTTTCTCTTCTTCTTCCCCCCACCCCTCCCTAATTCTCCCCCAGGGCTTTCCTTTGCAATGAAGTTGCCAGATGTCAAGGGGTATGTTGGTTTAGTTTGGAGGGGCTATTCCCATTCTTGTTGTATGTAGAGTTAAATGGAACTTTCAAGACCATCTTGTACAATCACTTTAATTTGTGGATAAAGCAACTGAGGCTCAGAGACATTTCTACAAAAATACAGCGCATTCTTGTTGGCCTTTTTAAAAAAATGCTGATTATGAGCACTGCAAGGTAAAATAACCAAGTGTCTTGTTGCCCGTGAACATCCAAGGAAGAATTGTGTCCCATTCTTCCATTTAGTTGCAATTTATGTCTTTGGTTTTCATTTATAGTGGAAATGTTGCTGTGGCTATGGTTCAGTTCCTTTAGTAATATATTAATATGAAAAAGGGCCTTAGAGCCATCACTAAGTATCTGAAGGGCTGTCTGATAGGAGAAATACTAGCCTTAGTCTCTGTGGTTCCACAGGCAGAAATAGGTCCCATGTGGAAGTTATGGGGAGAGAGTTTTCAGATTAATATAAAACAGGAGCTTCCTAATCATGAGAGCTACTCAGAAGTGACTGTCTTGTAGGGTACACCACACCATTATTGGAAATGTTTAGGCAGAGACCGGATGATGACTTGCCAATAAGTAGGGGAGCAATTCGTGTTTCAAGCAAGGATTGGACTAGGATCTCTGAGGTTTCTTCTAGCATGGAGATTCTAAGATTTCTTGAATCTTTTTTGAAAACCAGTTAGGGTATTGGTGACCTCCTGACCCCATGATCCACTGAGGAACATTTTCCCCAGAGAGTTTGTTATTTCCTTATAGTGTGTTGGACATTTCAGGAGATAGATTAACTCCTTTAGGTCACTAGGGCCCTGTAACTCTCATGGATAATGTACCCCAACAATGATGCCCTAAATGCCAGTGAGCTAAAGGAGTTAATAGGCTCCCTTCTCTATGTGAGAGGCAGTGATTTTGGTACAGGAAAGAATAGAGCCCTTTGATTAATGGAACTTTAATGAACTGTCATGAACTGACTACATCAATAACACTAATAATTGATACTCACACTGTGGAATCACTTTTTAATGGGAGTGCTGAGGGACGTGACTAACCCTAGGGTTATAGCAGCAGTATGCTTTATTTGGCTTACATGGTTTCCAGTTGTTATGTTTCAAGGGACATAACTCCACCCTCTGGAATATTTACATCTGCTCCACAGTGAGCTGTTCTAACAGGGTTTCACTCTATTACTGTCTTGCACTTCAGTATCTCAAATGGCTGTGAACATGTTATTTCTTAATCTTTTGAAAATGTTGGGTATTAAGTCAGATTTTTGTAAATCAAATCCTGTTAAATCCACTAGCTATGCTTTCTGTGAAAAGAAACTTTTGGATTGGATCATAGACTTAAGAGCTAGAGGGACCTTGGAGATCATCTGATCCATCTACTTCATATTAGAGAGGAGAAAAACTGAAGGACAGGGACTACTTTGCCTACTTAATGAGTCCTTTAGCTAAATAAAGAATGCATTTGCAATGAGAATCAATGTTTCCTGGATCCAATCCTCCATCTCCATTTCCAAAGTCGCCCATGTGGTCTCCATGCCTGGATTTCTGCAGCAAAATCCCCAGTGGTTTCCCTGACTCTTATTTCTTCCTGCTCTGGTACAGCACAACCAGATTAACCTTCTTAAAATACCATTCTGATCGCATTATTTCTTGTTCAATCAGCTCCCTGTTACCTCTTAGACAAATCCAAATTTCATGGCCTGGCACTGGAATCTCTTCAGCCAGTTTATAGCACCTCATTTATCTCCCCAAAGTGATCCCATCACTCCAGCCAGGACAGTTTCCTGACAATTCCCTGTAGACAATCTGCTTGTCTTCACCTACCTATATTCTTTGGAATGGTTTCCCATTTCCTCTTCATATCAAAATGTATCACTTTCTTTAAAACCAGGCTATAATTTGCCTTCTCCAGAAAATCTTCCCGGATCAACCCCATACCACAAACATCTTTTCCTTATTTTGTAAGGAATTCCCTTACTACCTTAACACTGTATACTCTACATCTGCACCATGCTAAATTATACACAGACATAGACACACACACACACACACCCCAGAGTTATTGTATAGCTCAGAAATTCTATGCCTTTTTGCTATCACTGCCTTTGGAAATCTGGTGAAACCTATGGACCCCTTTTTCAGAATAAAGTTTTTCAGTGAATACAGTTATATATACAAGATTATAGAGAAAACTAATTTATATTGAAATACAGTTATCAAAATATTATGGAAATGTTTTGTGGACTTCAGCTTTAGAACCCTGGCTCTAGCTTGTCTCCCCACTTGGACTGTAAATTTCTCAAGAGCAAGCCTGATTCTCTCTCTCTTTTTGTTTTGTTTACCACCTTAGAGATTAGTACATAGTACAATGAGAAGGGTAATTGATCATTACTTTATATGTGTGTGCATGAATAATAATAATGTTCTAATCTACTTGCTTCAAGTTCAGACATGTCATGGTTTCTGAAAGGAAGATGAAAATACAATCTATTTTAATACTCTAGGATCAGTGGCTGGCTAAGAAAAGCACAACCTTGTGCTTGCCAAGTAATCTAATTAACAACAGCATGTTGTCATAGGTTACAAGTCACAGGACTCATCCAGGATGAGTTTGAGGAACTGCACTGAGATGGGCAGCTGAGGAGCTTTTTGGTTTATCTTAAAGAATTTAATCCAATTCAACAAGTATTTATTAAAAACCTGCTCTGTGCCAGGCATTGAAGTAGGTCCTAGGGATACAGAGATAAAAATGAATTGGTTCTTGCCTTGAAGGGAAGGAGGGTGAATATGACCTGCACTCAAGTAAGTAAATACAAAATAATTTCAAGAGGAAGAAAGTACTAAAAAAAAAAAAAAAAAAAAAAAAAGATTGGGGGTGGGGATCAGGGTTAGCAAGATGGCGCAAGCCTGCAATCCCTGCTGCAAGGGGAGACTGAGGCTGGTGTTTGGGGCCTCTGAGCTGCAGTAGCACTAAAGAGAGTGTCCACTCAAACTCAGGCAACTATATGGGGAGTGTCCAGGAGTGAGAATAAGAGACTACTGTGTTACCTAAGGAGGGGGTGAAACAACCTGGGATGGAAGCAAAGCAGATAAAAATTCCCATGCTGGTCAGCAGTAGGATCAGTTCCAGAGTGACCATTAATTGCACTTGCAACCTGGCAGAGAGGGACATGTCAAAAACAATCAAATAAAAAAAGACATAGGGGATCAGGAGAGGCCTCCCACAGAATGTTGCACTTGAATTGTGCCTTGAAGGAAGCTAGCAACCACAGAGACAGCCATGTGTTACCAATACAGGGCACTGTGTGTACAAAGGCACATAGATGGAATATTGTACGTGGAAAAGAGCTAGCAGGCCAATTGACTCGAATGAAGAGTGTGTCAAGAGGATTAATATGAAATAAAGATGGAAAGGCATGAGAAAGCCAGATTGTGTTAAAGACAAGACTTAAGATACTGATCCAAGAAGCGCTGCTGAGTTCTGAGAAGGGGAGTAACATGGTCAGATTAGTGTTTAGGAATATCAGTTTGGCAGTTGTATAGAGGATGGATTAGAGGGGAGGAACTGGAAGCTGGGAGATCAAGTGGGAGGATATTGTAATAGCCCAGGCAACACACGGGAGTCTGAACTAGAGGAGAAGTTGATCGAATGGAAGGAAGGGGACTGAGTCTGCATTGTGTGGTATATAAAGTACTCAACGTGGGAGTCAGGAAGACTTGGATTCTAATCTTACCTCAGACACTAGCTTAACTTTTCCTGGCCTTAATTCTTCATCTGTAAAATGAAGGGATTGGATAAGATGGCCTTTTAGGGCCCTTCCACCTCTAAAATTATGAATAAGTGAATAAACAAGACTTGACAACTGTTGGATAAAGTGGGTGAGGGCAAAGGAAGTCAGGCTGGACTCCAAGGTTGTAAATTCCAGTGAGTGCAAGGATGGTGGTGCTCTTAAGAAAAAGTAGTGAAGTTTGGAAGAGGTAGTTAATAAACATTGTCCTGTGTCCCAAGCAAACAGTAAACTCCTGTCATTTCACAAGCACATGAGAGTCAAGTTTATCCATAAAAGTTATTTTCGAGCATTTCCTCTTGGGAGAGTCAAGAATGTTGACTATTCAGCAAACAGTAGTTGCGTAAAGAAGATTTGGGGTCCCATGATCTGGCTGAAGCCTTCGGAACCAACAGCTGCTTATCTCATGAATGGAATTTCCTGTTAGGACGCTTTCAACCTAATTGTTCATTAGAAATATAACAAATGCCAACAAATATCTTAAGGGTGCTATATCTTTTAGTTTCTTGGGGGGAAAGGTTCATATGCTGAACTCTACTGACCTGAAAAGGCTTCTGAAAATGCAACAACAAAAGATTACCCATGCTGCTTTTGTCTTAATCTACTCTAGATGGAATTATTGTCCTTTAAGGATGGCATTTACTCTGAGTGTTTTCTTTTCCTTTAATTTAGAATGAGAGATGATCTGAGGAAAGACAAAAGAGTATCAAAATAAGAAAACAATATTTTTTCTTAAGAATATATACATATGTGTGTATATGCATATGTATTATGTATGTATGTATGTATGTGTGTATGTATATACATGAAGGACAGGTGATACAGTAGATAGAGCACTAGGCTTGGAGTCTGAAGTCTCATCTTCCTGATTTCAAATCTGGCCTCAGATACTTACTAACTGTGTGACACTGGGCAAGTCACTTAACCCTGTTTGTCTCAGTTTCCTCATCTGTAAAATGAGTTGGAGAAGGAAATGGCAAACCACTCCATTATCTTTGCCAAAAACCTCCCAAATAAAATGGAGGCATGGAAAGTCAGACACAATTGAAATGAATGAAAGACAAAACACACACACACACACACACACACACACACACACACACACACTTAAATATGGGAGGCAAGCCAGCATAGTAGAAAGTGAATGAGCTTTGGTGTCAGAGGACCTGAGTTTAAATACTGTCTCTGCTATTTACTACCTATGTGAATTTGGACCAGTCTCAATTTCTCTAGGTCACAATGTAAAATGAAAGTGTAGACCTCTGAGCTCTCTTGCCACTCTAAATCTATAATCCTATATTTTATATAGTTTTCATGCCAAAGACAATTCCAAATACATATATGTATAAATCACTTGTCCTTCAGCTTGATGCAACAACCTAGATAGCTAGATTTCCAAAGCACCTATCATGATGTTTTCTACAGTTTTTAAAGTGTGGATTGTGAAATACTAAAGGTGTTGATTCCACCAGGACACCATTAATTTAAAATAGGGTAAAAAATAAAGATTTGAAAATGTGGAGTGGGGTAGTGTCAGCAGGATCTAACATCCTTGCTGGAACTGAATAATAAGGGCACAGAAATTTTGGATATTTTTAAAAGAATTTCCAATCTCTTTTTTATATTACAAACGACCTAAATTATATGACATGCAGTTTGTTGGTCAATCTATCACTAGGTATATCTGGTACCACCAGCATAAATAAACAATGATGTGTGTCCAGAATTAAAGAGGAGGAGGACTGGACTTACCTTCAAGAAATTGAAATTTTCCTTAAGTGACTCCATATTTCTCCCATAAACAGAGGCTCATATCTTTAATAGCCACATTCCAATGGTGTCACACAGTTTTGAGACATGAAACATAACAGTCTCTGAGGAATTAAAAATGAATATCTCTGAGAAGGAGATGAAGAGGTGCATTGTGGGTAGGGACAGGCTTCAACGTGTAACCAAGGGGGAATTTCAAAGAAAGAATAAACTACGTATAATAGAAAGAGAAGATGCCCAAATAATGACAGGAGAACAGTGTAAGTGCTACACTGGTATCCTTATAACGTAAGGAAAAAGTGAAGGAAGACTTCCTGTACATGAGAGGGATCCATTGTGGTAAACTTATGGGAGAACATGAATGAAAATTGCATGGATAGCTTGTGTTCTCTATCATTGTGAAAAGCCACCTAATTGATGAAATCAGTTTCATTTGAATATTTGAGAGTATGAAAAGTAGCATCGTTAACAAAGCTTCACTAATATTATGATCAAACATAAATGTAGATGGAGGAGGGTTACAGCTGAATCACTCGTGAAACTTGTAGCAGTCATGTCATTTCTTGGACTGTTATCCTGCTTTATTTTCTTTTGCCTAATTATCTCAAGGCTGAGACTAATAGCCTTTGGAACTAAGATGAAGGCGATGATGAACTGAGAGACCTTAGGTTCTTTGTTCTTTCTTATACAGTTCACAGACAGAGATAAAGGCCTGACTTGGAATTTCATTGATAGGAAGAAATTTCAGTGCAAGAGGGAAATCCTTCTACCAAAGAAGGTTGGCATGTCGTCTGCAATTTATTGTCTCACAGAATTATCCACAGTGCAAAAAAATTAAGTGACTAGCCCAGGGGTCATACAGTCAGTATGTGTTAAAATACTTGAATCGAAATTTTCGTGGCCCTGAGACCTGTTCATAATCATGATAAGATAAGTGAATCGAGTATCCTTTGGAGACAGAACAAATCTCCAGGGACTGTATGGACTCTGGGATTTGTATTCCAATGTCTTAAAGAGCAGTCTTGTCAGCTCAGGTATCATGAAATTTCCAGGGAAGGATGAGGCAAACCTGGGGAAATGCTGAACTGGTCTACTGGGGGTGCAGAGGGAAGAAAGGGGAGAGAGAAGTGTGTATACTGACAGCCATGTTAGTGACTGATGGTTGCCCATCTCTGCCATCCAAAGAGAAGAGGGAAAATAGTCATGGGTATGAAAAAGTTACAAAGACTGTCCCTGATTGCAGAAGCTCTCTCTTTATGACTTAACTTGCAGGTCATGAGGAAAAAGCTCCAAAGAGAAGGTGAATAAACTGAATTATTTCCCTACAATGAACTGAGGAAGCTCAGTAAGGTTTCTCTTGCTCCAGTTTTTTGCCCTATCACTCCTCATAATATGCACTACATTCATAACTATGATATGAATCTAGTATATAGGCTAGAATTCAGATTTAGTATATAGGCTAGAAGCTACAGGACTGGTGATTTGCACTAGTCTTTGCCTTTGCTTAGCTGTTGCTGTTTGCCTGGGTTCAGCTCTGAGGGATTCTGACTTCCCCTTTTCTCGTATCCATTGACTCATCAACCCCAACCCAGTCAATCAAATCATTGGCCCTGGTTATAAGGTTTCCCCCAAAAGAGAGAGGTAAAAGAGGAGAAAAAGTAACCAATGCGCAATTTGAATTGGGCATGTAACAGATAATTTATTTTTATATGAAGAGCAATGCTAACTTAGAAAAATCACAGTATTAAGTGGCAGAATGGTATAAACAGAATTCAGCAACTTACTAGTATGGTCAGTTGGGATGCTAATATTCAGGCTTCACTGATACATAAATCAGGTTTTTGCATAGCCACTAAGGAGCTATTTTAACACTGCTGGTTTTACTTGATCAAAAAGCTAGTTTCATCTTTTTGGTGGCCTCTCACAGATAGTGACTTCCCTTGGTATCTGTCTACTACTTATGCTATGTAGGCACTAGATCTCTCTCTCCAGCTGTTTGGGTGCTGGTGAAGGGAAAGACTCCAGCTGCCACTATTGCAATCTCTCTAGGCTTGTTATGGCTCACAGGGTTGATATTAAAGGAAAGAAATCAGAGACAAAGGCAGACAGAGGGCCTGGCTAATCGAATCCACTCTTCATATGTGAACCGATGACCCCTATTGGCTTTATTTTAGGGTACAAAACAGTCATCTTTCTCATTTCCTTCATGAAATCATACTTCATAACCCAAAGGGTTATATTTAAAAGGGGTGCCAGATGAAAAGAGAATCCTCTTCTACCAGATGTAGCATCTCCTGCTATCAACTCTTCTAACTCAACAATTAGAAGACTCTCAGAGGATGTCATACACAGCTAGAAACTAGTCCTCCAGAACTCTCACATTGCCCAACAGAATATCTGTGCATGTTCTAGTTAGAGGAGGAAATAGAAAAGGGCTGAATTACATGAGGAAGAAGATGATTAACCACCCCCCCCAAAAGAAATCTGAACAAAATTTCCTAAGAGATCTGAAGAAAAGTTTACTATATATAAAAAATTATTGACTTTTTTTGTTTTTCCATTATCTTTATTTTTAATATATTCATCATTCTTCCCCTATGCAGTGAACCATCCCTTGTGACAACAACAAGAAAGAGGAAGGAGAAAAAAAGCAGTTCATTAAAACTAATGCATCAATTGAATATGACAAAATATTCAATGTTCCATAGCTATATCTGCCCTTCCCCGCTCCCACTACAAAGAAGGGAGGTAGATGCATTTGCTCTTTTCTTGGGGACAAACTTAGTCAATATAATTGCTTTTAATTCAAGGTTGTTGAATGTTTGTTTTTATTCTTTTCACTTAATTTTTCTCTTGATTTACTTACTTTTTGGCTCAACAAGTCTTCTGCTTACTCATCGATTTCTATAAGTCTTCCCACATACTTCTGAATTTTTCATATTCATCAGTTCTTATGAGTAATATTCCAGTATATTTGTGTACCACATTTTGCTCAGTCATTTCCTGATTGATGACTGTTCATTTAGTTTAATGTCCTTTGTTACCATAAAAAGTGCTGGCATGAATATTTTGGTGAATATTGGACCTTCTTCTGCCTTTGATCTCCTTGGGTTATATGCCAAACAGTGGCATCTCTGGGTCAAAAAGTATGGACATTTCAATCACTTTTGTGATGTTCTTCCAAATTGCTTTCCAGAATGATTATATGAATTGACAGCTCCATCAGCAATGTATTAGCATGCCTATTTTTCCACAGCTCCCTAACATTGACCATCTCCATCTCTTGTCACCTTTATTAATTTACTGGGTATGAGGTAAAACATCAAAGTTGTTCTAATGTGAATTTAGGAGATACCACTTTTACATTTGGGAATTTTTGTGGAAGAGGTTGTCCATTAATTGAGATAATAATAATACTCTATCTTACAGGTTTAATGAGATCAAATGTAAAAATGTTGGAATTCCAAAGCACTATACAAATGTGAGTGAATTTTATTCTGTATAAATTCACAAGTATAACTTTAAATAAATGGTGAGTAGAGGCTTATTCCTTGGATATATTTGCTTGACCCTTTCTAACTTCCCTTTTAATAGTCTATCTCAGACATAAAGATGATATAATTCTTCCCTGGTGAGTTTAGAATCTGAAGGGATTCCAAGGCAAGTAACTAATTTCATAATTTGGTAGAGTTGTGTGTTACATAAGTAGGGGTTGGTGACATGGAGAATGAAAACTATGCACTTAATTTTTAGTGAGGACAGTCCAATTGGGAGTACCCATTTATTTCCCAATTTCAACTCCCTTTCAATATGTCCTTTGAAAAATTTACAGGAACTATAACCAGATTAACATCTGGCAGGTCTACAGTAAGTCCTCATCTTTGATTTGACCTTTGGGAGCTCAGAAGTCAGCATCCTTAGACCAAACCATTAACATTCCACTTGTCACTGTCAACCTTGAATTTAGTCTGGAAGGAGGAGACAGCTGCCTTTCCAAATGTCTCCCAAATGATCCTGTGGGGTGGCTAGCAGAAATGCCTAAAGAATGTATGTATCACTGTACTCCTCCGCCCATGGCTTGATAAAACTGAACATTTAACCTCTAACATGCCAAAGGCAGCAGCAGCCACTCTCTAAAGGATTTTGCAACAACGTTAACCATTTCTAGGCTAAGTGAAGGCTTCAGAAAATCTAGGTTTTGAGCAATGACACTATACATATAGTCATTAAAAAATTCACTTAGAGTTTTTATTATGTATAATGTCCAGTTCTAGGTAACACATTTTACAGAAGATATTCCCCAATCACCCAAATCATCAAATTGGAGTGTGTTTGAAAGACAGCAGCCAGGATGGTGAAAGAACCATAGAAAATGATATTTGAAGATTGGTTGAAAGAACTGGGGATGCTTAGCTTAGAGAAAGGAACACTTTAAAGGAATTGATAGCTTTTTTTTAAGAGTTAGGAAGATTGTATTATGGAAGAAGGATGACACTTTCTGTGCTTGGCCCCAGAGAACAGAGCCAGGAGGAGAGAGGCAAGTTTAGGTTTGATACTGGAGACACTTCCTTAAGTCTGAACTAGCCCAAAGTGGGATGATCAACCTTGATCAATGAGGGCAATGAGTTCTCTCTTATTGGAGATCTTCAAGCAGAAATTGGATGCTCTCCCTGGATGTCCACCTGCTGAAGGTATGGCAGAAGGGACTCTTGCTCAGGGCTATGTGGATAAATGTTTATCACCTGGCTCTCTGAAAAAAATATTCATGACATATGTTCATTTACTCTGCATTATTAATATTTTCTCCATCATTTCTTTAAATCTAGACAATCACCAACAATCAGTCAAATCCTGACTTGTAGCATTTACTGATTTCTAAGTTGCAAATGCTCACATCAAAACTTTAATAATCAGCTCTCTTAAGCTGGTTTGAGCTGACTCCAGCATATCCCTGACTGGATGGCTACTGAGGTTCCTATAAACTCTCAGATGTTGTGATTCCACATGATATGTACTATACCTAACTGGGACCATGTTGTTGTTTAGTCATTTCAGTTGTGGCTGACTTTCCATAACCCGATTTGGGGTTTTCTTGACAAAGATACTGGAGTGGTTTGCCATGTGTTTCTCTAGTTCATTTTACAGATGAGGAAATTGAGTCAAACAGGGTTAAATTACTTGTCCAGGGTCACACAGCTAGTACGCATTTGAGGCTGAATTTGAACTCAGGAAGATGAGTCTTCTTGACTCCAGGCTCTGGCACTTTATCCTCTGAGACACTTAACTGCCCCTTGAGGCTCCCTGGGAGCTTGTCATGATAGAGCTCCAGGCTCTACTGGGAGACTGCCTTGCAGTGAATGAAGTCTTTCTTGGCCTTTAGTAGCTAAACCGATGGTAAGAGCAATGAATGGCTCATATTAATTTAACATTTTACAATTTGCTGAGTGTTTTTCATGTATCTCATTTGATTTGATTTACAAACATTTTATAAGTCCCTTCTGTGTACAAGGTAAGAGGAACGGCTGAAGCAAAGGTGAAAATCAGCAGTGAAAGTAATTGACACTGAGGACTTCACAGTTTAATGGAGGGTTATAGTACTTATACAAGTAAGTACAGCACTGGGCAGGATGGGATGGGGCAAAGGAGAGACTCAAATAAAGGGCTCAAAGGAAAAAGGGGAGAAAGACCACTTTCACTTGGTAGTGGTGGTGGTGGTGGTGGTGGTGGTAGTGTCAGGAAATTCTTCATGGAGGAGATAGGGTCTACAAGAGGGAAAAAATTCCGGCAGGGTAGTAGTCTAAGCATGGCATATAAACTGAATGAATCAAGTTAAATCATGAAGTATTTAGTATATTTAGTACATGCTATAATATAGTATATATTATATTTACTATATACAAGCATTTACTATATGCCAGGCACATAGTGCTTGGGGATATAAATATAAAGAAAAAGGACATTCCTTTACTTTTGTTCTAATGAGGATAGATAACAGAAGAATGGAAAAGTGGAGGGATGGGGTAGGGGAAGGGAATGGTGAAGTCAGGAGAGTCAGGAGCAGAGCCCCAGAGGATGGATAGACTGAGAGGTGAATTTTGGATGTGTCAGTTTTGGACGTGTTGAGTTTGAGATGGTAGCAGGATATTTCAATGGGAATGTCCAGAGGGCAGCTGGAGATGAGAGATTTGACTTCAGAGAGGAAATAGGGGCTTTCTATCTCTAGCTTTATCATTCTTATCTCTATTTCTAAATCTCTTTCTACCTGAATATGCTGCCAATATCTCAAAATCAAAATGCTCCCAAACTGATTTCTTCTTGTTCCCCCTGAAACCTGCACCTCCTCCAAATGTCTCACTTGTCGAGATTTGTTAGATACCTACAGACATATATGTGTCTTTATGAGAACATCTGTATGCAGGCAACACTAAAAGTCATAGGAATGATTGTAGTCACTAAGGAAGAGTGTTTATGTCAAAGTAAGAAGAGAGAACCAGGACCATCCCTTCGAAGATAAGTCTACTTTTAGATAAGGGAGGAGGACATCTAATCAGTAAAGGAACAATCAAATGAATAGGAGGAGAACTAAGGGAAAACAGGGTTATGGAACCCAAGGAAGGAAAGAGTAACAAAAGGGAACTATTGTTCAACAGTATAGAGTTCTACAGAAAAATTGATCTCCACAACAACCTTGGAAATATACAAGGCAAGTATACAAATGAAGAAACTGAGACTCAAAGAGTTCCTTGCCCAAAATCACTGCAGTTAGTAAGTGATCGGGCTAGTCTTAACCTCAGGTACTCTGAGCCCACATTCAATCCTTTTTCAATTTTCAATCCTGTGGTTTTACCAAGCCAAGCTTTTATCAAAACTGCTTTCTATAGCCTGACTATAGAGTAAAGCAGTGGTGTCAAACTCAAATAGAAACATGGGCCTATACTACCCTAAAAATGGATCCCTGTAGGTCACATATTGACTTAGTTTTAAAATGTATTGCTATCTACATTTTATTGCATTTTTATTTACTTCATTAAAAATTCCCCAATCACATTTTAATCTGGTTCAGGCTGCTCTTGGGAGTGTTGTGAAGGGCATGCAGCCTGTGGGTGGCTTGTTTAGGAGCTCTGGTGGAAAGGATCTTTGAGACAAAAAAACTATAGATAGATAGATAGATGGATAGATGGATAGATGGATAGATGGATGGATAGATAGATATAACTATCTATAACTATAAGAAAGGTGTTCTATAATGGAACCTGGGACCTGGTGCTGGCTTTGTCATTTATTAATTGTATTTTGACAAATCTCTAAACCTCTCTGAGTCAATTCCTTCTCTAAAATTAGTGGGTTGAAACAGATGATCTCTCAGGTGTCTTCAGTTTCAATATTCATTGTTCAGCTTCTTCTCATTAGCCAGAAGGTCAGTGGAAAGTCTGAGTAAAACCTTAAACTCTAAACTTTAGCAGCCTTTGGAAAATCCCTCAACCTCTCTGGGGTCTAGTTTCCTTATCAGTAAAATAAGGGGGTTGGACAGCCCCTAAGGTCCCTTGCAGTTTCCATGAATGCCTAATGCTTCCTAACTGAGTTAACACATGGATTGAATTCCTTATAGGTTTAGAGCCCTGCATTGTGTCATTAGTCTCAGTTTTCTTATCTACGAAATGGAAATGATAATAGCACCTGTTATGCAAGGTTGTTGTGAGGATGAAATGAGATAATGTGTATATACATACATATATATATATATATATATTCTTAAACCCTTGAAGCACTATGTGTATGTGAGCTATCATAAGTTTTAGCCTTCTAAATCACAGTGTCATTCCTTTTTGGTTACTTAGCTTCTTTTTTCTCCCATGTATCAATAAATAAGTCTGACAATGTCAAAGAAAGATCATCCTATCATAGCATAAGCTTCAGTTTCCTAATCTCAGAAATAACTTACAACTCAAAAGTCCTATGAGCCAATGAATAGGTAGGGATAGTGGTTGAAATACGTAATATATCCTAAGATAAGTTTAAATTTGTCTTATCCTTTCATAAATGCTTGCTTTTTCTTATTAAGTTCATCTGACTAGCTTGAACCAAAGAAAGATATTATAGGAGGGAGATGCATGAGGATTTAAAGGCTTAAAAAACAAAACAAAACTGAATAAAAGGCATCCTTGTGGATGTTTGCTGACAATTCATTACCTTCTCATCGATAGTCAGTGTCTGGATTTCACCAGCATTCCAAAACACTGTTCTGTGACTAAGAATTAAGGCAGACTTAAAATCATAGTTGTCTGATGAGATAGCATGATAACTCACTGGAAATTTATGGACAGATAAGAGTGAGCAATCCACACAGTCAAATGTAAACACTGGTTTCCAAAGAACAATGCTGAGAACAACTTACAGTCATTCCACTAGATGCTTTCAGTTGGGGTACAAAACAGTTTTTGCTTATAGAGTTGGAAATCGGTGGGGGTAGGGGTGTGGGGGGAAGTTCTGAGGCTTCCTTTTTTTAATCAGTATCAGACTACTTAAGATTATACCCTGACATGAAGGAAGATTTTCCAGAGTCCTTAATTTCTCTTCCTTCTATTGACTGTTTTAAAGCTCCATTTTATGTTAACAAAAAATAAATTAAGAATTCACATGGGAAAAACAAAATGGAGGAAACCCTAAGACTAAATTAGGAGGAATTCTGGGTCCAGAATTGAATAGAAGAGACTGATTTAGATTTCATTTGGGTAACAGCAGTTCATTCAATGATCCTGTAACGTTAGTTATGTTATTGAGAGTTAAAGACCTTTCCCACCTATTAATGGACCTGCTCATTAAGAGAAGTTTGATTAGGGGAGATTTGTTTTTTAGGAAGGCCCACACCTTTAGTTAGTTTCTAATGAGGTACTGGTTCTCAAGGGTTGTGATGCCCTCTGGCTCTGAAAAGTGTGTGTGTATATGTATATATACATCCATACACTCATACACATATATACATATATACGTATGTATGTATATATGTATGTGTGTATGTATGTGTGTATGTGTGTACATACATACATATACCCTGAGGTAAAGTTTTGTTTTGGGGTTATTTTTTGGAAGAAGGCTGTGTGCTAAATGAGACTCTGAGCAGCCCCCTCACTTTGAAAACCCAGATGTTGGTGCTTCACTCTCTGGTAACTATGTATGTATGTAATGGTCAGGCAGTTGGATCTGTCAGTTGATCTGTGATGTATGTATTGCTTATGGTCAGACAGTTGGAAGCCCTGTCTGTTTATCTTTATTTCTCTGTTTGGATTTTCTCTGAAGTTCAGGGTGCTGACTTTTCCCCCTGAATTAAATGAATGATACGTGTGCTTGATTACAGTAGATTGTTGACCTCTCAAAAGTTGCTTTCCTTTTAGAAAATTAGATCTAAGAATCTGTACACCCAGCCCTCCTGTGTATGCCGGGGTCCTTGCTGTTATAGATCCCAAGTTGATTATTGCTTCAAATGCCTATCTCTTTAATATCAATATTAGCTTATTGATGCTATATGAGTATGAATCCTAGAATATCAAGATCTCGGAAGAATCAAAATTGAAGGTAACCCAAAAGGCAATGTAAAGATGCACAGTGGATTTATGTAGACTGAAGTACATTAACAATCACTTGTGCGAGGGATATGGTATGATAGACATTATTAAATACATGTAGAACTGATCAGTTATGAAATGAGAATGAGATGGACAATCCAAGAAGTGTATTGCTATCCCCAAGGTATTAAAAGGACCAGAAGAAGGCCTCCAAATGAGGGGATCCTCCATGGAGGATTTAAGAAAAGATTTGGAAAGGAATTGCAAAGACTGAGGGAGTGGGGTGAGGTGGAGTGGGGTCATCAATATCACTAATGAAGTAACCACATTGATGAAATCATATTCATCCGAGTACTCCTGAAAAGTTTGCTGCTTGTCCAGGTCTGATTAATGAAAGATCTTTACGTCAAATTTACTGGTCATTCTGGGGAATTTTCCTTCTTGGTGCCCTGTTTAAACATTGCCTCCCTCATTAGACCGGGGGTTCCTCAAGATCAGAGGATGTCATTTACTTTTCTTTGTACCCCCAGTGCAGAGCATAATGCCTGGTGCATAGTAGGTGCCTGATAAATGTTCATAGATTGAGTGGCCACGTAACTTTCATGTCTGTAGTTGATTTCATTCTATCTCCCCCACTAGACTGTGAGTTTCTTAAGAGTAGTGGCTATCTTTTACCTTTCTTTGAATCCCTAGCAGTAGGTACAGTGTCTGGAACAAAGCAGGCATTTAATAAATGCTTGCTGTCTGAATTCTTGCTGACTAGCTCAATGTAATTTTTACTTAAATATCTCATTATCATATAGACATGATCTTGAATTCACACAAAGCCTGTGCTAGCAGAGTTTATGAATTGACAAGTTCTGCCAAATTGGAAAAGTTTTAAATATAGTCCTGGTGACCAAAGGAAAAGTACTGGGTTAGGAGTTAGAGGACCTGTGGTGAAATCCTGCCTTATCTGTCACTTTCATGGTATTGGGCAAAGCAACTTCATCTCCCTGGGCCTCCCTCATATCTTCATCTGTAAAATGAAGGACTAGATGGCCTTGAATTCCTTTCTAACTTTAAATCTATGTTCCTATGAGTTGTAGCTTTTGTTCAAGGACCAGCCCAGTAAAGAGAAGTTTATCCCCAGTCAGATGGTATGAGAGGAGCAACATGTAGGCTTTGCCATGTAGGTAGGCTAGGTTTTCCCTAGGAAAATAATGAAACTGTTTGCAAGACTCCATTTGTCCAGAGGAACTAAGGCTTTTACTAAAATAGTTTCCCAGTAGCCTGAGCTCACAAAGAATCTGAGCTTCTCAACTTTGACAGATTTCCTGTTGCCTTTACCTCCTGGACCAAAGGAGGGAAAGGGAGCCACCACCTAAACCAATGTGGAACTCTTGCTAAATAGCCCTTCAATGTTTTTGTTACTGCATTCTATCTTACTTTTGGTTAGTTGTAAAATGGTCAGCTTGCGTCTCATTTAGTTGTCATCACAAGCCTGACTGACTTGAGTCAGACCTGGATCAGAAAAACTGGCCATTTATTGAGAATCTTTTTCTTTACCAATATAATTCCTGGAGTTAAAAAAAATACAGAATCACATTCAGTTCATTGCAGATGCCTTCCCTTCCACTTCTGCAGTGACATTGGGAAAGTAGCCTTCTACTTTTTTTTCTCTTACTATCTGGTAATACCAACATACCCCTCAGGCCATCCATCTGTATTCATTCTTGCTATGTGACTGACCCAACATACATGTCCCGTCTTTTGAAGGATGCCCAAATTTAAGTTGGTAAAATTGAGCAAGAAAGGAGAGTTATGAGAAATCTTCCTTTCAGCCTTCAATAGCTCCCTATTATCATATAATGTATAAAGCCCTCTGGCTAATTTTTATGTCTTGTCATAAACAGTCTCCACTATGACCGTGCAACGATGTTTTAAATAGCTCCTTACGCAGAACTCTGCTCTAGTTAGGTTTCTATTGTCATTAAGCATGCCTGTTGCCATTTCCATGTCTCTTTTCTTGCCTTTACTAATGCCTGGAATGCTCTCCCTACTCTCTTCTTCCTATTTAAATCCTACTTATCCTTCAGACCCACCTCCCTGAACACTTCTCTGACATATTCATCCTATTTTTCACAAAACTGTACTGAATTTATAGTCAGTGATGCAAAGTGGAGCATTTAACTTTTATCTAATTATTTCCTATGAAGTTCAGAAGGATATACAGACAAATGGGAGGACTTTGAAAGTAAGAAGTGGAATTTTTTATCTAACTTTTTAAAAAGCAAACTGTATTCTATAGAGATGTGCAGTTTGAAATCAGAGTGCCCCACAAATCTTAGGGAAGTCTTAAGCATTAGCAGCTTAATACTATTTTTCCGTCTCCTAGAAATGTTTTGTTGAATGCGTATGAGTGAGAGCATTGTGCATGAGGCAAGTGTGTCCATGTTCATTAAATTCAGAATGAAAATAAAAGAAAAAAACTTTTAAATTACTTCATACTTACTTCTATCATGTCTTCCAGACTAGATTGTAAACTCCTTGAAGACAATGGGACTTGTTTACCTATTGTCTCACTTTGATTAGAGAAGCAGCTGCAAACCAACTCCTGCCTTCCACACACACCAAAGACTCTTGATTGATTGGAGATAAGAGACTAATATACAGGCCTTGTTGTTTGTTTGTCCTTTGTTCTGGATTCATCAGGGTGATATCTTGACTTGTGAGTGATTCAAGTGAGGCAGAACTGTGAAAAGTCTCACTCACTCCTCCAGAGTCGCCAAAGTTCAGTGACAAGACAAAAGCCAAGATGACTGGTGATAGCCTAGGATGTAGTAGATGATGTTGGCCTTTCTAAATTAAGGTCTTCCCCAAGTCTCAGGTTGTCTGATTCAATGATTAAGGCTAGGCAAGAATTGAGACAGAAGATGGTCTAATTTACCAACACAAAAATATTAATCTGATGAAATAGGAAACGAATAAAGGCTCCCTGCCCTGAACAAAGAGTGGTCAGCAGGTAACTCAAGAACAGAAGTGTTATGTACCCCTTGGAAACTTAAAAAAAAAGGATCTTTTCTTTACTTGGGGAAATAGTGAGAAAGTCCCCTACATAAGCAGATTCTTCCCTAATTGGAAACATCTGCAATCCAGAAATGCTTTATAAAGTGTTTTCTGTGAAGGAGGCAGATAGGGGCTTCACGATGCTTTGGGGGCCAGTGGAAGATCTGGGTGGGGAGCATTAAATGCCTGGAGAGAATTTCTAAGCTCTCAGTACCAGAACCAGTTTGTATTCTCAGCCCTGTGTTCCTAAAAAGAGATGCAGATTCCCCACTATATTCTAACAGATTTCTCCCACAAAACCTTGAGGGAGACACAACAAAATGAGGATGAACTGATGTTCCATGTCTTTGAGGAGTCACGTGCAGACTTTAGTAGACACAGATGTAGAACCAAGATGAGGTTGGACGTGGGGACCTTGGTCCTAGGAGCCTTAAATAGTAATCTCTGCTCAGTCACTGATGGTTTTGCCACTGTTGACCTGAATCTTCTTCAGTTCCTGCTTGTTATACTTCTTAATAAAGCACATGTTTCTCAGAAAGCTTGGTTTTTCAGAGACTTATGTGTCGGCTACTGGGTTGTTCTGGTACCATTTCTGTCTTATGTGTGTAAATGATTGTGAGAGGGAAGGTGGGCCATCTTTCTATCACCACTTGTGCTGCTGTAGAGAATGTGGGGAAAGGCAGGAGAAAAGGAATAGGGAAACAGAGACAGAGAAAGAAAGAGTTAAAGACAGAAAGGAGGGAGGGAAGGAGAGACAGAGAAGCAGAGAGAGTGTATGCCCAGGTCTTTCAGCTTAGGCTCATGTGACATGGATTCAAGGCTTATTCTTCACCTTATCAATGTTGTTCTTAAACTGTCATTGTTGAAGTTGCATAAAAGGCAAGAAAAGACATTGTTTCATGGGACACTGGATGATCTCATCTTGCAGTATACATAACGAACATAAACCAAAAAAACCCAAATCCCCCCCCAAGAAAACCCAATCTTTCATGAAGATAATAGCAGCCTAATCAGTAATATTAGGGTTATGAAGAAGTAGGAGAGATTCAATGAATTAGATAAGAGCCACCAAATCTGATATTCGGTAGTTTCAATGTGAAAATATGGAGGAGGATGGTAAAAAAAAGACACTGGAAAATATAGTTTAGGATTCAAAAATGAAAACAGTCAAATGAGTATAGACTACTCAAAAGCTTCAACTTAGGTTTGAGGAACAGAAGAGACGGATGGCTTATAGATTATTCAACCTCTCGATCATATTATGTGAATCTCGTCTTCAAGGAATCAGAGGGCTTTGAACATGCAAAAAACCAAACAACATTACAAAAATGAAAATGACAGGAAAAAGAAATGATTCTGATGTGGGAAACACCTAAATCAATTTTCTTTGTGTAGTCAGACCATCAATTAGTTAGAAAAAGGTATAAATCAAAATGAAATTAGTAGAAACAAAAAATATGAGAAAAAGAAATTGCATACAGTTATAAGTTCCACATGTCCTATTCAAATCAACTATTTATACAAAAAAGGATGAATAAAGGGGAAAATACTGATTTATATTATTACCATTTCTCATATAAATTTAACTCAACTAAAGTAATTACCAAAGTAAAAAGACCAAAGGGTATAAAAAATTTCCTTGGACAACAACCCTTGATATTGGCAGGTGAAGACATGTGGCAAAGATAAAATCAGTTTAGAACAGAAATTCATTTGGATTCAGATCAAGTGCACACAGAAGAAACCAGTGCTGGAGGCCACACCGTTGATTTCCTATTAGTAATTCACTTCATGTGTGAGCCAAACTAAAATTCTTCAACCCATTTCCCTATGTCCAAGCCTTTGCACAAGCAATTTCTCTTGCCTGTGATGCAGTCCCTACTAGAATCCTTAGTTTTCCTTCAATGCCCAACGAAGGGGCCATGTCTCATGTCTTTTTCCTGATCCCCCAGCTGTTAATGCTTTCTCTTTAGATATATCCACTTTAGTGGGGGCTTGGTGGTGTGGTGGATAGAGTACTGGTCCTGAGTTCAAATTTGGACTCGGACACTTAATAGTGACCCTGGGCAAGTAACTTAACCTCTCTCTGACTCACTTTCTTCAACTGTAAAATGAGGATAGTAATCATGCCTGCCTCCCAGGCTTGTTGTGAGGCTCGAATGATAGGAATCATTTGTAAATCTCTTAGCACAGTGTCTGGCACATAGTAGACTCTTAATAAATGCTGGTTTCCCTTCTGTCTCCATCCTCAAACTAACTCATATTTTTTTCTCTGTGTTCATGTCATATCACCCACTAGAATGTAAGCTTCTTGAGGACTAAACCTCCTGTAGCCCAGTATCTTTAATATAGGCACTTAAATATGCTTTTAAAATTGAGTTATAAGGTGTTATGAGGAAGATGGTAGAAGACTGTGAGGAAGAACAAACAATTCTGTAGAGAATTTTGTGTGAAAACACTTTAAGTCAGCTCATTTCAGAAGCATTTATACATGAAACTAGAACGAGGGCATCAAGGGGAGGGGGGCAGCAGTGGGGAGAGGAGAAAAAAGAACAGATGTGACACCATTACTATAATAAGCTATTGTCATCAGCAGTTACACTGAAATTGCCACATTGGGACTCTGACACCTCCATCCCCAATATACTACCTGAGAAAGTGGAAATGGCACTAAAAAAGATGAAGATGGGTAGAATTTCTGAGCTAGAGCAAGTACACGCAAAAGAAATTGGTGCTGGAGGCTACATCCTTGGAAAGTACTGAGGGATTGATTTTTAGGCTACTTGAACAACAGGAAGATTCCAAATGGTTGGGAAAAAATCATGGATGATATTATTACAAAAAAAAAAAAAGTGACCGAGATGACAGAACTAACTACCAATCGAGATGCTTACTTTCATATTTTTCTGAAATCTTTATGGAAATGTTCTTCTCCCAGATAAATCAAGGGTGTGCTTGATGAATATGTGAAAAAGGACTAGGCAAAATATTGCATATACTGTCCAATACGGTTCCTTTGTTGTTTTTCTCTATTTTTTCCTTGTTACAAAGGAGGCTTGGATGGTGGCACATCAGGAAATGACTTTGATGTAGAAAAACCCAAAACATTTGGCATCAATAAAAAGCATCAATAAAAAAAAGACCAAAAACAAAAAAGGGAAGAGGAAGCCTTTTGAAAATGATTTTATGTACCAGGTCACATACAATTGACTGAAAAATGCATAGAGCATAAGATCCTTCCAGTTTTACTGTTGATTGTTATTTTTAAAGGCACATAACTGCATAGAAAAAAATTCTAACAAAGTGTCCCCATTGCAAATATTAAGATCATGTAAACTCCCTTGATAGATACAACCACAGAGACAACTTTGTTTGCTTATCCTCTAATTAGTAATATCAAATGATGCACATAACAGGCTCAGGTCCAGCAATGGTATTTGCCACGTTTGTGGCAGATGTCTTGTACGATTGTAACCCAAATGGAAGTGTTTCTCTAAATTTAACAAGGACTTCAGTATGCTCCTGTACTAAACATACAAGGATTTCTTGTGCTGATTATATCAAACCTTTGAATGCTACAGGACTTCCTCACAACCCCTCAAAAGAAATCTTTCCAAATATCCAAGTGGGAAAAATCACATGGATAAGGATCATCTACCTTACAGACCATGCTATGCCATAGACAGGAAGCCTATTGAGTTAATCCTTCAATACATATATTTTGAAGAGGTATTCCAGATAGACAATGAGCCATTCTTAGAACTAAAAACATGGAAGACAGTGAACTGGTTTGCACATGGGGAAGAACTCCATTATTTCAAAGATCCCAACATTCTCCCAGAAATAACAAACCATGTTATTTATGTGTTGACGTTCTCCCAATGTTTCTATGAAGCTACAAATGAAGGTAGACCATAATTTCTGAAGAACCAAAACTACAGATGATCCCAAGAAAATGTAGATATTGCACACTACCAACTATAATGGGCAGAGGAAGTAGCCTAGAAAAGATTCATGAAAAGCATGATGAGGAAAGAACACACAAACATTGTGGTCATGGCATGAGAATGAAGGGTAACAGATAGCCAGTCTGAATATTGTGCTGGTGGATATTGTTAGGCTGATAAATGACCCAGATGTTAAGCATTGGGTAGATCTCCAGTGAGGAAGAGAATCCTCTTTCCCCCATCTCACATGCCTCTGACAATTTCTCATACTGTCTCCTTAAACTCCAGTGTCTGATGAAGTGGTCTTTTTTCTTGTCAAAACCAACCGCATATTGTCCGCACTGTCAACTGTACTCTGATCTTCAATTTCTGCCTCCTTGTGGCTCCTTCTTGGTCACCTACAAACAGTCTCATGTCTCCTCCATCTTTAAAAACTCTTAACTAATTCCTACCATCCTGGATAGCAAGCATCTTGTATTTCTCCTCTAATTTTCAGCTAAACTCCTTGAAAAAGTCATCTAAAATTCTGATCAATTAAATAATCAAAAATTATTCTAGAGGTCTGATGAAGTATACTACAAGGGTTGTTCTGTAGGAAATATTAACATTCCCTCAGAGCTAACTGTTTAATATTTTAGTGTGAATATTTGCAACTCAGAAATTGGCAAATGCTATAAATTGAGGCTTGATTTTTTTTTCTTATTGTCTAGATAAAAGAAACTGTTAATAATGCAGATTAAACTTAAAAGTGTAGGAGCATACATTTTTGGAGGTAGAAGATAGCCTGATTGTTGAATATTTATTGGCATACCCCTGTATTACAATATATGCATTACTTGAGCCGAGTAGAGATAAAGTGGAAGGCTCAAAGAATGAAGTCAAAACTAGACAGGAGGCCTGTTACTGAAAGGCAGCAACAACAACTGCAACTGGCATATAGTTATGGTTTGCAAAGTGCATTATATCTGGCAGCTGGAACCCACAGCAGGTGTTGCAGGTAGCAGAGCACTAAAGTGTCAGAAAGCAAGGAGTGATCTTGGGAAGTGAATTTGGGGATCCCAATCCAATGGAAGGATTCTTCTCTCAGCAACACCACCTTTGGATGTGAATTTTTACGAAACCAAACACTACATAGGTACTGAGCTAAGATTCTAGCCTAATCCTCATCCACCAAATTGAGGTGGTGTAGAAGGGATTATACCCCTAAAGTGCTGGTGAGAAATGTTTGTACATTTGTTCTTGCTATGTGACAAATGTAAACATCCTTTTGTAAAAACCAGTTGATATTAAATGGCTAGATGAAATCTAACCGGTCCTTGACCCTTTAACAAATGGGGAAATATAGCCATTGGGGGCTTGAGTTGAAGGCAAAGAGAAGAGACCTTTCACAAGTTCCTCTGGGTGTCTTGAAGGATGATTTAGCCCACCAGTTCTGGATACAGTGGGGCCCATGGGGCTGTGTTACATCAGTGTGGCAGAATTCACTAGTCACTAGAAATATTCCTTTGAAATATTTCGTTCTAGTGGGGATTACGTTTGAAAGGGGAGATACTCCTGACCAAAAGCCGGGGCATAGGTTCAAGCCTCACTGAAACATTTGGTTTGCTGTCATGTAGACGTGGCCTCTGTTTTTATGGAGTCACGAGTTCACTGTATCCCACAATTGGAGGTTTCAAATGTCTTGAGTAATAAATAACATGACTGAGCCTCCATCAAAAATTCCTGAAGTTTACATTTTCTCATGTTTCCTTTTGTGTGACACTGTTAAAAGTTAGCAAACAGAAGCCTGGCAGTATTTGTGTATGTGTACTATCAGGCCAGTTTCTTTAAAAATAAAACAGTAATAATAATAGCTCACATTTATGTAGCAGTTTTACAAGCCATGTACAATGGACTGCCTCAGAAGGTAATGGGTTCCCCTCACTGGGAGTATTCAAGCAGAGAGTGGACATCCACTTGTTGGGGACATTGTAAAAGGGAGTATTGATCAGCCATGGGTTGGACTGTTCAGCCTCTGAGATTCCTTCTAGCTCTTAGACTTTCTGTATTGTTGTTCAATATTAGAGTCAGAAATGGAACTCAAGTATCCTAACTCAAAGTCTATGTTCTTTCCATTACAATATGAAATCACACAGCAGCTTTAGGAAATATATAATGAAACTGAGACCTAAATGGACTTGCCTAAAGCCAAACAGTGAGTCCGGACAGGCCTAAGAACTACTTCTGACTCTGACCCTAGAACTGTCTCCAGAGCCTCACCCCTAAATGATTTCCACAAGTTCTAGTTTCTTTAAACAGCCTAAAATGTATACTTCAGTTCCTTGGTTTGGCTTTCAAAACCTAAATGCTATTTGTATTTTTCCCCGTGGCATTTGTTTAGTGGGGAATGTTTCTCAAGCCTCTTACTGGAATCTGCTGCATGTGGTTAAAATTGCCCCAAAGTAAAATGTTAGCTTGGCACAAACACTCTGACAAAATAGCAATGTTTTGAATTATAGTTACATTCAGAATTCACGAAAGAGACGTAAAATGAGAGAAGCCCATTTTTAGAGAGGCTCTCAGAAGAAACTGACTTTTCAATAAAAAATAATTCATATCATCTAAGAGTTTCATTTCAATCTAATAAAAATTCAGGATCTACTCAGAGACTTACAAAATGAACTTGTTAGGTAAGTGAAACAATATGTAAAATGAACTCTACTTGAGTAACTTTCACACCAACTTCCCAATGTCTAAATGGATTGTAAGTTAATCCAAATAGTCAACCCAAGCTTTAGTAGAAAACAGGAGATAGTAAAGGGTAAGGGAGTCATTTTCATTCCTCTCCAATTGGAGCAGTGGGTGAAAATGCGCTCCACATGGATGAAGTAGAGCATGCCAATGTGGTCAGGGTACTGGAGAACAATGTCTAATATAAACAGTGAGCTAGAAAAATGAGTGGGGGGGGGTGGGGCAGAGCCAAGATGACTGAGTAGAAACAGAGACCTGCTACAGCTCTCCCCCAAACCCCTCAATAAACCTGTAAAAAATGACTCTGAACAAATTCTAGAGCAGCAGAAGCCACAAAATGACAGACTGAAGCAAATTTCCAGCCCAAGACAATCTGGAAGGTTGACAGGAAGAGTTTATCCCAGCAGGCTGGGAGCAGAGCATAATTTGTCCACGCTGGCACAGATTGCAGAGGAGTAGGCCTTAAGGGACTGAATCGCTGGTGGCTGCTGTAGATTCCTGACTTCTCAACCCCCAAATGCTAAGGACAGCTTCAAAGATCAGTGGGAAGTGTCTCTCACTGGGCTAAGGGGAGTGTGGTCCAGCCCCAGACTCAGACCCAGGGCAGCTGCAGCCACTGCTGAAGCAGAAGCTGCTTCTGGAGCCCTCCACTTAACAAAGCTCAAAAGTCAAGTAATTGGCTGAGAAGATGAGCAAACAGGGGAAAAGAAACAGACTACAGATTCTTACTTTCTCAGTGAAGAGGTATTTTCCTATGTCATTGGTGACAAGGCAAAACATACAGCCAGAAAAAGACAACAAAGCCAAAGCTCCTGCATCCAAAGCCTCTAGGAAAAAGAAGAGCTCAAAAAATGGTTTTGAAAATCAAGTCAAAGAAGTAGAGGAAAAATTGGGAAGAGAAATGAGGAGATGCAAGGAAATCATGAAAAATGGGTCAATAGCTTGCTAAAGGGAATCCCCTCAAAAAGCTGAAGAAAATAACACCTTTAAAATTAGACTAACCCAAATGGCAAAAGAGGTCCAAAAAGTCAATGAGGAGAAGAATGTCTTAAAAAGCAGAATGAACCAAATGGAAGAAAGAGGTCCAAAAGCTCCCTGAAGAAAATAATTCTTTAAAAATTAGAAGAGGAGCAAATGGAAGCTAATGACCTTATGAGAAATCAAGAAATTATAAAACAAAACCAAAAGAATGAAATAAAAAGACAATGTGAAGTATCCTATTTGAAAAACAACTGACCTGGAAAATAGATCTAGGAGAGATAATTTAAAAATATTGGTCTACCTGAAAATCATGATCAAAAAAAGAGGCTAGACATCATCTTTCAAGAAATTATCAAGCCCCAATCCCTTCACCAGCAGAGGAGAGGGCCAACAGTCAGAGCTTTCCATTATGACCTGGCTTCTTGGCTATGTCGATGTCACAGATTTCAGCTTTGCAGCTGCTGTCCTTTGCATCATTTTCAATCTCCTTTTCTAGAATGTGGTTGGAAGATGGGAGTACAAAACACACAAGCTGAGCAGGGCCTTTGGGTCTCCCTATCTTGCATGTTACTGTCTGGGCACAATTGTCCTGTTGCTGAACTTCCTCAGGTCTCACTGCTTTACCCAGGCCGTGTTGAGCCAGCCAAAGATGGAAGGCTTAGACTGCACAGGGGCCTACTACGTAGGCCTCTTCATTCTGGGAGTTGGCATCATCTTGTGCTCTCCAGCTTCTATGCCCTTGGATTCATTGGGACTTATCTAGGTGATTACTCTGGAATCTTGAAGGAAGTAAGAGTGACAACGATTCCATTTAATGTCTTGGACAATCCCATGTATTGGGGGAGCACAGACAACTATCTGGGGTGGTCAGTCACGAATGCCAGCCCTACCGGTCTCCTGCTGACTGTTATTGTAGCTCTCACCAATACAGTTGCCATTGTATATGAAGAGCCTCTCACTGAGATCTACCGATAAAAATCTCTGAAGTCAAAGAAGAATAAATAAATGCTGGCAGGATGTGTTGGAGAATGGGTGGTAGAAGGAGCTGGGCTGACTGCATTGCTGGAAGCCAAGCTCTGTCCCCTACACGTGTTGGATAATTTCAGCTGAAATGCTTGGTGACCACTTGGGTACTCCAGCCCCTCTCCACCTTCCAGGGACTCGGAGTGGTAACATAAGGTGCCTTTTAAAGCTGCCTCGTAGGGACTGGGGGAGTATACCACTGGGTACATTCCCTCACCCACCTACTCCCAACTTCCCAATTCAATAATAAAATAATAACCTAATTCAAAAAAAAAAAAAAGAAATTATCAAGGAAAACTGCCCTGATATTCTAGAACCAGAGGGTAAAATAGAAAGGGAAAGAATACACTGATTACCTCTTGAAAAAGATATCAAAAGGAAAACTAGGAATATTGTAGCCAAATTTCAGAGTTCTGAGGCCAAGGAGAAAATATTACAAGCAGCCAGAAAGAAACAATTCAAGTATCGTGGAAACACAATCAGGATAACACAGGATTTAGGAACTTCTATACTAAGGGATTGAGGGTTTGGAATATGATATTTCAGAGGTCAAAGGAGACAGGATTAAAACCAAGAATCACCTACCCAGAAAAACTGACTATAATACTGCAGGGGGAAAAATGGAACTTCAATGAAATAGAGGACTTCCAAGCATTCTTGTTGAAAAGACTACAGCTGAATAAAAAATTTCAAATACAAAAATCAAGAGAAGTAGGAAAAGGTAAACAGGAAAGAGTACCTATAAGGAACTTATTAAAGTTGAACTTCCTACATGGAAAGATGATATTTGTAACTCATGAGACCTATCTCAGTATTAAGATAGTTGGAGGGAATATATATATATATACACACACACACATGTATGTATGTATATATGTATATATATGTATGTATATATACACATATATGCATGTATATGTATATATATATATATATATATATATATATATATATATAGAGAGAGAGAGAGAGAGAGAGAGAGAGAGAGAGAGAGAATCAGAGACAGAGAGAGAAAGAGACAGACAAAGACAGACAGAGGGCACAGGGATATGTGAATATGAAGGGATTATGTCTAAAAAAGAAAATTAAGGGCTGAGAGGAATGTACTAGGAGAAAGTGAAAGGGAGAGGTAGAATGTAGTAAATCATCTCATGTAAAAGAGACAAGAAAGAGCTTTTACAATGGAGGGGAAGATGGGGAAGGTGAGAGGAAATAAGTGAATCTTCCTTTCATTGGATTTATTTGGCTTCAGGAGGGAATAAAATACACACTTAATTGGGTATGGAAGGTTATCTTACCCTACAGAAAAGCAGGGGAGAAGGGGATAAGGGAGGTGGGATAACAGAAGGGACACCAGATTGGGGGAAGGGGTAGTGGGAAGCAAAAACTTTGGTAGAGGGACAGGTCAAAGGAAAGAACTGAATAAATGGAGGGCGGGACAGTTTAGAGGGAAATATAGTTAGTCTTTCACAACATCCCTGTTATGAAAGTGTTTTGCATGATCACACATATATAATCTTTATAGAATTGCTTGCCTTCTCAATGTGGGGAGGTGGAGGGGAGGGGAGGGACAGAATGTGGAACTCCAAGCTTTAAAAATGAATGTTAGATGTTGTTTTTACATATTAAGAAATAAGATATATGAGCAGTAAGGTGTATGTGTTCATCCTTCATTGTTGAAGAAGACTGTGAAATCAGAGAAATAATGACATGACTTGCACTTGACTTTGTTTTAAGTGAGGGAGGGTTATGCAGTTCACCAGCCTCACTTCTCCTCCAAAGCCATCTGAATCCAGTGACGAGATATTCATCAGGATGACTAGAGATGACCCAGGATGAAGCAATTGGGGTTAAGTGACTTGCCCAAGGTCACACAGCTAGTGAGTGTCAAGTGTCTGAGGTAAGATTTGAACTCAGGTCCTCCTGACTCCTGCACTGGTGTTCTATCCACTGTACCACCTAGCTGCCTCTAAGCAATAAAGTATAGAAATCTATATTACCATATAGGAAAATAGAAGGAAAAGGGATAAACGGGGAGGTGGTGATAGAAGGGAAGGCAGATTAAAGGAAAGGGCAACCAGAATACACACTGTCCTGGGGTAGGGGTAGGAGGGAGATGGGAAGAAAATTTGAAATTCAAATTTTGTGGAAGTAGAAATGAATGTAGAAAATTGAAAATAGATAAATTTAAATAAAATATTTTTTAAAAAAAAGAAAGAAAAATGTGTGGAAATGGTAGTATCATGGTACTTTTGTACACACATGGTACAGAATACTAGAGTATCATAACGGGGTTCTTATGTAACCTTTGGGGGCCACTTTGCTATTCTAGAGAAGGTTTCTTCTCAGCTTCAAGGAGTCACTCATTAGTAAGAACGGAATGAATGCTTGATGCAGCAGCAAGCAAGAATTACATTAAAAGCCCCAACTTTTGTTGTCCTAAAGGCATTTAGGTGGTATGTTTATAGGAAGTTTAAAAAGTTAAAAGCCAGAAGTGATAATGAATCTGGATTCAATATGACAAAACAAATGGATAACCAGAAGATGCTATGGTGACTAAAAGAAGCTATGAAATAAAGTTAGTGGCTAGTTAGAAGATGATAATAATGAGGATGGTGATGATGATAATTTATAGAGAGCTTTAAGGTTTGCAAAGTACTTTCTACATGTAAAGCTCATTAAGAGTATGATTCAGTTCTTAGTTGAGTAACGTAAGAGGCTGATAGCCTGTAATACTGAGATATTACTCATCTCTGTGCCATACATACCCTTTATTGATGCCTTTTGGTTTTATATCATTCATTTTCAGACATGTTCTTTTGTACCATCCCTTTCCCACCCAGTAAGCTTTACTTTGTTATGAAGAAAGAATTAAGCAAAAACAGCTGACACAGTGATTGCATCTAATATGGCATGGAATGTTCCACTCTAACAGTCCCCTACTTTGTTGTTTTTTGTTGTTTTCCATCATTCTTGAAGAGGATCATGATGTCAGGGAGGTAATGCCATGACATGCAAATTAATTGGATTGAAGTGAGGGAGGGCTGCGCAAAGTCACCAGTCTCCTCTGGAAGCATCTGAGTTCAATGGTGAATTATAGGTCAGGATAACTGGTGATGGCCCTGGATGCAGTGGGAGACCCCTACTTTTCCAAAAAAGAAAAAAGCATCTACCACTTATTAATCAATTCATTCATTGTTGTTTGCCATTCATTCTTGAAGAGGACCAGTGTTGGAGTCAAAGTACAGTGTGTTCTCCTGTGGCTGACCAGTCTAATATATAGACACAAATAATTTATTTAAACATTTGAGATGAAGATATCTCTAGATTTGTGCAAATCACATTTCCTTTGTGCTACTGTGGTTTTGCTTTGCTTATAGAGCACAGCACCTTCTCTGATGTGGACATACCATCCTGGGCAGTCCTGTGCCAACATCTCCCATGTCTCACAATTATTACTAATGTTCTTCAGAGAGACCTTGAGAGTGGCCTCATACTGCTTCTTCTGCCTACCATGTGAGCACTTGCACTGTGCTAATTCTCTATAAAATAGTCTTTTATGCAAGTGTATGTTTGACATTGAAACAATGTGGTCAGCCCATTGAAACTGGGCTCTCTGTAGTAGAATTTGGATATATGGCAGTTCAGTTCAAGAGAGGACTTCAGTCTCTGTTATCTTATCTTGCCAGGTGGTCTTCAAAATCTTCCTAAGATAATTCAAATGGAAGCAGTTCAATTTTCTAGCATGGCACTGGTAGGCTGTCCAGGTTACAAAGGCATACAACGATGAATTCAGCACAACTCTAGATCTTCAGTTTGGTATGCAGCCTAATACCTTCTCTTTCCCTTATTTTCCTTCAGAACCTCCCAAACACTGAGCTTATTCTGGCAGTGCTGTGTGTCAGTCTCATCCTTGATATGGATGTCACTGAAAAGTATGCTACCAAGGTAAGTAAACTTATCCACAGCATTTAAAATTTCTTCATTTACCATCATCAATGGCTCCACGCATGGATGCTATGGTGTTGACTGGTGGAGAACCTCTTTTTTTTTTTTGGTGTTGGTGGTCCAATCAACATTAGCATAAATGGCAGAGAATTGATCCATACTCTGTTGCATCTCAGCCTCAGAGACTGCATTGAGTGCATAATCATATGCAAACAAAAAATCAAACACTAACTTTTCTTCCACTTTATTCTTGGTTTGTAGCCTTTTCAACTTAGTTTACCATCAGTTTGGCTGCTGACCTTGATGTCGTTTTCATCTTTGTTGAAAGCATCTGACAATATTGCTAAAAGCATCATGTTAAAAAACATAGGAGTGAGCACTCAGCCATGCTTCTCTCCATTGGTGACTGTGGAAAGTATGAAAGCATCATCCTTTATACAGAACCCATGCAAACACACCATCATGAAAGTGGTGTGCAATACTGATGAACTCTTGGTAGCCAAATTTTGTCATGATCTTCCACAAGCCCTAACACTGACAGTATGAAAGGCCTTGGTCAGCTCAAAGAATGTTGCCTACAGACCTCTTTTCTGCTCCTGGCCTTTCTTCTGGAGCTGTCAGGCAGCAAATACTATGTAGATCACTCAGCCCTTTCTGAAGCCATGCTGGCTGGCAGGTAGATGACTCATGTTCTAGGTGAAAGATCAGCCAATGAAGAAGGACTTTGGCAAGAATCTTGCCAGCAGTGAGTAAGAGAGAGAGAGACTCTATTGTGATTGTCACAGGACAACCTGTCTCCTTTTCCTTTACAGAGGTGGATGATGGAGGCATTCTTGATCTCCTAGGAGAATAATCTCTTGCTGTATAATCTAGAAGATTTCAGGTAGCTTTTGATTTAACAGTGGAGCCTTGCCTTGCAGATCTCTGCTGGGATGGAATTAGTGCCTGGCACTGTTACATTACAGGTGTATAGGGTGTTCAGAAAGGACTAGCAGCTCTGTTATGGGAATTTGCTGAGCCCTTTTCTAGGCTGTTCATCCACCTTTGGTGTCCACTTGACACCCAACTCTCACATCTGGCTCCAAGAAGCTATAGCATGTACAACAGTCTCACCCTGGTCAAACAGACTTGACATGTGGGCTAAACTAGGTTAAGAGAAACTGATGGGCCTCAAATCTGTCTGTGAATTAGGCAGATGTCTACCCCAAACATGTGAAGACTTCACCTAGAGGAATGGGCATATGACAGCGATTTGCTGTAACATTTATGAAAACAGTAGGAGCATGCATTGTGGAGCAATTAAAGCTTGGTCAGACATTGAAAATGCCAAGGCCATCCACTGGATCCCAGGCCATCACCAGTCATCCTGACTTTAGTCCTATCACTGGACTTTGATGACTCTGGAAGAGAGAGTGAAGCTGATGACTTTCTACAATCCTGCCTCACTGAAATCCAATTCACATACGAGTCAAGACACCGCCTATCACCCACTATTTTATTATTTTACTACCTTATTATTTTAAATAAAAATCCATTAGAAAAATCCTTACAGTCCTGTGGTGACAAGCAAGTGATGAAGTAGAAGGTGCAGATACTCTGGGAGCTGTAGTCACAAAAGCTGGACAAAAGCTGCACAAAAGTGGTCTGGGGCATAGAGTTATCTCATTTCACTGAAGCAGCAGCCACCTGATGTCTGAGCAGCCTTTTTTAGCTGTTTTTTTGTTTCTTTTTTTTAAGATTACACTGCTCATCTCCTGGTATGAGGAAAGAGATAGAAAAGGTGCCCTAGATGCCCTTCAGTTGGGAAATATCTGAACAAGTTGTAGAATATGAATGTAATGGAATGCCATTGTACTATAAGAAATGATGAGCAGGTAGACTTCAGAAAAACCTGGAAGACTTATATGAATTTATGCTGAGTGAAGTGAGCAGAACCAGGAAAACATTGTACACAGTAATAGCTGCATTATACAATGACTAACTTTCATAAACTTGGCTCTTCTCAGCAACAGTCAAATCTGGCCTCTGACACTGACTAGCTGTGAGACCTTAGGCAAGTCACTTAACTCTGATTGTCTCCAAAAAAACAACACAATAATACAAGATGGAGAAACTGGACAATCAGATATTTACACTTAATACATCTGTGATTCTGTTGGTGAGAGAAGTCCTGCCACTGCTCTTCTCTTTAACTTAGTAGATAAATCTTAGGGAGCTGCCTGGGTCTCAGAGTGCTGTACTTGACCACAGACACATCTTGTTAGTATCAGAGGACAGATTTGAACCCAGGTCTTTCTGACACCAAGTCAGGGGCTGGGAGTTGTGCTGAAATGCCCTTGGCTCTGTCGTTATTAATTTTTCGCTGTCATCTCTCTCTGGAGTTCCTGGTAACCACTGTACCAGGATGCTGCTGCAACTTTTCATTGTTTTCTTTGAAATACTGGAAATTATGAGGATATTAGAAAGAGCTGTGTTTGAATGGAAGTATAAAGCATCTCTCAAAGCCAAATATAAGTAGTTTGGGATGATCTGTTCTTTAGCTCCTCTTTATTAGGTATGGATAATCAATCATTTCCTCTAGTCATGTGTTATGGATAGAAGGCAATATTGGGAGCAAAGATGAAAGCCCCGCTCAGTCCCTGAGTTCACATGTCTGTCACTTTGGACACTGCCACTTCCTCTTTATTGCTGCTAGCCAAGGCATAATATTTCTTCTCTCCACATTCTCACAAGAATGCAGTGAAGTGAAATGAAAGCATTTCTGTAAAATATGTCCAGCTCCCCAGGGAGGAAAAAGTGCTTTAAGAATGACAGGTAGTAATAGCAGATTCATGGGTGAATGATCTCAGTGTTTGAGAGGCCTCCTTGGAAAAGGCCAGGAGAACACCTTCTTCCCTATCTCCCTGGTTGCTTTGCATTTGAAACAGAAGGGGAGAGAGGGTTTTTATCTGCCTGGAACAGGCAAGAGTGAATTAAAAATTTAATAAAAACCTTTTGTTCCTTCAGAGTGACCAGGTAGCTCTCCATTTATTGTTTAGCCATGATTCTGTTTTGAAATTTCACCCTAAAAGAGCAAGAGAGCATGGCCTGTTTTCTAAAAGATGGCCTGTTTGCTCTCAGATGCATAAAAATTAGAAGGCTTTGTCAGAGGGCCCAAGCGGTACCCAGGCAGAACTCTGTACCTATCTCCTGGGACAAGTATTTGTGAGTCAGGAAGCAGGAGAACCCTTGCCAATGCAGATCAGGCCAGAAACCTTGGGGAGGGTGGGGCTGGGAGTTGTTTTGGGATGCCCTTGGCTCTGTCATTATTAATTTTTAGCTGTCATCTCTCTCTGGATTTCCAGGGTTCTTCTAGCCTCCTCTTGTGGTTCCATGGTTTTTCAGGTCTGGTCCAAGAAGCTTATTTTTAGTTAATGAATAGATGAAATGCTAAAAACAATGTGGATCCTGCCATATGTTTCTACCCTTTCCCATTCCTCCCTCCGCCCTCCACCAATCCCTCCCCACCCCACTCCCTTCCCAGCCCCCACCCCATTCCATTTCCCTTGGGTCTTCCTCATTTGCTGTGGTCAGAGAGAAGCACCACACTTCACCTTATATAGGAGAGAGCATTGTTGCTTTACAATGATCTTCTGGCTCAGCCAGAGCCAGCTGGGGATTCATAAGTATCAACTGTATTTTTAGTTGCAATGTCCTCTACCCCCAAAGGTGGATTTTTAGGCTTCTGTACATCGTTTGCATTTCATTGCCTATAAATATCAACTTAGTGGAAGGGTGGGGAAAGAGGAGGGCAATTCAGAATATAGAATAGTGAGCTCAGTTTGACACCTACAGGACCTGTGTCTTATCCCTGGTCTGACCTTGGGGCCTCAAAAGCTTTGGCGGATTCAAATTTTTTGAGCCATACAGTGGGGCTCAGTTAATGTGCTAGAAATTCTGATACTCTTCAGGTTTTGTTGTCAGGAAAGAAATGTTCGATTTGCGCAGAAATGCCTAGTACAACTTTTATGTAAGTAGAGTTGAAATGTTCCATGGGAACTTTAGAAAATGAGTTGGGCTGGGCTGAGTAATTCTCAAGACTTTATCTCATTCTTTTTTGACCACACTGTCCCCTGGTGGATATTTGGGGAAAACTCAAGGGGCTCAGTTCTTAAAAAAAATCAAGTTCAGTTAAAGAAATTTAACTCAAAACAAAAGACACTCATTTTACCCCCACTATGAAAAATGTTCTGGGCAAAGGAAGTCTCCAGGTTTCTCTGCTAAGGGTTATTTTAATATCAGATCAATTTAACGCAAGTTCCAACTTGAAGTGAATCCTCTTTCTGTCAAACTCTCAAAGCACTTTTGTGTAGCGATTTGGATCAGGACAACCATATCATCTGAATGAGACTATGGGTAATTATATTTGGGTTATATTTTCCTGTCAAGAATATAGACATACTTATTGGAGAGAGAGAGAGAGAGAGAGAGAGAGAGAGAGAGAGAGAGAGAGAGAGAGAGAGAGAGAGAGAGAGAGAGAGAGAGAGAGAGAGAGAGAGAGAGAAACAGATCATAAACAAAAGACCTAGAAGCCTGTGAGCCTGCAACTGGATAATCTGCTGTCTTGGACAGGTTTACCCATTTGTCTTGGGAAATGGGAAGAGTTATCCTGGATCCAAAGTCTTTGGACCTTGCTGAAGAAAGACAGAGGTAAAAACCTCTCATCCCAAGAGATGGTAGCCATGAAAAGCCTGGACTAAAGATTGAACAAGTGGCCCCAGAGTTGTAAGGTCAGCAAGGCATTGAGTCAGTATACAGCAATGAAAAACCCAGACCTTGCTTCTACTACCTTTTTAATATTTTATTTTTTTAATTGTATATAAAGACAAATTTTAACAGTTACTGAAAAATTTTGAGTTCCAAATTTTGTCTCTCTCTCCCTCACCTCTCCCCTGCCTAAGATAGTAAGCAATTTAATATAGGTTATATATATGCAATCATGTAAAACATATTTCCATATTAGTCATCTTGTGAGAGAAACAGATCAAAAGAAAATAAGTAAAAATAGTATTCTTTGATCTGCATTCAGACTCCATTAATTCTTTCTCTGGATATGAATAGCATTTTTCCTCATAAGACCTTTGGAGTTGTCTTAGGTCATTGTACAGTGTTGCTGTTACTGTGTATGATGTACTTCTGATTCTGCCCATTTCACTTTGAATCAGTTCATGTAAGTCTTTCCAGGTTTTTCTGAAATCTGCCTGCTTGTCATTTCTTATAGAACAAGTTTGTCATTACATCCATATACCACAACTTGTTCAGCCATTCCCCAACTGACTGACACCCCCTCAATTTTCAATTCTTTGCCACCACAAAAAGAACTGCTATAAATATTTTTTTACAAGTAGGTCCCAATCCCTTCCTTCCCCTTTTAAAAATCTCTTTGGGATACAGATCTAATAAGTGGTATTGCAGGATCAAAGGATATGCACAGTTTGATTGTCTGTTGGACATAGTTCCAAATTGCTCTCCAGAATGGTTGTATCAGTTCAAAATTCCAACAACAGTATATTAGTGTCCCAATTTTCCCATATCCCCTCCAACATTAATCATTTTCCTTTTCTGTCATATTAACTAATCTGTTAGGTATGAAGTGATAACTCAGAGCCGTTTGAATTTGCATTTCTCTAATCAATAGTGATTTAGAGTACTTTCTCATATGACTAGAGATAGCTTTGACTTCTTCATGTGAAAACTGCCTTTATATCCTTTGACTAAGTATCAGTGGGAAATGACTTGTACTGTTATAAATTGGACTCAGTTTTCTACACATTCTCTACATATCGGAGACCTTTGCTGTAAAAATTGTTTCCTAGCTTTCTGCTTTCCTTCTAATCTTAGTTATATTGGTTTTGTTTGTGCAAAAATGTTTTAGTTTGATATAATCAAAATTATCCATTTTATATTTCATAATGACTTCTATCTCTTGTTTGGTCATAAATTTTTCCCTTCTTCATAAATTTAACAGGTAACCTATTCCTTGCTCTTCTAATTTGCTTATGATATCATCCTTTATGTCTAAATCATTTAATCTTGGTATATGATGTAAGATATTGGTCTATGCCTAGTATCTGCCACACTCTTTTCCAGTTTTCCCAGCAGTTTTAGTCAAATAGTGAGTTCTTGTCCTAGAAGCTAGGGTTTTTGGATTATCAAGCACTGGATTACTGTGGTCATTTACCACAGTGTCTTGTGTACATGATTCACTCCATTGATCCTCCTTTCTATTTCTTAGCCAGTACCAGATACTGTCAATGGTTACCACTTTAGAATGCAATTTGAGATCTGCAATGGCTAATCCACCTTCCTTTTATTTTTTTATTAATTTCCTCAATATTCTGGACCTTTTGTTCTTCCAGGTGAATTTTGTTATTATTTTTTCTAGCTATATCGAGTAATTTTTTTGGTAATTTGGCATGGCACTGAATAAGTAAATTAATTTTGGTAGAACTGTCATTTTTATTATATTAGCTTGGCCTATCCATGAGTAATTGATATTTTTCCAATTGTTTAGATCTGAACTAGATCTGAACTTTATTTGTAATTTGTAATTGTGTTCATATAATTCCTGTGTTTGTCTTGGTACATAGACTCCTAAGTATTCTATACTGTCTACAGTTATTTTATGTGGAATTTCTCTTTATATTTCTAGCTGCTGGGTTTTGTTGGTTATATATAGAAATGCTAGAGATTTGCTTGGATTTATTTTATGTTCTGCAACTTTGCTACAGTTGTTAATTATTTCAAGTATTTTTTAGTTGATTCTTTAGGATTCTGTAAGAACACCATCTCTAAATTATACTCATCTGCAAAGAGTAATAGTTTTGCTTCCTCATTGCCTATCCCAATTACTTTGATTTCTTATTCTCCTCTTATTGCTATTGCTAACATTTCTAGTGCAATATTGAATAACAGTGATGATCATGGGCATCCTTGCTTCACCCATGATCTTACTGGGAAAGTTTTTAGCTTATCCCCATTACAGATTATGCTTGCCAATGGTCTTAGACAGATACTATTTATCATTTTAAGGAAAACTTCATTGATTCCTACATTCTTGAATGTTTTTAATAAGAAGGGGTGTTGAATTTTTTTCAAAAGATTTTTCTGCTTCTATCAAGATATGGCTTCTGTTGGTTTTGTTATTAATATGGTCAACTGTGCTGATAGTTTTCCTAATATTTAAACCAATCCAGCATTCCTGGTATAAATCCCATGTGGTCATAGTGTATGATCCTTGTGCTATATTGCTGTAATCTCCTTGCTAGTATTTTATTTAAAATGTTCACATCAATACTCATTAGAAAATTTGATCTGTAGTTTTCATTCTCTGTTTTAGCTCTTCCTGGTTTAGGTATCAGCACCATTTTTGTGTCATAAAAGGATCTATTTTCCCAAATAGTTTGGATAGTATTGGAATTAATTGTTCTTTAAACATTTGGTAGAATTTGCTTATGAACCCATCTGGGAATTCATTGATAACATATTCAATTTATTTTTCTAAGATGGAGTTAAGTATTCTTCTGCTTCTTCTGTTAATCTGGGCAATTTATATTTCTGTAAATATTCATGATTTCATTTAGATCGTCAGATTTATTGGAATATAATTGAGGAAAATAATTCTTAATAATTGCTTTATTTTCTTTTCATTGGTGGTGAATTCTCCCTTTTAATTTCTGATAGTGGTAATTTGGTTTTCTTCTTCCTTTTTTAAAAATCAAATTAAGTAATCGTTCATTTATCTTATTGGGTTCTCTCCCCCCTCCCCTCATTAAACCAGCTCCTACTTTTGTTTTTTAGTTCAATAGTTTTCTTACTTTCACTTTTATTAATCTCACCTTTAGTTTTAGGATTTCAAATCTAGTGTTTAAATCTGGTGTTCAAATCTGGTTGGGGATTTTTAATTTGTTCTTGTTCTACTGTTTTTAGTTTCATGCTCAATTCATTGATCTGCTCCTTCTATATTTTATTGATCTAAGTGTTTAGAGATATAAATTTTCCCCTAAGTACCACTTTGGTTGTATCCCATGACTTTTCACATGTTATCTTATTGTTGCCATTCTCTTTAATGAAATTATTGATTGTTTCCATAATTTGTTCTTTGACCCACTCATTCTTTTTTTCTGACTCACTCATTCTTTAGGATTAGTTCCAAATAGTTTTTAATCTATCTTTCCATTGCCCTTTATTGAATGTCATTTTTATTGCATTATGATCTGAAAAGGATGCATTTAATGTTTCTGCCTTTCTCCTTTTGATTGTAAGGTTTTTTGCTGTAAGATATGATCAGTTTTTGTAAAGGTGCCATGTACCATTGAGAAACAGGATTTATTCTTTTTTATCCCAATTTTCATTTTCTCCAGAGGTTTATCATGTCTAACTTTTTAAAAATTCTATTCAACTTCTTAACTTCTTTCTTGTTTATTTTGTGGGTGGATTTATCTAGTTCTTAGAGAGGAAAGTTGCGGTCTCCCACAGGTATAGTTTTACTGCCTCTTTCTTCTTATAATTCATTTAGCTTCTTTAAGAATGTGGATGCTATACTGTGTGGTACATATATGTTTAGTGCTGATATTAGTTCATTGTCTATGGTACCTTTTAGCAAGATGTAATTTCCTTCCTTATCTCTTTCAATTAGATCTATTTTTGCTTTTGTCTGAGATCATGATTGCTACTCCTGCTCTTTTTTTTTTTTTACTTCAGGTGAAGCACAATATATTCTGCTCCAGCCTCTTACCTTTACTCTGTTTGTGTCTCTTGGCTTCAAATGTGTTTCTTGTAAACAATATATTGTAGGATTCTGGTTTTTGATCCATGCTGCTATCCATTTCTATTTTATGGGTGAGTTTATCCCATTCACATTCAGTTATGATTACTGTATATTTCCCTCCATCCTATTTTTCTTCCTGTTTGTCCCCTCTCTTCTTTCTTTCATCTTTTCCCTCCTCACCAGTGTTTTGATTCTGACCATCACCTCCCCCAGTATGCCCTCCCTTCTGTCAGTCCCCACCAGTGTCTTAACCCCCTTCCCTCCTACTTCTCTATAGAGTAAGATAGATTTCTATACCCAACTGACTGTGTACGTTATTCCATCTTTGATGAATACCAATGATAGTAAAATTGAGGTAATTCCTACTGCCCCTCTATTTTGGTCTTTCATACCTCTTCATGTGAGATAATTTTCCCCCATTTTACCTCTTCCTTCTGCTCCCAGTGTAATCCTTTCACCCCTTGATTTTTTTATATCACCTCATCAAAGTCACCTTATATCCACATCTTCTGTCTATGTATACTTTGTTTAACTGTACTAATAGTGATGCAATTCTTAAAAGTTATAAGTATCATCTTCCCATGGAGGGATGCAAACAGTTTAGATTTATTAAATCCCTTATGTTTTCTCTTTCCTTCTTACCTTTTTATAATTCTCTTGAGTCTTGTATTTGAAGATCAAATTTTTTGCTCAGCTCTGGTCTTTTCATTGAGAAGCTTGAAAGTCCTTTATTTCATTGAATAACCATTTTGTCCCTGGAAGGATTATGCTCAGTTTTGCTGTGTAGGTGATTCTTGGTTGTAGTCCTAGCTCCTTTGCCTTTCAGAATATCATATTCCACGCCCTCTGATCCTTTAATGTAAAATCGGCTAAATCCTCTGTAATTCTTACTGTGGCTCCATGATATTTGTTTCTTTCTGGCTACTTAAAATATTTTCTCCTTGATGTGAGAGTTCTGGAATTTGGTTATAATGTTCCTAGGAGTTTTCTTTTGGGGATCTCTTTTAGGAAGTGATCAATGGATTCTTTCAATGTCTACTTTACCCCCTGGTTCTAGGATATCAGGGCAGTCAGTTTTCTTTGATAAATTCTTAAAGTATGATGTTTAGGTCCTTTATATTGATTGTGGCTTTCAGGTAGTTCAATAATTCTTAGATTATCTCTCCTGGACCTATTTTCCAGGTCAGTTGTTTTTCCACTGAGATATTTTACATTTTCTTCTATTCTTTTCATTCTTTTGATTTTTGTTTGACTACTTCTCAATGTCTCATGGCATCATTAAGTTCCACTTTCCAATTCTAATTTTTAAGGAGTTATTGTCTTCAGTTAGTTTTTATTATCTCATTTTCCATTTGGCCAATTCTACTTTTTAAGGAGTTTCTTTCTTCTGTAAATTTTTGAGCATAGAAAATTATTATGATGATAGGGAAGATCAAAACACAAACTTAGAAGAGAAAAAGAATGTCCTACACATACATTCAAAGCTTTGGAGAAAAATGAGACTTGGTCTCAGACCCAAAAAGAACTCATGGAAGAGCTCAAAACTTTACAAATCAAGTAAAAGAGATAGAAGAAAAATGGGAAAAACAAATTAGAATGATATAAAAGAATCATGAAAAAAAGAGTCAACATATTGATAAAGGAAGCACAAAAGATGGGGAAAGATGTACAAAAATTATACTGTAAAAAATGATGAGCAGGAGGACTTCAGAAAAACCTGGAAAGACATATAAGAACTGATGCAAAGTAAAGTGAGCAGAACCAGGAGAACATTATATACAGTAACGGCAGTATTGTACAATGATCAACTATGAATGACTTGACCATTCTCAGCAAAATAATGATCTAAGACAATTCTGAAAGACATATGATAAAAAATGTTATCTACCTAGAGAGAAAGAACTAATGGAGTCTGAATGCAGACTGAAGCATACATTTTTTTACTTTCTTTATTTATCTTGGGGGTTAGGGGAGGGAGGTTGTTCTGTGTTTTCTTTTGAAACATGGTCAAGATGAAAATATATTTTGCATGCCTGCACAGGTATAAGCCATATCAAACTGCTTGCCTTCTCAGGGAGAGGGGAGGAGAGAGAGAAAAACAGAATATATGAAGATCAAAATTTTTTTTTTAAATGAGTGTTAAAAAGTATTTTTACTTGTAATTGAAAATATATATAAATTTTAAAAAAAATGAATCAATTCTGGTAGGTCCAGAGCTTGGGATTCTGTTCTGCTGGTTATTTCTTCATTTGTGTTTTCTTCCTCTTAACTAGATCTGGGGTTCCTTGAAGGCAGGCACTTTTCCTTATTCATTTTTATGTCCATCTTAGTGCCTAGTACAATATACTACATGCAGTGGGAACTCAATAAATGTTTATTGGGTTGAAGTAAATTATCTATTAAATGAAAGTTGTGTCTACCTAAAGGCAAGTAGAGATGAATGATCCCCTTCTGGGATTTTGTGACACATCAGAATATAGGCAATTATAATTTAAGAAGCATGAAACTCTTTATTCATGAAATAAAATTAATTTTAATTCACTTTAATTGAAAACAAATATACCTTAACTTCTTTTTGATTGTTTTTTTATGCCTTTCTAACTGATCTCTATCACACTTCTCACAGGTGCTGTTCTGAATTTCTCCTCAAGCTCTCAGGCATGAACTTCTCATACTACTGGTTCCCCCAAACCTCTCAGTTGAAGATCTTACCTCATATTATACTGAGAAAATAGAGGGTCTTCACTATGATCTCCCTCTTGAGTTCTCTATATCTTAAAACTACTTGTCATTATCCCACATTTTCTCCCTGTTTTCCTCAGCCTCTGACCTTCTCACCAAGGTCAGCCACCTTACCTGTAATCTCATCCCCTCTGATCTCTAATAGATTTCCCCACAATTAATAAACATTTGTTAGAATGCCTACTATCTGCTAGGCACTGTGCTAAGAGCTTGGGATATAAAAAGAGGCAAAAGACTGTCCCTGCCCTCAAAGAATGTACAACGTAATCTTCCCTAAACTCACAAATTTTTAAAATTTCTTCCTACTGGCTCCTTTTCCTGCTAGTTCAAATATTTTTATGTTCCCCCCTATTCTTAAAAGAAAAAGGAAAGAAAAAGAAAAAAGGCTCTTAGCTGTTCCTATCATCCCCTTAAGTCTCATGTCTCTCCTCTCTCATAGCCAGATTCCTAAGAAAAAATTATCTTTTCTGTCTTCTTTCACTTCTTTGCAATATGGCCTCATCATACAACTGAAACTGGTTTTTTCAAAGTTACCAATGACCTTGAAATGACTAGTTCCAGTGAACTTTTCTCTGTCTTGACTTCTTTGCAGGATTTGACTCTGGGGAGAGCCCTTTTGTTCTGAAAACTCAGTCTTCTTTGGGTTGCTTGACACCTGTCTGACCACTCCTACATATCTGATCTGATGACAGATAATCATCCACACTGGCCTGCCCAACTGTTGGTGAACTCCCCTCCCCCATACACACATCTGCTCCCATGGGTTTAAATATTTTCTATATACAAATGACTTAAATATCTATACATCCAATCTGGTCTCTATTCTGAGCTTTTGTCCTGCATCAACAACAAGTGGGTGTCCTACAGACACCACAAACTACATTTCACAAATAGGACTCATGATCTTTCTTTCCCCCCAAACCCACCACTCTTCTGAGCTTGCCTATTTCTTTTGAGGGTACCACTGTTCTTCCAGTTGTGCAGGTTTGCAAACTGGGTATCATCCTAAACTCCTCACTCTCTCATTCCATATACATATGCATTTGGTTACCAAGTCTTGTTAATTCTTCCTCCACAATAATTCACATCCATCTCCTTTTCTTTTTATAAATAGCTATCACTCTAGTTTAAGGTCTCATCCTAAGGATTATCACCTAGAGAGTTGAAATAACCTCAGAATGAATCTTTCTTCCTCACTGATCCCTCTTCAATCTGTCCTCCCCCATAGCTGCCAAAATTGATGTGCATGTGCACAACACACACAACACACACACATATTCCTAAAGCTTGGGTCTGACTATGTCACTCTCCCACCCTGCTCATTAAACCCAGGCCCTCCCTATTGCATGTAGGATGAAATATAAACCTTTCATTTGGCACTTAAAGCCCATGAAAACCTTCTTCCAACTTTTTCCAGTTACGTGTTGCTTCCCTTCATATGCTCTATGGACTGGTCAAACTGACTTTCTTACCATTCCTCCCACATGGCACTCCATCTCCCACCACTATCTTTGCAAAAACTAACTGCAGTATATGAAAAATGCTGCTTTCTCTTCTGCCTCTTAGAATCTCTAGTTTTCACCTTCTACATGAGGTCTTTCTTGAATCTCTGGCTATTACTGCCTTCCCCCTAAAATTTCCATGTTTATTTATTTTTTTTTTTTGGAGGGGGGAAGGCAAAGCAATTGGGATTAAGTGACTTGCCCAAAGTCACACAGCTAGTAAGTGTCAAGTGTCTGAGGCTGCATTTCAACTCAGGTCCTCCTAACTCCAGGGATGGTCCTCTGCTTACCTAGCTGCCCCTCCATGTTTATTTTGTATATAGCTTCTATAAATTTACGTACGTTCATGTTGTCTCTCTCATGCACAGGTAAGATCTTTGAGTAGGGACTGTTTTATCTTTGTCTTTGTATCTCCAGCAATAAACATGATGCCTGGCACACTTAATAAACACTTGTTGGCTGAATGCTAAAGGAGTGTATCATTAAAGTATTACAACTCCCAAAAAGTAGGCTTCTTACTGGTTTAGAAACTGAGCTAAGAAATCTGTGAGGAGCCTAAGGGTATAAGTGTAAGTTATTCAACTCAGGAAGATCTAAAAATTGGTATGCTCATTTTGTAACTGTGATATCACAGTTAAGCAGAGGCAGAAAGGGAAAAGAGGATGAAATGAAACTTTTTAAATGTTATGACAGATTAGATTTTTTTTTTAGTAACATTTTTTTTAGTAACAGCACTTATAAGGCCATCCTTAAGCAAAATTATATGGTCTTTCAACATAGGTCTCCCTATCTAGGACCAGTGTTGGGTCATATCATGGAGAGAGGAAGTCTACCACTGGATGAAGAGAAAAACATCTGATAAACTCATTTCGACTAAAGTGTTAGGGGTTGAATACAAATACCTTGCCAGGATACTGTATTTTGAAAAAAGAAGAATGTTTTAGAAAAGTAGGTTAACCCAAAGGCAAAGGAATAGAATATGGACATTTCAGTGAAGGAAGGGATTATTTCACATGGGCCTGATATACTCCTACTACTTTTAAGTTCAACCTTGAATAGCATGGGGACAGTTAAGTGGCACGGTGGATAGAACACTAGTCCTGGGGTCAGGAGGATCTGAGTTCAACTCTAACCTCAGATACTTGACACACGCTAGCTGTATGACCCCTGGGCAAATCACTTAACCCTGATTGCCTCACAAAACAAACAAACAAACAAACAAACAAACAAACAAACTCCAAAATGAAACCTTGAATGGTATAAAAGAAAGACTAGTAGAAAGACTCAAAGGACTTAATGACTATATGAATTTTAATAGGAAATTTCTGGAAACAGTTCCCTCCCCCCCAACCTTATCAGTGTATCTAATAGGAATTTCAGGTCAAGTGGGATGGAAAAACAATACAGCGGTAAGGTAAGTGAACTCTTTGATGGACAGATTGATAAATAAGTAGATAGAAGATAGATGACAGTCAAATAAATATAGATAGATGACAATAATATAAATAAAGATAGAAAGATAAATATATAGACAAATGATAGATACATGGATAGAATTTGGTGGATAAATGATAAGTAGATAGGTAAATAGAGAGATAGAAGATAGGTTGATTATAGTAAGACATATAATAGGTAGATAAATAGATGATATAGGTAGATAAATAGATGATAGGTAGATAGAAAAAAGGTACACAGAAAATAGAGATAAATAAATGGTAAGTAGATAAAGAGACAGAAAGTAGAGAGACATGATAGATGAATAGAAAAATAGATAATGATAGAGAAATAGATGATAGAGTAACAGATAGATGATAGGTATATAGATAAATGGATTTAATTTAATATTTGTTTACCTTATCTCATACTTCTACTGGAAAGAGGTTGTTGTTGTTGTGTTCATCCTTCATTTTCAAAGAAGACCATGACATCAGGGAAATGATGACATGACTTGCATTTGACTTTATTTTGAGTGAGGGAGGGCTGTGCAAGGTCATCAGCCTCACTTTCTCCTCCTGAGCCATCTGGATTCAGTGATCAGATATTCATCAGAATGACTGGAGATGACCCAGAATGCAATGGGAGACCTGGATTTTTGTAGGCTAGGTCTTTTGACATACTCATTTCGAGGGAGGTAATGCCCATTGAGTGAATAGGCCTCTTTAAGAAGTGGTCAGGGAATCCAAGGTTTTGGGAAAAGGAAGGAAGGAAGGAAGGAAGGAAGGAAGGAAGGAAGGAAGGAAGGAAGGAAGGAAGGAAGGAAGGAAGGAAGGAAGGAAAGGATATCTAGCCAGTAAACCCCAAAGGAAGGGGAGAGGGAGACAGAAGGGAGAGGATGAACTGGATTACCCAACTTGGTTGAGTCCCCACTCAGGCAGCTCAGTCAGATACCAGAAAGCCAAATCCATCATTGAAACAAAAATCTATACATATGCAGAGAACAACACCATTCCCAAGCCTTCCCCCGCTAGACTTCCCACAAACCAGCTCCATTAAAAAATCATAAGCAGGCTCTCTTAAACAAAATCACAAACAATCGCTTTTACTCAGCTGCCTGCATCCTTCCTAACTCTGACTACTCTCATGACCACTGGAAGGGGAAACTCATGTTGAAAGACTACATAATTTTGTCTAGGGCCAGCCTTAGCAAGTACTGTCACTAAGAAAAGAAACCTGTCTTAACCTTTTAAAAATTTGTCTCATGTTCTTTTCACTTTCTCTCTATCCCTATCTGTGATGTCACAGTTACAAATGAGCCAACTAAATGAGGCTCAAACTGTATATGGTGCAGTCACTTACAAGCTATGTAACTTCAAGCAAGTTGTTTAATTTCTGTTTCCTCATTTGTCAAATTTTCATCTAGCAGCTACCCTATCTACTTCACAAAGTTTCTATACAGCAAAATCAACTGAGATAATACATGTGAAAATGATCTGTAAGCTATTATTATAACTCCCTTTCAATATAAGATATTCATAGGGTCAAAGGCAGCAAAAAATGAGAAACTCAATAAGATAGAACTACCTTGAGACATGAAGAGTTATATAAATAGGAATTAATTCATAGAAAAAGCCTGTAGTCCATAGTCCATGGAAAAGATGAATACAACATTCTTGAAAAGAGAATTTTAAACACAAGTTCAGTTACAAAAAGTAGCCCAGTGCCTTTCTCATAGTAGGTGCTTAATAAATGCTTGCTGAATTGTTAACTAGGTCAAGAGCCTAAAAGATGCTGCATTAAAGAATTGTAGGATCAAAGCTGTAGAGCTGTAAGAAAGCTCATTTTTTTCATAATTATCAAATACTTTTGACTTCCAATTCTTACCCACCACAAAAAGAACTGCTATAAATATTTTTGTAAAATATGGTCCTTTTCCCTTTTTTTGGGTTGTCTTTGGGATATAGAGCTAACATTCATATTGTTGGTTCAAAGGATATGTACAGTTTTATAACCTGTTGGGCATAGTTCCAAATTGTTCTCCTAATAGGTAATCAGTTCACAACTCCACCAACAGTGCATTAGTGTCCCAGTTTTCCCACATCCTTTTTTCCTTTCTCATCTCTTTTTCTTTTCTCTTTCATACACATCATTTTCCTTTTTTGTCATATTATAAACTGATCCCTTTTACATGATACCCCATTTAAAGTAATTCTAAACAGTATAAAATACCTGGGAATATACTTCCAAAACAAATATAGGAACTATACAAACAAAATTATAAAAAAACTTTTTATACAAATAGAATCAGATTTAAAGAATTGGAAAAGTATAAAAATTGTTCATGGGTAGGTGGAATCAATACAATAAAAATGATAATTTTACCCCAACAGATTTATATATTCAATGCCATATCAATTAAATTACCAAAAAGATATTTTACCGAATTACAAAAATAATAACCAAATTCATTTGGAAGAACAAAAAATCAAGGATATCAAAAAAAATAATGAAAAATGTAAAGGAAGGAGGTTTAGCAGTGCTAAATCTCAAACTACATTATAAAGCAGTAATTATCAAAGTCATTTGGTATGAGGTAAGAAATAGAAAGACAGGAGAGGTAGAGTCAAGATGGTAGAACAGAAAGACGGACCGGTTCTAGCTCCCCTCATAGCCCTTAAAATCACTGTAAAAAATGACTAAACAAATTCTAGAGCAGCAGAAGTCACAAAATAACAGTGTGAAACAGATTTCCAGCCCAAGACAGCCTGGAAGGCTGACAGGAATGTTATATTGCACCAGACTTGGAGTGGAACACAAACCAGCATGCTCAGCACAGACAGGACTGGAGCAGACCTCAGGGTGCTGAATCACAGGTAGCCACTGCAGTTTTCAGATTTTTCAACCCACAAATGCCAGACAGCTTCAGAGTTCAGTAAGAAGGCATTCACTTTCACCTGGTGAGAGAGGGGCAGGGTCAGCCACTGCAGCAGCAGTATCTACTTTTGGAGCCCTCAGCCTAAAGACTTTGGGGGAATTGAACAGCTGATCTAGGTCTCAGTCCTGAGGTGAGGAGGAGTGCTGACTTGGTGGAGCTGGTGGTGGCTGTGGAGAGGGAATACTACTTTCAGTTCTAGGGCATAAAAGAGTGCTCACAGACCAGAATGCAGGCCAGGAAAGGAGTAAACTCCTCTCCCTTGATTGTGCCACCTTGGAGGAACTGAGAACTTACAGGTCCCTACAGATATCTCAGAGAACAGCTGCACAAAACCTCTGAAGTCTAGGGTAGTATACCTTCCACTTAACAAAGGACTCAAAAGTCAAGTAACTAGCAGGGAAAATGCCCCCAAAGGGGAAAAAATAAGACTATAGAAGGTTAATTTCTTGGTGAACAGGTATTTTCTTCCATCTTTTCAGATGAGGAAGAGCAAAGTATACAATCAGAGGAAGATAGCAAGGTCAAGGCTTCTATATCCAAAGTCTCCAAAAAAAAAAAAAATGAAATGGACTCAGGCCATGAAAAAGCTTAAATAGAATTTTGAAAATCAAGTAAGAGAGGTGGAGGAAAAATTGGGCAAAGAAATGAGAGCAATGCAAGAAAATCATGAAAAGGGAGTCAACAGCTTGCTAAAGGAGACTCAAAAATATGCTGAAGAAAATAACACCTTTAAAAATAGATTAACCCAAATGGCAAAAGAAATCCAAAAAGTCAATAAGGAAAAGAATGCTTTAAAAAGCAGAACTGGCCAAATGGAAAAGGTTCAAAAGCTCACTGAAGAAAATAGTTCTTTAAAAATTAGAATGGAGCAGATGGAAGCTAATGATTTTATGAGAAACCAAGAAATTATAAAACAAAACCAAAAGACTGAAAAAATCAAAGACAATGTGAAATATCTCACTGGAAAAACAACTGACCTGGATAATAGATTCAGGAGAGATAATTTAAAAGTTATTGGTCTAACTGAAAACCAAGATCAAAAAAAGAGCCTAGACATCATCTTTCAAGAAATTATCAAGGAAAACTGCCCTGATATTCTAGAACCAGAGGGTAAAATAGAAATGGAAAGAATACATTGATCACCTCTTGGAAAAGATACCAAAAGGAAAACTCTTAGGAATATTGTAGTCAAATTTCAGAGTTGCCAGGTCAAGGAGAAAATATTGCAAGCAGCAAGAAACAAACAATTCAAGTATTGTGGAAACACAATTAGGATAACACAGAATTTAGCAACTTCTACACTAAGGGATTGAGGGCTTGGAATATGATTTTCCAGAGGTCAAAGGAGATAGGATTAAAACCAAGAATCAGCTACCTTGAAAAACTGAGTATAATAATTCAGGGGAAAAAATGAAATTTCAATGAAAAGGAGGAGTTCCAAGCATTCTTGTTGAAAAAACCAGAGTTGAATAGAAAATTTGACTTTCAAATACAGTATCAAGGAAACATGAAAAGGTAAATAGGAAAGAGAAGCCTTAAGGAAGTCATTAAAGTTGAACTGTTTCTATTCCTACATGGAAAGATGATCTTTGTAATTCATGAGACCTTTTTCAGTATTAGGGTAGTTAGAGGGAATATATGTACATGCATGTGTGTGTGTGTGTGTGTCTATGTGAGTATATATGGGTATGTATGTATCTGTATATTTTACATGTGTGTATGTATATGTGCATGAGCATATGAGTGTGTATATGTAGACATAGACACAGGGCACAGGATAACCTGAATATGAAGGGAGAATACCTAAAAAATAAAATTTACTGTTGAGTGGAATATACTAGGACTAAGAGAAAGGGAGAGGTAGAATATAGCAAATCATCTCATATAAAAGAGGCAAGAAAGAGCTTTTACAATGAAGGGGAAGAGGGGGAAGATGAAAAGAAATAAGTGATCCTTACTCTCATGGGATTTGGCTTAAGGAGGGAATAACCCATACTCAGTTGGATATGGAAATCTATTTTACCCTGCAGGAGGGCAAGGGAGAAGGGGATGGGAGAGGGAGGATAATAGAAGGGACAGCAAATTGGGGAAAGGGATAATCAGAAGCAAACATTATTGTGGGAGGAGAGGTCAAAGGAAAGAATGGAATAAATGGAGGGCAGAATAGGACAGAGGGAAATGTGGTTAGTCTTTTACAACATAACTATTATGGCAGTGTTTTGCATGGCTACACATATATGACGTATATTGAATTGCTTGCTTTCTCAATGAGGGTGGGTGGGGAGGGAGGAAGGGAGAGAATATGGAATATGGAGAATATGGAACTCAAAGCTTTAATATTGAATACTAAAAATAAATGCTAAAAAATGAATGCTAAAAAATTTAGAACACAACTGGAAAATAAGATGTACAGGCAATGGGGTGTAGAAATCTATTTTGCCCTACAGGAAAATAGAGGGGAGGAGGATGGAAGAGGGAAGGTAATAGAAGGGAGGACAGACTGGATGAAGAGGTGGATGGGGTGCATGCTGTCTTGGGGTGGGGGTTGGGGAGAGATGGGGAAAATATTTTGAATTCAAATTCTTGTGGAAGCGAATGTTGAGAACTGAAAAATAAATAAATTATGTACTTAAAAAATTCAGAAACAGTACCAACTTTTAGTATACTTCAAAAAATGTCGAAAAGAGAAATTAGATAATGTCTTTTAAATGCTTGAAACAGCTTAGAATTGGGATATGCTGATTTAAGTTGAAATATTAATAAAGATATTTTATGGGGAAAAAGAAATAGAAAGACAGATTAGTGGAATAAACATACAGTTTATAGCAGCAAATAAACACAATAACCTTGTATTTAACAAGTATAAAGATAAGATTTGGGGAGAAGAATTCATAATTTGGTAAAAATTGTTGGGAAAACTGGAAAGCAGAATAGCAGAAACTGGGCATACAGCAGTATCTCATGCCATTTACTATTATAAGGTCAAAATGGATACATGACCTAGATATAAAGAGAGATATTACAAGAACAATTAGAAGAACATAGAACATATTACTTATCAGACTGATGGATAAGTAAACAATTTATGGATAAACAAGCAAAGGTATATAATACAATATATTAGGTATATAATGGACAATTTTGATTACACTAAATTTTAAAAGTTTTGGACAGATAAAACAAGTATAGACAAGACTAGAAGGAAAACAAAAGAATGGGGAAGATATTTTTATAGACTGTTCCTCAGATAAAGGTGTCATATCTAAAATATATAAAGAACATTGTCAAATCTATAGGAATATGAGTCATTCCCCAACTGATAAATGGTCAAAGAATATGAACAAGGAGTTTTTGAATAAAGAAATTAAAACAATTTATAGTCATATAGAAAAAAGCTCTAAATCATTATTGATTAGAGAAATGCAAATTAAAACAACCTTGTGATATCATTTTACATCTATCAGATTGGCTAAAATGATTGAAGGGGAAGGTGACAAATGTTGGAGGGGATATGGAAAAATTGGGACATATTCATTTTTGGAGGAATTGTGAAATGATCTAATCATTTTGGAGAGCAATCTGGAATTATGCCCAAAGAGTTATTAAACTACCTATACCCTTTGATCTGGTAATACTAGGTCTATTTCCAAAGATGATTAGGGAAAAAGGAAAAGAACCTTTATGTTCTAAAATGTTTATAGCAGCTCTCTTTGTGGTGGCAAAGAACTGGAAATTGCAGAGATACCCATCAATTGAGGAATGGCTGAACAAGCTGTGCCATGTGGTTGTGATGGAATACTACTGTGCTATAAGAAATGATGAGCTCAATGATTTAAAAAGAAACATGGAAAGACTTGAATGAAATGATGAAGAACGAAATGAGCAAAACTAAGAGCATTGTGTACAGTAACAGCAATATTGTTTTAAGAATGACTTTGAACGAATAAATTGTCTTGACTATTATAAATACTCAAATTAACTATAAAGGACATATGAAAAAAGATGCTTTCTGCATCCAGAGAATGAACTGATAAATAGATGCACTTAGAATAATTTCACATATATATGCATATATATATAGAGAGAGATATACACCTATTTGTATCTAGTGGTGGCCATCTCTAGGGCAGGGGTTGGAAGAGGAGGGAAGACAAAAAAAAAAAAAAAGAAATTTACACAAAATAATGTAAATGGATATTTAAAAGGAATAGCAAGTTATACGTAGTAGATTTCAGTTTCTTGTGCAATAATCTTTTAAAAAATATATTGTTATATAAATGTTTATTACAAATTAAAAATAAAATAAAAAATTTTAAATGAAAAAAGTGACTAGATTTCACTGAAAAGGCAGGGATAGTCCAAATGTGACTTGTCCTTCTATTTTTGTATAGCTAGTGAGTTAAGAATAGTTTTTATATTTTTATTGTATTTAAAAACATAAAAAGCACTCTTACTTCACTGGCTGCACAAAAATAAGCTGCACGCTACATGCAGTTTATAGATGACCCCCATTTTCTAAGGCACTTTGGGACTTAATACAATCACCAAAAATAACCTCAACATAATGGAAGACCTCATGTTCCATAAGATTTCTCTTTCATATGAACTTGTCTAGACCATCCTCTATCTGAGTTTTATATTTCCCTTGGTATTGATACTGACAAGGTCATTGAACATCAAAATTATCCCTGTAATTACAATTATCAAGGAACCTTGTGTGATATTAATTCAGTTGCATTTTTGGTAATGATACATACAGAAGGATCCTGTATTTTCTATGGCTTTCAGGTAATTGTATGACCATTGGCATACGGTCTGAGTTCCTTTCTCATGTTTTCATCATTGGCACCCTCAATGCATCTATAGAACAATAAACAATAAATATTTTATGGTTTAACTTTTCACATGGTAATGTCTATATCCCCAAATAGATTGTAGACTACCTAAAGACAAGGAATATGATTAATATATTTTTGTCATCTCTACAGTTGGTGTGAAATTAAAGATTCTTTGGTTTGATTTCAATGTGAAAGGAATGGGGGAGGAGCACATGTGTGCAATAGAAGCTGTACAGCTCAGAATCTATGACACTACAGGTTTTATTTGGAAACAGGACAAATTACTTTAGTGGGAAAAAATCTCTCTGTTCACTTATGCCCATTTGAAATGTGCTCTGATAAGAAAAATGCATAATTTAAGAACCTTATTATGATGATACAGAAGGTCTGTACATAACTCTAACTTTCTGTTCTGATACGTATATGGAAGTGCTCATTTTAATTGATTCTTGTCAAGTTCAGAACTTTAAAAATGGGGGAAAAACCACCAAAGCTTTTTATGGGAATTAGAACTGTAATGAAAAGAAATATTGCGATGCATCACTTTGAAAATGATTTCTTATTTGGATCTGTGGGGAATGGGAGGTGACTCTAAAGTGACTGCAATTTGACTTGGGTGAAATTTGCATGTCAGAATTAAAAACATTTATCCAACGTGGTTCATCTCATATAATCCCCTGCATAACTCTTCTTTAGGAAGTTCAGAGGAAGCATATTTTAATCTTGCTACTTGTCACTTCCCCGGCATACAGGTATCCTTTACTAGCAAAAGGGGAATGAATGGAAAGCTGGTGAAGTTGAAGAAGGAAGCATTTTGATGTTTTGAGAAGACATTTTACCAGGTCAAATGGTGGAAGAGGATCATAGATTTGGAGTTGGAAGAAATCTTGGAGTAGTTGTTTTCAGTATAACAACCTCAAAATAAGGAAATGTGCCAACTTTATAATTATTAAAATTAAATTAACCAGAGGACCAAAACACCACTTAAAATAAAAGCCTTATAGTTAATATCAAAGTATGGAGATACTTAAAGCTCCCACTCACTCAACTCACTCTCAGTCCATACTATGGGCTGAGAATAACTGGAGTAAACAGTTTCAAATGTTCCTGTTTCAGCGGCTGACTATGATGGTCCCAACTTGTTCCCCTCAAACTAGCGACTAATTTTGAATCCCCTGCATCCCATAAGAGATGGAAAACATTGATCTTGTCCATCCACATGAAGGAAAGAGAGTAAAACTGTGGAGTTTGAGGTTGAGGCAGAAGATGTAGCAGGGCGGAAGTAACGGGTTGTCTAAATGGAGTGTGTAGTAGAGCCATCTCAGATTGACTTGTACGGGCCATTATTAAAGTGTTTGATTTATTATTTAGTTGATTGTCTAGACTTAAAAAATGATGGAGAAAAAGTTAATATAATATACTAAATTTAAAAGTGTGTTGGGTTTACATTTTTTTTTGAAAGCTAGTTATTAAACACTTACCAGCACACTCCTGTTCTGTATCCAAGAGAAAGAGAACTAGAATCCTAACTGCAGGCCTCCATGGAATATTTGGGTCAGAGACCCTGAAGTATCCTCAAACCCTACAACTTGAGACATCTGAAGACACTTGCTCTCAGGAACTCATGCAAGAGAAAAGGCAAGTGTTACAACAATGGAAAGTGAAGGGGCCAATGATGTGAGAAGAGAATTCACAGGTAAGCTACTGGAAATACAAGGAAAGAGTTGAAAAACAAAATATCAAGAGACAAAGACTTTAAAAGAATTTAAGGCAGCTCCTAAGCAAATCAGTCCATAGTGAGAGTCAAAAGGGTAGAAAGAAAATCAAGATGAATCTTTAAAAGACACAAAATAAAGCAAATGTTATATTTTACAGGAAAGGAAAACTCCCTCCCCCATGTTCCAAGGAATATAATTCTATGGTTTCTTCTGAGATTATGGAACAATAGCAAGAAACTCCCAAACTTTTCAAAATAGAAACAAAACTTTTAAAATAAAATGTTAAGCTAGAAATTAGACAAGGCATCTAAACTCTCAAAGTAGAAATAATGAATACAAAGTAGAGAGTAATTAATTTTGAACATGTCAGACAATTTCTCCAAAGGAACAGAGATTCTCAATAAAAGAATGATTCTTGAAGATGGTAAATGTTGGAGAGGATGTGGGAGAGTTGGAACACTAATTCATTGTTGGTGGAGCTGTGAGCTGATCCAACCATTTTGGAGAGTAATTTGGAACTATGCCCAAAGGGCTACAAAAATTTGCATACCCTTTGACCCAGCAATATCACTTCTAGGACTGTATCCCCAAGAGATCATAAAAATGGGAAAGGGTTCCACATGTACAAAAATGTTTATAGCAGCACTCTTTGTAGTAGCCAAAAACTGGAAATCAAGGGGATGCCCATCAATTGGGGAATGGTTGAACAAGTTGTGGTATATGAATGTAATGGAATACTATTGTGCTATAAAAAATGATGAACAGGAAGACTTCAGAGAGCCATGGAAAGACTTATATGATCTGATGCTGAGCGAAAGGAGCACAACCAGGAGAACTTTGTGCACAGCAATGATCACAGTGTGCGAGAGTTTCTTCTGGTAGACTTGGAACTTCATTGCAGTGCAAGGACTTAAAATTCCAATGGTCTTTTAAGGTAAAATGCCTTCCACATCCAGAGAAAGAACTATGGAATTCAATCGCAGAATGTAGCAGATCATTTTTTTGTGTGTATTTTGGTTTGTTATATGATTTCTCCCATTCATTTTAATTCCTCTACACAGCATGACTATAGAGAAAATGTATTTAATAGGAATGTATGTGTAGAACCTATATAAAATTGTATGCCGTCTTGAGGGGGGAGAGAGAGGGAGAGGAAAAAAAATCTAAGTTATATGGCAGTGATTGTAGAACACTGAAAATAAATAAAATTAATAAAAAAAGAATGATTCTCAAAAATTAAGAAATCAAAAATATGAAAATGGAAGCGTTTGGCAGAAGATAAGCAAAAAATGATGACTTTGAAAGAATATATAAATTCTTTGTAAGGCAGAGAGGCTGACCCTGAAGACAGGATGTGTAGAGATACTTTAATAATCATAGGTCTCTTAGAAAAAAAAGATAGTAGGTTATAAAACCTAAAAATGATATGATAGGAAATAATATAAGAAAATCACTTGAAGCTTTTGGAGAAAAAGAAAACAAACCAAAATACTGATTGACTGCATTTATAGACCATTGTCAGAGAAAAATCCCTTACTTAAAACTCCAAGGCATATAAATTCTAGAACTTCAGTGTCAAAGATACTCACAAGCAGCTAGCTAGGAGAAAGGAATTCTGCTATTAAGGAACACGAATTTGAATGGCTTAGGATTATTTCATATCCATGAGGAATCAGAGAAAAGATTGGAGTAAATTGTTCCAAAAAGCAAAGGAACTCAATATAAGCTATTACTCACATTTCCCTTTTCCTGTCTCCCACCAGAGAACATATTCTACACGACTGAATCTAATCAGCCATAATAAAGAGGAACCCACAACAGAAGAGAAGCATTTCTGTAAAAGAAACCAGAGCTCTGAAGCTAATTCAACTTTTAAACAGTCCAAATGACAGCAATAATAATAGCTAACAGTTATACAGGACCTAGTATGTGCCAGGATTGTGCTAAGTGCCTTACAGTAATTATCTCATTTGATCCTTACAACAGTCTTGGAAGGAGGTGCTATTATTAGCCTCATTTTATAGATAAGAAAGCTGAGGCAGACAGAAGTTAAGTGACTTGCCCAGGGTCACACAGCTAGTAATTGATCAATTTATCAGTGTGCTAGGCACTGTGCTAAGAGCTGAGGATGCAAAAAGAAGCCAGATTTAAAGTGAAATTTTCCTGATTCTTGGCCTGGCACTCTATCCACTGTACCACCTAACTTTTAAATGAGAGAAATACATGAAAGGAGAAGTTCTTGTTCTCAGCAAGAACTTACATTAGAGACAGCCCATGAAATCTCTGTAGTAAAGAGCTGCCAATAAATTCGGGAGCAGGAGAAGCCACTTAACAGTGGAGCAGATAAGATTTCTGTTCCAGAGAGCCTGAAAACCTCTCGCAAAAGGTTCTTCGCACAGTGGACTGGGAGCCAAGCACAGCCCTGCCATGGCCGCCCGGGCCGAGAGGAGCAGATCCGAGCAGGCTTCAGGGACAGAATCTCCAGCAGCCGCACGGGTCCCTTCACCCACAGGTGACAAGGGTCAGTGAGAGGGTCTCTTCGGTGGGTCGAGAGGGGAGTGGGGAGCCCCCATGACTCAGGCCCCCTCGGGAGGCACCAGCAGAGGTGGGAGCAGACCGGGGCAGGAGCCCAGATCCATTGTTGAAGGTCTCTGCATAAACCCCCTGAGGGAACTGAGCCCGTGAGGTGGCCCTGCCCCCATCCGGGCAGCTGAACTTGATCTCACACTGAATAGCAGCCCTGCCCCCGCCCAAAGCCCTGAGGCTGGGAAGCAGCATTTGAGTCTCAGACCCCAAGCGCTGGTTGGGAGGATCCGGAGGTGAGGTGGGTGTGAGGAGAATATTCAGAGGTCAAGTAACTGGCTGGGAAAATGCCCAGAAAAGGGAAAAAAACCAAGACTATAGAGGGTTACTTTCTTGGTGAGCAAGTTTCTCCTCCCCTCCTTTCTGATGAGGAAGAGCGGTGCTCACCATCAGAGAAAGACACGGAAATCAGTGCTTCTACATCCCAGCCCACTCAATGGGATCAGACCTGGGAAAAGCTCATAAAGAGCTCAAAAAATTTTCAAAATTATGTTAGAGAGGTGGAGGAAAAACTGGAAAGAGCAATAAAAGACTTGCAAGCAAAGTATGAACAGCAGATCAGCACCCTGCTAAAGGAGACCCAAAAAAATGCTGAAGAAAATAACACCCTGAAAAATAGGCTAACTCAATTGGCAAAGGAGGTTCAAGAAGCCAATGAGGAGAAGAATGCTTTCAAAAGCAGAATTAGCCAAATGGAAAAGGAGCTTCAAAAGCTCACTGAAGAAAATAATTCTTTCAAAATTAGAATGGAACAGATGGAGGCTAATGACTTTATGAGAAACCAAGAAATCACAAAACAAAACCAAAAGAATGAAAAAATGGAAGATAATGTGAAATATCTCATTGGAAAAACAACTGACCTGGAAAATAGATCCAGGAGAGACAATTTAAAAATTATGGGCCTACCTGAAAGCCTAGACATCATCTTTCATGAAATGATCAAGGAAAACTGCCCTGAGATTCTAGAACCAGAGGGCAAAATAAATATTGAAAGAATCCACTGATGACCACCAGAAAAAGATCCAAAAAGAGAAACTCCTAGGAATATTGTGGCCAAATTCCAGAATTCCCAGGTCAAGGAGAAAATATTGCAAGCAGCTAGAAAGAAACAATTCAAGTATTATGGAAATACAATCAGGATAACACAAGATCTAGCAGCCTCTACATTAAGGGATTGAAGGGCATGGAATAGGATATTCCAGAAGTCAAAGGAACTAGGACTAAAACCAAGAATCACCTACCCAGCAAAACTGAGTATAATACTTCAGGGGAAAAATTGGTCTTTCAATGAAATAGAGGACTTTCAAGCATTCTTGATGAAAAGACCAGAGCTGAAAAGAAAATTTGACTTTCAAACACAAGAATGAAGAAAAGCATGAAAAGGTAAACAGCAAAGAGAAGTCATAAAAGTTGAACTGTTTACATCCCTACATGGAAAGACAATATTAGTAACTCTTGAAACTATTCAGTATCTGGGTACTTGGAGGGATTACACACACACACATGCACACGCACACACTCATAGAGACAGAATGCACAGAGTGAATTGAATAGGATGGGATCATATCTTAAAAAAAAATGAAATCAAGCAGTGAGAGAGAAATATCTGGGAGGAGAAAGGGAGAAATGGAATGGGGCAAATTATCTCTCATAAAAGAGGCAAAAGATTTTTTTAGTTTGGGGAAAAAGAGGGGAGGTGAGAGAAAAACATGAAGTTTACTCTCAACACATTCCACTAAAGGAAGGAATAAAATGCACACTCATTTTGCTATGAAAACCTATCTTACAATACAGGAAGGTGGGGGACAAGGGGATAAACAGGGTGGGGGGGACGATGGAAGGGAGGGCATGGGGAGGAGGGTACAATTTGAGGTTGACACTCACGGGGAGGGACAGGATCAAAAGAGAGAATAGAAGTAATTGGAGGCAGGATAGGATGGAGGGAAATATAGTTAGTCCTATACAACACGACTATTATGGAAGTCATTTGCAAAACTACACAGATTTGGCCTATGTTGAATTGCTTGCCTTCCAAAGGGAGGGGTTGGGGAGGGAGGGAGGAAAAGAAGTTGGAACTCAAAGTTTTAGGAATAACTGTCAAGTACTGTTCTTGCTGCTAGGAAACAAGAAATACAGGTAAAGGGGTACAGAAAGTTATTTGGCCCAACAGGACAGAGGAGAGGATGGAGACAAGGGCAGAGAGGAATGATGGAGGAGAGAGTGGAGTGGTGATGGGGGCAATTGGAATGCTCAGTATTTTGGGGTGGGGGGAGGGGACAAGGGGGGAGAAAATTTGGAGCCCAAAAATTCTGTGAAAATGAATGTTAAAAGTGAAATAAATAAATTAATTAAAATAAATAAATAAATGAATGAAATAAAATAAAATAAAATTCAGAATACAATATAAAAAAAAAAAGAACTTACATTAGAGAAGATGACACACATTGTCAAATTAAACCTAAAATCAAGAGCCTTCAATTTTTCCAGTGAAACTCTTAAACCTGTGGAATTATTACTAGGGCTTCTTTCCTTGGGTATTTCTCTCCTTTGCCTAGAGTTAAAATACAAGCAAGAGCAAAATGTAAGTTTTTCCATCATTTATAGCACCTCACAATATGGCTTCGGTCTTCCTTTCTAGCCTTCTGTTACATTTCTCTCCATCTCTCACTCCTTGTTCCAGTCAAGGAGTGGACCTTCTTGTGATTCCCTGAATTCATCATTCCACACTTCCCACCCCCGTGTCTTTACCTAGGCTGTTCCCCTTTCTAGGTAGCAATTCTTTATACTCCTTAGAATCCTTAGCTTCCTTTACAGTTCAACTTCAATGCCACTTCTGTCAGGAAGTCTTTCCTGACCCTCCTAGTTCTTAATGTTCCCCCTTTCTTTAACTTTCATTATATTTATTATATTTATCACTGCTCCTCCCTCCAGTGAAATGCAAACTCCTTTGAGGTGAAAATTTTTCTTTCTGTATTTGTATCCCCAGCACTCAGTAGACACTCATTAAATTCTAACTGAATTAAATTGAAATAGAATATGGCATCAACTTAAAAATAAGGAAGCACATTAAGTTATTATTTTTATGCAATGAAATAATATATTGATCATATGGAAATGCTAAAATAGTATTCTCTTGGGGACAGGACCAGACTTTATCACATTTTCTACCTTCTTGCAGTTATAACATGAGTTAGTTTCCCTAAAAGGTGACAAAGTCAGAGTTTGATTGGCTCCAGGAGTGGGGCAAGGCTTAGGCTGTACCTCCCTTGACAGCTTCCTAGTAACCCCTCCCCTCACTCCCCATGTGTTTTCCTTGTTACCCAGGGGCATCAAAGGTCCCACTCCATGAAGCCTGTACCCTTCCAACTAGGTGTATGCCTTTCCCCAATTACTTCATGAAGACTCTCAGTGAGTGAACAAGTCCTTGCTAGAAGAGGGCAAAAGACTATCCTGTCCCGGGTCTGTCCCCGGGACCTTCGAGTGAGAATCTCCCTTCGGTGGGCACCGCTTCGGACGTCTCCGGACCTACCCCGGGGGACACGGCGGCAGGCAATAATCAGGCAATGCGCAGGAGGTTCATAGCTTTATTGCATGGAGGAGTCCCACGAGCAGTTCAGGGCGTTGTCTTATATAGGGAGGTTCTTCGGGGCTGCCATCCTAACCCGCCCCGAGGGCGAGGCCTACCACCCGATTGGATCCAGCCCACCCGACCAATCCTGTGGGCTCACAACTCCTCTATGGGAGCCGTGTCTCCCTCGGATTGGTGGGCTGCCACTCCCGGGGAGGCCCCTATCCACCCAGGCGCCTAGGACCGACCCCCGTCAACTCCCCCTTTTTGTTTTATTATAAGGACATCTGCCTTTACCTGCTCTAGGACCCTCTTCCAAAGTTTTATCGTGCAAGAAATAAGGCAGGGAAGCAGCACACACAAGAGTATTACTATCACAACCATTCCAGCAGCAACCCCAATGGTATGCAGAAATGTGGTAAAATCTAATCTGGAAATCCAGTCAGGAAATGTCCCATGTTGTTTCTCCAAGTACCTCTTATATATCTCAGTTACATTCCTAATCTGTCTTACAATGTCATCTAGGTGCTCTATATAGACCTCTAGATTTCTGTGGTCCTGCAATCGCCGGATCGCATCGTCCAGCTCCTGGCTGGCGTTCAGTCTGAGCGCCGTCATGCACAGGGGCCGTGCCAGCCCGACGTGACATGGGAGTCCCTCCAATATGGCGTTTACTCGGAGGAGTGTCGAGATCGCCTGTACAGCATCAGTCAGCGCACTGAGCTCTAGGACTACCCGCCTGTTAATTTGCTGTTGCAGTGCCCATGCCGGAGCGGACGTTGCCATGAAATCTGACAGGTCGGCAGCCATCATGTGGACCTGCCGCTGCATGGCAGAGATTTCCACCTGCTCTAAAAGGCTAGCCACTAACCCTACCATATCTATGGCGGATATTTCCAAGCCCCTCTTCTCCCTGACCATCACAGCCCTAAGGAAATCAGAGTCGGCAAATGCCTCATCGGACCCAACAGGGAGAAAGGTAACTGGGGGAATGGATAGAAGTATGACAAAGGTGGTATTGGAATGTACATCATTGGGCATCAAGGTGTTAGAGAGGGTCCCATTGGAGCAGGATACATTGTATTTGCCCCCTGTCTGAGTAATGTTCCCTTCCCTACAGATTAGAAACATATCAGTCCTTTTCAGGGTCTGGACTGCAAGGGAGAAACGATTGCAGTGTCCAGAGACCTGACCCTCGTGGCAGGTAAATCCTTTCTTCATGATGAGGTCCCACCATTGGGAGCGGATGGTGTCATTGTCCGTCAGCGGCCCACTATTGTCTGTCATGTGGGTGATGTTTCCAAAGGCCGCTGCCATTTTCCAGAGATGGCTTTGGATGACTACGCTCCCATTTCTCGCCAGGACGTGGGGCACTGGAGCTGCATAATACGGTCCTGGCGCTCCATCCATGAAGTAGATCTGCTGGGTGTCGTTCCACTGCTGTCCCATTACTGCATGCCCTGTGGAACAAACTTGCATACCAATGAACATATTGGGTGTAGGCACGCAGGGGGGTAGAGGGGAGTAGGGGATCTTTCCACTGGGTAGAAAGCTAGATTGAAGCTGTCAGCAGCAGTGTCTGCGGTTGTGATGAGGGCTGCTTCCTCTCTGGGCAGCAAGGTTAAAGCTGTCAGCAGCAGGCTCAGGTGGTGTATGATCCTTCTCCGGGGTCTCCGGGCTCTCCGACATCGGTTCCCACTTATGGATCCTTCTAATGGGAATCCACGCATGACCTTTTCCTATGGAGACACAAACATACCCTGGACCCCATATTAGTATCTTATACGGACCTTTCCATTTCCCTGAGGCCATATCCTTTACCATGGCCCATGTGTCTTTATATCCAGCCTGGGTATTACTTTCCTTGCGGGGTTGTCTTGGAAAAGTCACAAAATGTCTCATAGCTGGAGTAGTATGTGCGCTTTTTGAGACAGCTGTATCAAGCTCTGATTGTATTAGGCCTCTTGATCTTAGCTCTGATTGTATTAGGTCTCTTGATCTTAGCTCTGATTGTATTAGGCGACCTTTTCCCCTTCTTTGTTTAGCGAGGATCGCCTTCAAGGTAAGATTGATAAGAATGCATACTGGCTCTTTACTTAGGTATAGCTGCTGCCAGGTGCTTACAAATGCTTCATTAACATCTGTAAGGAACCTGACTTTTCCAGATTTTTTCTTTATAACAAACACAGGAGCATTCCAGGGTGCTAATTGCTCCTTAACCAATAGTTGTAATGCCTGGAGTTTTTCTGAAGTCAGAGACCATTGCTCCACCCAAATCGGGGTGTCTGACTTCCAATTCAAGGGTGGGGACTCCAGTACAACAGCAATGGCCCTTACTAAAAATTTGATAGCTTCATCCCGAGGCGGCTCATAATGTCCCTTTTTGGAGCTTGTGGACAATTGGAAGGCTTGGAAGGCGGAAGTTAGTGTTGCCACCAGTTTTGGGTCTGCTCCACCGCCCTCATCCAGACACTTATCAACTATTTTATCTACAGAGGGGTCTGCGGGCAGGGTGGAGAGTATTCCCCTCGACTTAGTGAGTCCCTCCTTGAACAGCTGAACTATGAGTTGAGATGAGGGACCTCCCTTCCCAAACCTTTTCCATACCGCTTCCTGCACCCTAGTCATAAATTCCAATGCTGATTCACTCTGTCTCTGCCTTAGGTGACTTATAAGGGTTTGAGTGCGCGCTGCAAGGGCATCTAGAGCCTTCATGGCTACTTCCTGGACAGCTCGAATTATAGGTTCAGGGAGGGCTAACTGCTGTTGGAACTCGGCATAGTCTCCAAACCCTGTGAGCTGATTAATGGTGTTCTCTACATCATTGGGGTGATTGGCTTCTGCATAAATCTTCGCTTGTCTGTTCCAGTCATGATCCAAGCCTGTGTGAGCCAACCACGGGGAGACTGTTAGAATTTTCTGCACCCACTGTCTACAATCCTTTATGTGTATTTTTATTCCCACCTGCTTACATATCTTGTACACTTGGCAGGCGAGAACTCCTGCATCCTCCGGTTCCATTCCCTTGGAAATCTGAGAGCCCATGTTTCCTCTAGATAGCCCCGACTATCTAGGTTGCCTGACTCTTCTACCCTTAACTGGGTAGGGTTATACTCACCTCACTCGGCGGGGGCTGCAGTCCCTGTTCGGGCTCCAGCTGTCCCGGGTCTGTCCCCAGGACCTTCGAGTGAGAATCTCCCTTCGGTGGGCACCGCTTCGGACGTCTCCGGACCTACCCCGGGGGACACGGCGGCAGGCAATAATCAGGCAATGCGCAGGAGGTTCATAGCTTTATTGCATGGAGGAGTCCCACGAGCAGTTCAGGGCGTTGTCTTATATAGGGAGGTTCTTCGGGGCTGCCATCCTAACCCGCCCCGAGGGCGAGGCCTACCACCCGATTGGATCCAGCCCACCCGACCAATCCTGTGGGCTCACAACTCCTCTATGGGAGCCGTGTCTCCCTCGGATTGGTGGGCTGCCACTCCCGGGGAGGCCCCTATCCACCCAGGCGCCTAGGACCGACCCCCGTCACTATCCCAGCCTGGTGGTTGAAAAGATGCAGTCAGTTCCTTCTGTTTGGTCAATGGAAAGAGGTTCCTGTCACCCATGTGGAAGGCAAACACAGAATGTCTTCTCCCAGAAGCAGGTCCCTGGCATTTCCCACATGGTTGCCTCTCTTGTAGGTGACCTGGGAATGCCTCAAAGTCCTGTCACAAAAGTATCTAAAAAATAAAACATGTAACTTGATTTTGGGAATAGAGAGACTTGAAGGGAGGGACCTGATCATTAAACAGAGACATAAAGGGGCTTGCTGCTAAGGAACATGAATGTTAACCACCAGGAAGAAGGAGAGATTGAAGTCATCACGAATGACAGGCAAAGGAAAGAGAATTGATTGCAAGAAGAGTGAAGAGCCATGAAGAACAGATACTGAAGTCTAGCCAACACAAGAGCTGGTGACCACAGCAGTGTGGTGCCAGGGTGGATAAATCAAGAAACCCATGATGCATTCCCACAGAGAGGAAGCCAAGTTTCCCTGTGGGCTATTTGCTCACTTTAAATTCTTTGCTTCCCTTTAGGCTGGAGAAGTTTAGTCTTTGGTTTTAAATGTATGATTTGATAAAAAATGTTGGCCAACATACCCCGCTATTGTTGTACTTATTTCTCATGAGTACAAGGCAGGAATTCTTCCCGTTTTGCATGTGTTATAGACTTCTGTGGCAGTCTGATGAAGCCCATGAACCTTTGCTCAGAATAATGTGTTTTAAAAAAATTAATAGTTGGAGGAAATGCTAAATTTCAGCTAGAGGTTAGTGAAAATAAACATATAATTTTTTTTCATCATCAAGTTCATAGATTTCCTGAATTCTATCCACTGATGCCTTAGGGGTAGGGGGTGGGGTCTTTGGATCTTGGGTTAAGAATAATTGGTATATAGGAAGGAGAGAAAGAAAAAACATTCATTATTTAAGTGCAATGGAATATCTGGTCAACGGGTGCTTACTTGGTGTCTTGGGCAACCCCCATAGGACATCACAATCAAAATATCTAATTTAGAATCACTGGGTAACACAGGGGAGGTTAGTATTATATTTTACAGCCCTGGCAAGAACTCAAAATCAATATACCCCTTGTTTAAGAAATATGAGCTGACCCTAAGAGATCATAAAAATGAGAAAGGGTCCCACATGTACAAAAATATTTATAGCAGCACTCTTTGTAGTGGCCAAAACCTAGAAATCAAGGGGATGCCCATCAATTGGGGAATGGCTGAATAAATTATGGTATATGAATGTAATGGAATACTATTGTGCTGTAAGAAATGATGAACAGGAAGACTTCAAAGAGTCATGGAAAGACTTATATGATATAGTGCTGAGTGAAAGGAGCAGAACCAGGAAAACTTTGTACACAGCAATAACCACAGTGTGTGAGGATTTTTTCTGGTACACTTAGAACTTCATTCCAATGCAAGGACGTTAAAAATTCCCACTGGTTTGGAGAAAGAACTATGGAATTCAATCGCAGAATGTAGCAGATCATTTTCTTTTGTATTAAGTTTTGGTTTGTTAAATGATTTCTCCCATTCATTTTAATTCTTCTATGTAACATGACTATGGCGAAAATGTATTTAATAGGAACGTATATGTAGAACCTATATAAAGTTATATGCCATCTTGGGGAGGGAGGGGGGAGGGAGGGGGGAAGGAGGGGTATGGAGGGAAAAAAAATCTAAGTTATATGGTAGTGATTGTAGAACCCTGAAAATTAATTAAAAAAAAAAAAAGAAAGAAATATGAGCTGTTAAATATCCCGCAGAACGTTAAGAGAAGAAGTCAGGGGTTTTCATTTGTCTTTTTGCTGGACACTGCCATCTTGGTCAAACAGGGGTTTAAAAAACAAGTCATACTCCCATAAAAGGAAGGAAAATAAGTTGCTTGGAGAGGGAAAGCCATGTCCCTGAAGGGAAGTGAGCTGCTAAGGAAGCTCAATTCATATTTGGGGACTGGGAGCAAATTGTTCAAGCATGTTCAGATAGGTCTGCTGGCTCCACATTTTATTTTATCTTTTGAATAAAAAAAATTTTTATTAAGCATTTACTGTGGTGGATAATTAATAATAACTGAGAAAATAATCCTAGTTATATGATTTTTATTAACAAAACAGGCATAATAAATGGGTCAGTCCACAGACCCTGAATACAGAGTGAGACATATTTTTATGTATTAAAAACATTTAATCAAATAAGACCATTTAATTAAAAAAATACAATTAACAGGATACAATCCAGGATACAAAATTAGGTCATCTGATTTCTAATTGGAGGAAAGATTAGGGGCTTTTTGAGTTGGGAGGGGCAGAGCAAACAGATGCAATTCCCTGAAATCAGAAAAAAGAGGATCTCACTCCTCCTAAATGTCTGCATTTAATCAAAGAACATGGAAACAATAACTGATCAGCATGGAGCCAGTTTTCAAATAAGACATATGGGTTGTTTAAGATGGATAATTGTGAGAAAATTTCTTGCATCAGTCTTTAGATCTGATTGAGTTTCTGGTCAGTATAACCCAAGTCCTTAGATAAAGGTCTCCTAGCAACAGGTGGAGGTGATCCAGCTTGCCAGCCACACAGGACTAGGTTCAAACAATGTAATAAAATTTTTTCACATTTCCCATAATTGAATCAAGTTTTCTCGTAAGACGGAAATTGGACTAGATCCATAGTTGAATAAAAAGGGAACTGAGCTCGATCCAGAATTGTGAGTCAGTGTGGTTCACTCAATTCCCACCATTCCCTCATTGCAATGTGCCAAACACTGTGTTAAATTCTTAGGATATAAATTTTTATAAGTAAGACATTTGTTACTCTCAAGAAGCTTATGTTCTAATATGTACTCTATTGATTGGAATGGTATCCAGAAGAATATTTTGGTTTAGAAAGAATAGAGCAGAGTAATAGATTGGCACTCCATTTCTAGTAGAAATTGTAGTTTTGTTACAGTTTGCCCTTTGTTCTAGAAAAGGACCATGACATCAAGGAGGTGATGCCATGACATGCAAGTGAATTGGATTTAAGTGAGGAAGGACTGTGCAAAGTCACCAACCTCACTTTCTCCTCAGAAGCCATCTGGGTCCAATGGCAAGAAATAGATCAGTACACCTGACCCTGAATACAGTGGGAGACCTTGGCCTTTTTCAGGATTGCTTTGTTTATGATTCCAAATCTAGAAAACTTAGGGTGGGAGGAATGGCAAAGTCTAGGCAGATATAGAGGGCTGGGTGAGGCACTCATCAATTAAGTACTACAGGTCCCATGGCAGGAGTATTAGACATGAAAATGCTTAATTATCCAGAGTGTGGTCTCTGGTGCATCAGACAAAAAGATAGCTGTGGTATGGCTAAAACTCTGGCTCTGGTTCACTAGCACAACTAAATTTTTTCTCTCAAAAGTCATCAATTGGCTTCTTAATCACCAAATCCAATGCTCTCCCTTCTTTTTTTTCTTTAAAGTCCTTTTTGGTCAGACTGAAACATTAGAAGTAGCTAGTGGCAGAGTTGGCAGGGTAGAGTAGAGAACAGTCGATATGGTGTTTGCTGCTCGACAACTCCAGGAGAAATGCCAGGAGCAGAACAGAGGTCTGTACACAACGTTTGTAGATCTGACCAAAGCCTTTGACACTGTTAGTCGTGAGAGCTTATGGAAAATTATGTCAAAATCTGGTTGCCCAGAGAAGTTCATCAATATGTACATCAATTTCATGATGGCATGTTTGACCGGGTTCTGGATAATGGACAAAGCTCTCATGCCTTCCCAGTCACCAATGGAGTGAAACAGGGCTGTGTGCTTGCTCCCATGCTTTTTAGCGTGATGTTTTCAGCCATGTTGACAAATGCTTTCAGTGATGGCATCAAGGTCAACTACCGTACTGATGGTAAGTGCTTCAATTTGAAAAGGCTACAAGCCAAGACCAAAGTGGAGGGAGAGCTGGTGCATGATTTTCTATTTGCAGATGATTGTACACTCAATGCAGCCTCTGAAGCTGAGATGTAGCAAAGTATGGATCAATTCTCTGCTGCCTGTGCTAATTTTGGCCTAATAATTAACACCAAGAAAACACAGGTGCTCCCTCAGCCACCACCACATCATCCATATGTGAAACCATCAGTTACAACAAATGGAGAAGTTTTAAATGCTATGGATAAGTTCACTTACCTTGGTAGTGTACTTTCTAGGGATGTACACTTTGACAATGAGGTTGATGCACACATTGCCAGAGCTAGCTCAGTGTTTGGGAGGCTCTGAAGAAAAGTTTAGAGAGCAGAGGTATTAGACTGACTACCAAACTGAAGGTCTACAGAGCTATTATGTTGACCTCATTGTTATATGCTTGAGAAACATGGACAGTCTACTAGTGCCATGCCAGGAAACTGAATCACTTCCATTGGAACTGTCTTAGGAAGAATCTGAGGATCAACTGACAGGATGAGGTACCAGACACTGAAGTCCTTGCTCGAGCTGAACTGCCAAGTATTCAAACTATGCTTCAGAGAGTGCAACTCTTATGGGCTGGCCATGTTGTTCAAATGCCAAATGTGAACTTGCCAAAAAGACTATTCTATGGAGAACTCACATGGGGTCAGAAAAAACGATACAAGGACACTCCCAAGAACTTTGGATTTGACTGTGCAACATGGGAGACACTGGGTCAGCATAACATGCCCACATAAGAAAAGGTGCTGTGCTCTTTGAGCAAAGCAGAATTGAGATAGCACCAAGTAGACACAGGATGTGCAAATGTGGGATATCCACCCCAAATATTAATAAGGACTATCTATGCCCAACCTGTGGTAGAGCATTCTGAGTTCATATTGGTCTGATCAACCACAGTCAGACATAGAAATTTCACATTACAATGGTGACGTCATTTTGGTCCTCTTTGAAGACGAAGGACAACAACCAACCAACTACTATTTACGTATTTTCTCTGGGAGTGAACTATAGGTTTTCTTATTTCAAAAACCCATCCTATACATTGAAAGGAAACTATAACCCACAAATGGGGAAACTCTAGATACAAGTCACATTTTAAGGTAGAGGTACTTGAGGAAGTAAGAAATAACAGAATTCAGACCGGGTGACTTTAGCACATAACAAGGATAACTGTGAGTGTTTGTCCTTCATTGCCAAAGAAGACCATGCCATCAGAGAAATAGTGACATGACTTGCACTTGACTTTGTTTTGAGTGAGGAAGGGCTGTGCAGGTCACCAGCCTCACTTCTCCTCCAGAGCCATCTGAATCCAGTGATTCATCAGGATGACTAGAGATGACCCAGGATGAGGCAGTTGGGGTTAAGTGACTTGCCCAAGGTCACACAGCTAGTGAGTATCAAGTGTCTGAGGTGAGATTTGAACTCAGGTCCTCCTAACTCCTGCACTGGTGCTCTATCCACTGCACCACCTAGCTGCCCCAGGTAGGATTTAGGATTACCTAAAGGACCTAGAAGTGAAATGATTTGCCCATGGTTCCATGACTAGTTAAAAGCAGATTTTGGGCCCAGTACTGTGTCTGTTCCTCACTCGAACACAGAAACCACTTTATCATTGTTTACAGAATGTCATGAGGGGGATGAATGTGAAATCATAAAGGCAGCTCTAAGCACTCTGATCACCACGTACTCCCGCAGCTCTGATCCACTGCTCTCAGCACTTATTCCACAAAAACTCTCCACCTGTTATTTTTTACCATCAACTCAGTAGAATAGTTAAACATGATATAGTCCTGTCTCTTTCACCTTAGCTGGTTCCCTTAACCCCTACCTCTACCCCTCTGGATCAAAGCTTGGGCCAGGGCCATACAGTATTAGAAGCCAATCTGTGGAAGTGGCAGCAAGGTGATGGTCTCATATGACCCCATTCCCCAAAATCTCATTCTTTTTACACAGTTGTAGTGCAACCCTGCTGTAAGCACTCATTCGGTCACACTGGGAAGGCTATGAGCTCTAACTCTGGCTATTTTAAGGCCTGAACAGAAGGCAATTGCCTGTTCATTTTTCCATCAAGATTTTAGATATAATGTTCTGGTAGGTTCTCTTCAAAAGGTAACTTGCATTGTGCTATGTGATGTGCCTACTGCCATGATAGAGCATGACCCAGAACAGGAGTGGAAGTGGGTACAGTAATGCCTGCCTTATATCTCTTGTGCATGGGGCATCCCCCTGGAATTCTTCCCCTCTACTCTGTGGCCAAATTGAGCAACTGCTGATCCTCCCTGGAACAAGGATAACTATGAGGAAACAGGAAGAAGAGGAGAATAGGGGAAGATTTAAAATATTTCAGAAGAATGGCAGAAAACATAAGAGCCCTCCAGAGGAAGGGGAGGAGAGGTGAGGATAGACCACAAGGGACATCTTCAGTTGGAGAGATCAGGTTCTCTCTAAGGACAACCCACCAAGTACATCCTTTCTCTGGAGCTGGAAGTCTTTTTCTCAGATTTGGCAATGCCTTTTTCACCTAAGGGCTTCTGGCTTTTTGCAACATTAATCCCATTCTTATTCAAAATAGACTATTCTACTGAAAGATCAGTTCTCATATCTTCCTCATTTCTATCTGAAGACCCAGTGTGGTCTCCTCTCCATAGACCACAAGACCTACTCCACGCTTATCTTCAGCAACCTGATCCTTACAATCTCTCATCAGCATAGCATTCTGAACTCTAAGACTTGGAATCAGGGGACCTGGGTTGAACTCCCAATGCTTATTTATACCTTTGTGACCCTGGAAAAGTAACTTAACTTTTTTTGAGACCCAGTGTTGTCATCTGTAAGAGCTGGAGACTTAGCATCTTATTGACAGCTGTGTGCCTTGCTCATCTGGACCACAAAAATGCAATGATTTTGGGGAGAAGCTAGCACCTGGAGGGATCAGGAAAGGACTTATGAAGGAAGTAACACCAGAGCTGGGCTCTGAATAAAACTAAGGATTCTAAGAGAAGGAAGTGATGATAGAATATTACAAAATCTTTCTGGGTTTTTTTTGATACTTTCTTTTGCTTCCCTTCTCTTCCTGGGAGATCCTCAGTTTCCCTTGCTGGACAATCGTCCACATCCTACTCTCCTCATGCTCTATATAGGGGTGTTTATGCAAGGGATTGTGCTATTCTGGTGCTAGGAACACCAAAATGAAAACCAAAGAAAAGCCAAAAAGATGGCAGCTACCTTCAAGAGAATAGGAACTAAGGAGCAGTGGACAGAGAGAAGGCAAGAGAGTTCATAAATAAATATGATGTCAGTTTAAAGTTTCACAACTTGAAGGTGCAAAGTGCACTTTGTGGAATTTCTCACTTCTCTGAACCAGAAAATCTGGAAGAATCACTACCACACACTACCCAGTGGATTGGAGCTGATTTGCTGTGCAGTCACATGATTTACTAAAGAAGGAAAAAAATTATTGAAAAATTGAAAGAAAAGAGAATTTGCCACATAATTTTTCAAAAGATAAAAAAACCACTAGAATTTTAAATTTACTTATAAGTCATAATCAGGTGGGGCTCCCAGCAGTTAGTCATTTCCTACATGTGTGAAGCTCCCAGCAGGTGATTGTGGGTATCATCACAATACAACAGCTCAGCAGCTCCCAGTTTGAGGTAGAGGGAATCCTCATCTTCCCCACCAGCAGAGGAAATGTCTTGAGAGTATTCCTGGTTTGTTAAGGTGACCAGTCAATCCTTAAATCACAATGTCAGTGCTGCCAGAAAGTCATTAGGAATCATCTGTCCGTCAGGCTACAAACCTTTTGCTACAAACCCTGCTAAAGCTGGAAACAAAACTCCCGGCATTCCCTGTCTTCAGGAGAGTTAAGTCACCAAAATCAGTTTCAGGTATGGTGACCCCACATCTTAATAGTCTTTTCCCATTAAATACCTGAAAAGAATGTCCCCTAGGCCTAGAGAGGACTTCCTACTTTTTCAGAGCTGACAAAACACTACAGTTTCTTCCAAAGTATTTTTCTCTAAATATCAAAGAATCTTTTTTTTTTAACAACAGAGTAAAATTAATCAAATCACCTTTAAGGTTTTAACTATGCCTACTGATGGTTGGAAGGGCAACTAGATGGCATAGTGGAAAGAGCAACTGCTCTGGAGTAGGGAAGACTCTATCTTTGTGAGTTCAGAAATTTGCTAACTGTGTGACCTTGGGTAAGTCACTTAACTCTGCATTAGTTTCTTCATCTGCAAAATGAGCTGGAGAAGGAAATGACAAACTACTCCAATATCTTTGCCAAGAAAACCCCAAAGAGGTCACAAAGTATTGGACATGACTGAACAACCACAACAAAATGAGAGAGGGGAAAAATACATATAGACTTTAGAGACACTTGGATAAAGGAGATCACTGAAGCAATACGTAAAGATTGTAGGAAGGGAGAGGAGTGAGGATGGAACTTTAAGAAATACTCACATTTAGGAGGTGGATGTACCAGGAAAGGAGACAAAAAAGGTAGCCATCAGACATATAGGAGATAAGTCAAGAGAGAATTAAGGAAGGAATTGAGCACCTTCTAAGAAAGAGAAATGGTCAGTTTGGTCAACTTCTGAGGAAAGGTCAAGGAGAATAGAGACTGAATCAAAAACAAGCCTTATAATCTTCAGTTTAAAGATTATTGGAGAACTTGTCTTCAAGTTCCAAGAGTAGTGGGAACAAAATTGAATTATAGGAAATTAGAGAATTTAAAAAAAAAAGTGGATGGCAAATCAGAAGGCAGTAAGAACAATAATAATAGCTATTATCTACATAGCACCTTAAGTTTTACAAAACATTTCACATCCATTATCTTCTCTGATTTTCACAACAACCTTACATTGCACCTATACCCTGACTTGGCCAGGGATCACGTATCTAGGAAATGTTTGAGGTAGGATTCAAACTCATGTCTTCATGACACAGTGTCCCATATTCTACCTATTACCCCACTTCACTGACTTGATTTTTTCTTCAGTTTAGCCTAAGGGGAAGAGAAATATGAGAGAATAGTTTGATAGGATAGTAGGTTTAATGGAAGAGTCCTTAGGGATCGGAGAAAACCTTTACTTGTATTTGTTGGCAAAAAAGGCAAAAACAAAATTAGGGAGAAAGAAGAATGATGGTTAAAAAACATATAGAGGAAAAAGGAGAGGATGGGATCAAGTATGTTAGTCATTTTTGTTCTTCTCAGGATCTTCAGAGGATGCAAAGTTCTAAGTCAGGAAGAAAGAAAAATAAACAGACATAGAGAGGATTTAGTGGAAAAAACTCTGGTTCTAGAGTTAGAGAACCTGGCTTTGATGATTACTACTTGTGTGACCTTTGACAAGTCACTTAACCGCCATAGGCCTCAGTTTCTTCATCTGTAAAATGGAGAGGTTATGTTAGCTGACCTCTGATGATACTGACAGCTTTAGAGCTATAATCTTAATGTGGGTTCATCAATTGAATGTTTTCTGGATAGAGGTCTCCCCCTTGTGGCTGGTTGAGAAAATAGCCTAGCAACCAGGAATCCTGCCGCATTTTAACCTGTAATATTTATTTTCAGACTTAGGCTATTTCACTGTATAGATTTGTTTATGATTCACAATCAAATTGAGTTTCATCCAAATTAATGTAGCCTTTGAGGCACAGACACGGGGAAACACTTTGGGTCATAGTGAGGAGTTTTCTTTGAAAACCACAGTTTTGGAGAAGTGCTTGCTTGACAGGCCAGAGTTCTCCACTATCTGTGTGACCTCAGACGAGTCATTTAACCTTTTGCAGGCCACATGTTCCTCATTTAGTTGTTGCTTGTCCTTTGTTCTTGGAGAAGACCATGACATCAAGAAGGTGATGATTTGCAAGAGAATTGGATTTAAGTAGGGAAGACTGTGCAAAGTCATCAGACTCACTTTTTCCTTCAGAGCCATCTGGGTCCAGAAGGTCAGATATAGATCAGGATGACTGGGGATTTCTCCCTTCCTCCATTTAGTAAAAGAATCTTGGATAGTTTGATCCTTAAGATGCCTTCTGTTGCTAAGTCTATGAGTTTTGAACCTTAGAATTTGACAGTTTTCACTGAGTTTTAGATTTGAATCTCTAGATATTTAGAAAGACATAAGCCTCTTGAAAAGGAAATGCCCATCAAGTCCAACATCAAAACCACTAGCTGCAGTCACCAGAGAACAGACATCATTTAAGGTAAACTGATGACTTGCATTTATTTATTTTTATTGGCAGTCTAATTCTTCGGCAGTCTAATTCTAAAATGAAAAGTGTCTTTTATTACATATCAACGCATTTGACTACTTTTAAAATGTCAAGAAATGGTTATATCAATTCACTAGACATTTATTTTATGTAGTATTGTATTTCACAGAATCTATAGAGCAGAATGTATCCCAGAATCCTCCCTTCAGAGTACCTGACAGGTGAATAGCTAGTTCTTGTTGGATCCTCTCTTGCTTTTGGTTTCAACTTCTTATTAGTTGTTTTAGATCTTGTCTTCCAGATCTTTCAGCTGATTCTCCCTTCTGGAGAGTATCCGAAAGCTCTGACTTTATTTGGTCTCTTTTTTATGCTTCTATGTGTAACAAAATATTCCATAGGGAGGATTTATAAGTTATGTCATTTTCCCTGACAAATGAAGTTTGAACTCCTTAGATCGCTATTTTAAAATCCTTCACAATTTGACTCCAAACTTATCTTTCTAACTTTTTTTCTCCCTCCAACTTATTTTTTTAGGGACAGCTAGGTGGCTCAGTGGATAGAGTGCTGGGCCTGGAGGGAGGAAGACGAGTTAAATTTGAACTCAGACATTTACCAGCTGTGTGATCACTTAACCAACTCTGCTCTAGTTTCTTCAACTGTAAAATGGTGATAGTAACAGTGCCTACCTCTCAGGATTGACTTGAGATAAAAATTGTATTGATACAAGAGGTACAAAACTTGACCAATCAATGAACTCCCTGAAAATTAGAATGGGCCAAATAAAAGTGAATGACTCCATGAGCAGGAAATATTGTAACAAAATCAAAAGAGATTGAAAAAATAGAAGAAAATATATAGTACCTCAGGGAAAAAAAAGAAACAAGCAAAAACCAAAGAAATTGCCTTAGGATATTTGCGCGACTTGGAACCTGTCAAAAGGAAGAGCTGAAATAAAAAGAAGTATACATTCTTTCATTTAGTCTCAGAAAAATCCACTAAGAGTGACTGATCATATTCTTCAGCTGGGGATCTGTGAACTTGTATACATATATATATACATATGTGTGTATATATACACACATATATACATATACATATGTGTATACATACACATACATATATTATATATAATTAGCTATATGTCAACGTACTTGATTTCCTTTATAATCCTGCATATTTTAATCATTTAAAAATATTTTTCTGAAACGAGATTCATAGGCTTTACCAAACTGCCAAAGGACTCCATGACACAAAAAGAGTTAAGAACCCTTATTATAGAGTTACCTAAATGGGGATAAAGAGGAATCTTAATCCCAGGATTGTATTATAAATTTGAGGGAGCTATATAAATTCCTGGAAAAGAAATTCACTCAATGAATGGGTTGTGAGTTCCCTCCCTACTTGAGGTTTCTGGGTAAGAGATGGAAAGGATTGGGGGAGTGGAGATAACCCCAGGGTAGAGTATAGGTCCTTGGGAAAGATCAAAAAACTTCTGTGACACATATAAACCTGTTTACTTGGCAAGTGCCCCATGTGAAACTTGGGATACTGCAGCAGTGTGAATACCCATATTGATGCAGGGCTGCCTACAGAAGTCAATCACTTTATTAACTACCTAAAAAGAGAGTACAATATCAGATTTGACCAGCAGGTGGTAGACTCGAGCCATCAGTCAAACGGCGTTGTCAGAGGTAATTTGCAGTCTGAGTGTCTGAGAATAGCCTTGCTCAAACAATGACTGCATCTTCCCTGGCCCCCAGCGGTCATCAGGCAACAAAAACCCAGATATACACCCCCACTCCCCTCACCCCACGCTACCTCTGAGTTGCACAGTTTTCAGTTACCAGCAAACAAGAGACAAGTAAAGCCCATGCTGACCATGTTATTTACAACTTCTTGAAATTCTGAAATTAAAAAAGGAGAGTATCTCTATCCCCATAGAACTTGAAAGAGGATTGTATATAAAACTGTGAATGTCAATTTCATATGGATTGTTTATCTTTTTTTTTTAAAGGTATGTGTTTCCACATGTTACTTTCAAAACTCTTGGTTGGTTATGCTTCCTTCTGAATTTCTTTCTGTTCTCTTCTAGGCACTTAAGCAAAATATCTCAATGGCCTTCTTTATTTTTGGTATCCCTGGTGCTAACATGTCTCCTTCCATTGAACTGAAAGAATAGGAAAAAATAAATCCTAGTAACAAATAAGCATAGTCCATAAAAATGAATACATACAGCAGCAATGTCCAAAAACATGTTTCTTTACCTTGAGGCCATCCCCTCTTTGTCCTGAGGTGCGTCACACACTTTGTCATCTCTCCTCTGAAGACATGCCCGGTTGTTGCATGGATCAGAGATCTTAAGTCTTTCAGGTTTTTTTTTTTTAAATACGTAGTGTTGTTTTCCTTGAATCACGTGTTCTCCTAATTCTGCTCACTTCACTCTGCATCACTTCATATGAACAAGGATTTTCTGAAACTATCTTTTGTCATTTCTTATGGTGTAATACTATAATATTCCTAATTCATATGCCGTATTTGTTTAGCTACTCCCAATTAATTATATTAGTCTCTCTCTCTCTCTCTCTCTCTCCCTTCCTCCCTCCCTTCCCCTCTCTCTATCTCTGTCACTCTTTTCCGTATATACAATTCTTTCAATCTTTCCTCAGGAAATCTGTTTTGCTTTCAGTTATTCCCTCCCCTGGGACACTGGATACAGTACCAGGCCTGGAATCAAGAAGATTTGTCTTTGTGAGTTTAAATCTGACCTTAGATACTTACTAGCAGCTGACCCTGAGCAAGTCACTTAACTCTTTGTCTCAGTTTTCTCATCTGTAAAATGAGCTGAAGAAGGAAATGGCAAACCACTCTACTATCTTTGCCAAGAAAATCCCAAATATGGTCATGAAGAGTTGGAAATCACTTAGACAACTAAACAAAAGCACTCCCTCCCCAGTATTGTTATTCCTCTTAACTTCCCCCACCTCTGCTTACTTCTCTGTTGAGTATGATTTATTTCTACTTCAAATTGTGTGTGTTCAAGCTTCCTTTGTCTGTTTGAGATGGAGGTTTATCTGATGCCCATCACCCAATACCTTCCTTCAGTTTTTACTCTTCTTTTCATATTAAATGTCTATTTCCCCATAAGAGTATACTTAGCTTAGCAGGGTAAATTATTTTTGGCTGTAAGCCTATTCCTTTTTGACTTATGAAATATTGTATCCCAAGATCTCTTTTCATTTACAGTAGGAGCTGCCACGTCTGGTATGATCTTGACTGTGTTTCCTTGGTATTTGAACTGCTTCTTTATGATATGTGCAGTATTTTTTTCTTTGATGTGGGAGCTCTGGATTTTGGCTGTGACATTGCTAAGGCTTTTCTTTTAAGGAATTATTTCAGGAGATAATCTTTCTCTCTTTATATTACCCTCTGGTTCTAATAGAACTGGGCAGTTTTCAGTTATGATTCTTTGAAATTTAATGTCCAGATTTTTAAAAAAATCATAGTTTTCAGGTACTCTAATGATTAATTATTACTTTTTAACTTGTTCTCCAAATTAGTTGTTCTATCATTCTGATCCAGTACAGCTAACCAGATGGCTGGTAGTGACTAAGTTTAGCAGCAGTCTACTGTTGCTCAGGGCTAAATCATGGTAAGGAATTAGCACAACTCAGACACGGAAGGCAGAAATTCTAACGTACCCTCTTTGTTCCTACCTCTCCCTTCTCCTCTTTCCCTCCTTTTTCCTATGGAGTAAAATGTAAACTGTAACCCACTCTGTGTGTATATATTTCTTCCTCTTTGTCCATTTTAGATGAGAAGAACGTTCAAGTGTCGATCAGTCTTCCAATGTCTTGCTCCCTATTTGACTAGACTTCTACTTATGTACCCTGATCATGAAAGATAATTTTTTCTATCCTTCCTCTCCCTTTCTCCCATTCCCAGTGTATTCCTCTTCCTTTCCCTTTCCATTCTTCTTTTAATGTCATCAGAACATCATAGAGCCATTCATAGGTCCTTTGTCTAATTACATTTCTCTATAACCTCCAATCATGATAGGTTTTTCTTGGGTTAGACATTTGAGAGCACTGAAAACTTGCAGGTCTTCAGCCTGAGTTATCTTTGAGGTCCTGAAATAACTCAATAATCAATTCCTAAAGAAAGCAACATCAGGATCAGTCCAGATACTCCCTCTGGCAGTGCATAGAACCTGGCCCTAAAACAAAGTACAAAGGCAGAATGTAGTCTGACAAAAATGAGAGGACAAAAAAATGAGTCCCATCATAAAAAGCTATTGGGCTAACAAGGATACTCAAAACACAAACCCAAAAGAAGAGAATAACTCCAACACATTCAGAAGCAAAGACTTAAAAAAAATACATAACCTGGGTACCAGTTCAACTAGAATTTCTGAAAGAGATGAAATATGAGTTTTTAAATTCTCTAAAGATGTTTTTTAATAAATGAAATTAGAGATCTAGAGGAAAAAATGAGAAAAAATGAAATTTGTGGAAGAAAGAATTGGAAAGGGAATTAACAGATTGGTATAAGAGGTATAAACCTTGCCAAAGCAACAAATTCCATGAAAATGAGAATGGATTGAATAGAAGCTACTGACTTCATAAGACAATAAGAAATATTAAAACAAAATCAAAAGATTGAGAAAATGAGAAAGAATGCATTTCATAGCAAAAACAAGCAAAAATTTATTTTGGAAACAGATCAAAGAGAGATGATTTAAGAATCATTGTCCTATCTGAAAGTCATGATCAAAAAATAGCCTAGACATTATATTTAAAGAAATTGAAAAAAATGCCCAGATTTCTTAGAATCCCATAGCAAAATGACTATTGAAAGAATCCATCATTCGTATGTTGAAAGAAACTCCGAAATGAAAGTTGCCAGGAAGATTATAGCCAAAACCAGAATTTCTAGGTCAAAGAAAAAAGTAGTGCAAGTAGCCAGAAAGAAAGAATTCAAGTACTGAGGAGCCAAAGTTAGGATCAGAGATGATTTAGCAACCACCCCTACAAAGGACTGGAGAAGTTGGAATATAATATTCCAGAAGGCAAAGGCTTGAAACAAAGAATAACTTATCTAGAAAAACTGAATATAATCAAAGAGGGAGAAAAATAGATAATTCTGAAGTGCAAACATGGCAGTCAAAAGAATCACAAAAAGGTAAAAATGAGTGATCAATCATAAGAGACAAACAAGGACAGTTTACATTCTAATATGGGGAGATGATACGTATGTCCCCCAAGAATGCTATCATGATTGGGGGTTATAGAGGAATCTAATTAGACAGAAGACCTATGAGTGGTTCTATTAGGTTTTGTTGACATTAAAAGAAGAATGGAAAGGGAGAGGAAGAGGAATACACTGGGAATGGGAAGGAGAGGAAGGAGAGAAAAAATTACCTTTCGTGATCATGGTGCATAAATAGAAGTATAGTCAAATAAGGAGCAACGTATTGGGAGGGTGATTGATACTTGAATGTTCTCATCTAAAATGGACAAAGAGGGAGAAATATATACACACAGAGCTGGTTACAGTTTATATTTTGCTCCGTAGGAAAAATGAGGGAAAGAGGAGAAAGGAGAGGTAGGAAAAAGGAGGGTAGGTTAGAGAGAAAGTAAGCAAAACAAACTCTAAGGATATTCAAAACTATTTAAAGTAGCTCTTTTTGTAGAGGTGAAGAATTGGAAATTTAGATGATGCCCATCAACTGGGGAATGGTCAAGCAAGTTATGGTATATAAATGTGATGGAATACAACTGTGCTTTGAGAAATGATAAGAAGGACTGGTTTCAGAGAAACCTTAAAAAGGTTATATCATTATTGCAATAAAAATTTCTAGCAGCAAAATAAGCACCATGATTCAGTTAAAAAGAATAAGTGGCACTGTAGAAAAAAAATATGATTGGAAAAAAATATGGATACATTTTGATGTACTCCAAAATATCTGTACTATTAAAAGAATTTTATGTTGACTTAGAATTTTTTCCATAAAAGCTTTTTGTGATTAAAAAATTAAGACTGTAGTATATAACACAAAGTTTCATAAATTCTAACTCAGGTTTTAAATTTGTGGAGATTTTTCTTGGAGGGTGGGGTGGGGTGGAGGAAATCTATTTGTGACATAATGAATGTAGGAAATTCCCATACAAGAAATTCTCCCTATCAATTCAGATTAACAACTGATCTGAAATTTTCAATTTTAGAGAATTTTCTGAGGGCAGTGAATGACTTATACAAGGACACACAGCATTTATATTAGAGAGATACAAAGGGGCAGCTGGATGGCACAGTGAACGTAGCACCAGCCCTTCAGTCGGCAAGACCTGAGTTCAAATGCGACCTCAGATACTTGACACCTACCAGAAGTGTGACCGTGGGCAAGTCACTTAACCCTGATTACCTTGTTCCCCTCCTCCAAAAAAAAAAAAAAAAAGAGAGAGATACTAATTGAATTCAGATATTTTGTCTGAGGCTGGCCCCCATTAACTACATCATGCTGCCTCTCTAGGTTTTTAATACTTCCAATTTTTTTTTTCCCAAGTCAGTTATATAGCATCTTAAATAGAAATGTACCCTGCAAGAATTTTGTATTTGAACTCTAAGAGTTCTAGCTCATTAAGTAACCATTGAGATCATGGAACTTGATAGGGTATTGGAGGATAAGCTAAATGCTAATTGCGTTGAAACAAACTTCCAGGAGTAATAACCACTACTGTGGCTGTTTTGGTGTCCATACGACCCCAAATGTGGGCACACATTTTCCATCCCTATGGGCTGACACTGAAGTTAACTGCACCTTAACCTTACCATTATTTTAGAAACGATATATTTCAACAACTAACCAAGTTTTGGGAGAAGAAAGCATGCAAGTAGGCAACAAACATTTATTAAGGGGTAACTATGTGCCAGGTCCATGGCAAATACAAGCAAAAAGACAGTTCTTGCCCTCAAGGAGCTTAAATGGAGGAAGAAAACATTAAAAAAGGAGCTGAAAATTGGGGAAGTAGATTGTTTAATGCAGCAGATTGAAGCTGACCTTATCCCAGTTCCCAGACCCATGAATTGCTTGCGGCTGACTAGACATTATCTCATTAAAGTTTAGAAAGTTAGAAACATAGTTGGAAGAGGAATGAAGGTTGGCAGTTCTGGGCCCTCACCAAAATGGAGGCCCTGGAGGAATTCTTTAGTGGGAAAAGGGTCTGATGTGGGAGAAGGATCTTTCATGTTGAGAAGCCTACAGGACAGAATGGATGTTCCAAGGTGAGGAGGCTCTAGGCACTGAAGGAGGGTGAGATCGTAGCTTCCATATGGTGTTTAAGTCTGCATTAGAAGCATGACGTCTACAAAAAAGTGTGTACATCTTAAACACTATATAAACAATATTTTCACCATCCACTGGCAGTATAGTCTAAAGCACCGTATTGTAGCCCTGTGACAGTATTGTTGAGTTCAGGGTATACCCTAAGAATACTGGGGTGCCACCTGAAATGAAGAGGAATAGACGTGTAAGTCCTATTGTTCTGAAAGAATTCACTGGAACACTCTCCAGGTTAAAGAAAGGCATTTATTAGGGTGATGCGCCCAAGCAGGCTGACTCCCTGTGAGGCAGAGCCCCAGTGGGCTCTACTCTATATGGGAGGCAGAGCATAGGTGGCACGCCCTGTTCCTTTTAGGAGACAAAGGCAGTTATTGGGGTCAGGTGCCTAGTTTAAATACAATTTTCTGGAATGGGGGAAAGGAGATAAGAGAATGGAGGGGCAAGTTCCAAAATGCCTGGGATATCAGGTAGTCAAGAGGTGTCTTTATCATATAGATAAGCAAAGAGAATAGGAAAGGGGAGGAAGAGTTGTTCTGCAATCGGGGGTGCTTTGTGAAAGCACATGGGTAAGTCCACGGTGGGAGCTTCAATGCCTGAGTCTTTAATTACTTTTCTGGCAGGTCACACCCTACATCTTATCTCATATCTCATATCTTGCATCCTGTTTGCTCTAACTGCCTCAAGCACTCTTTTCTACCTCATTATTATAATCCTGCATTACAACATTTTTATGCTTATGAGGTTTTATATGGCTTTTATTATGATATTTTCAGCAGAAGTATTAGCAAAATATGCCATTTCCCCCCCACAGACATTTCTTGATATAGCATCCCCTCCATATAACTATCCCTTGTCACAAATAAAAACGTAAAATCAAACCAATGGACCCTATTTTTGATAGCACATAAGGTTCCACACTCATTTCCTCCAACTTCTCTACCAAGAGGAGGGAGGGGTGTTTGATCCTGAGTTCTCTAGAACTAAGCCTAGTCATTTTAAATTTGAATTTATCTGCATTTTTAATATTGTTTTCAATTATATCGTAGTGATTGCATTTATTGCTCTCCTATTTTGGCTTTCTGTGTTGTGCATTATTTCCTACAAATATTTTCACGTTTCTCTGAATTCTTCATGTTCTCATTCTTTATGACACGATAATATTCCATTATATTCATGTACCAGTTCATTCAGACATTCATTCCTTAATCAAATGGCATGTATTTTGTTTCCAGTTATCTGCTACCATGCACACACACAAAAATGTTCTTTTGGATATTTTGCTATGTATAGAACTTAATGTCTTTTTCTTCTTTGAAGTACATGCCAGTAGTAGAATTGCTGGGTCAAAATTTATGAACAGGTTAATAATTTTTAAAAATAATTCCAAATTATTTTCCACCAATAGTGTTTCTATGTTTGTCCTCTTATAGCTGCTCCAACACTTTCCATCTTATCTTTGCCAATTGGATGAATATAAGGTAAATCCTTAAAATTGTTTTAATTTGAATGTCTTTTGATTAGTGATTTGTAAGATTTCTACATAACTTTGTTAAGAATTAGCAAATCTTTTTGAAATCTGTTAATATCCTTTGACATTGTATCTATTAGGAAATGGCTCTCAAGACTTAACTATTTGTGTCAATTCCCCATGTAGTTAGGATATGACTTTTATTTGAGAGAGTAGATGCAGAAATTTCCCCCAGTCAATAGTTTCCTTTCTTCTAGCTGCATCTATTTTTTCATGTAAAAAATTTTAAATGCTAATAATACTCAAAACTGGCTTTTGTGGTCTCCTCTATCCCTTGCTTGGTTATGAATTTGATGAGGTACAGACTCTGGGAACCTCCTTGAATTCTCCTTGAATCTTCCCACTTAATCTGGTTTTTCATACGTAAATGTATTACCCTACACCTAGTTTGGCCCTCCATTGTCCTGAGAATTGCCCCAGTTACTTCGCACCCAAGGCCTCCATTGTCTGATACTTCCCAATTGCCTCTAGCTGTTTCATCACTAGTTACTCCAATCTCATCGAGATCCTCCTTAGACCCTCCTCCCATACTATTAGACTACCTCTAGATCTTTCCCATGGTCTTTCTGAATATAAACTTCATCTTGCCTCCATGAAGGTATTCAGATTTAATCCACCTCTGACTCTGTCTAGCTGAGATTCTATCTGGTCCACTCCTTAATACAAGCGTCAAAAATGCTTAAGAGTCAACCCAATATGGTGAACCTTTAATAAACTGTATTTTACTTTGGTTGAAAGAAGTCTTGAGTCAAATTCATTTGGGAGAACCTGGAGTGTCAGTATTTTGGGGTCCTGAGTACCCTAGATCTCAACATTATGGTTCCCCGACCTCAACAAATTCATCTTTAAAATACCTCTGTCAAGGTGTTTCCTTTAATTCCCTTTTAACTTCGTCATTGTGTGACCTTCTATATTTAGACCAATTATCCATTTGGTACTTATGATGCTCTAAAGTTTAAGATAATTCATCTAAACCCTTGTTTTCCACCAAACTACTTCCTAGGTTTTTCCAGAATTTCTTGTCAAATATGGAGCTTTTCCTCTAGAAAATTTACATAAAATTGAACTACTGTATTCATGTGATTCCAGGTCCTACCAGGGGTGGTGAACCTTAGGTCTTGAGGGCACATGTGGCCTTCTAGATCTTTAAGTGAGGCCTGACGGAATCCAATTTTTGAATAAATTCTTGTGGCCTCAAGGCAGCAGGTTCCCCACCCTTGTAGTCCATTCTCATCACTATTCTACCTTTTTATGTTTTGAACCAGAAATTCAATTAATTCATAAAGCATTTATTAAATGCCTACTATGAGGCACTGTCCACTCTTTCTCGTGCTCTCGTGCCTTCTCAGTCACCAATGGAGTGAAACAGGGCTGTGTGCTTGCTATGCTTTTTAGCATGATGCTTTCAGTGAGGATGAACGCGGCATTAAGGTCAACTACCAAACTGATGGTAAGGTCTTTAATCTGAAAAGGCTACAAGCCAAGACCAAAGTGGAGGGAGTGTTGGTGCATGACTTTCTGTTTTCAGATGATTGTGCACTCAATGCAGCTTCTGAAGCTGAGATGCAACAAAATATGGATCAATTCTCTGCTGCCTGTGCTGATTTTGGCCTAATAATTAACACCAAGAAAACACAGGTGTTCCCTCAGCCACCAGCACACCATACATACGTGGAACCATTGATTATAACAAATAGAGAAGTTTTGAATTCTGTGGATAAGTTCACTTACCTTGGTAATGTACTTTCTAGGAATGTACACATTGACAATGAGGTTGATGCACACACTGCCAGAACTAGCTCAGTGTTTGGGAGACTCCAAAGAAAAGTTTGGGAGAAAAGAGGCATTAGCCTGACTACCAAACTGAAGGTCTACAGAGCCGTTGTGCTGACCTCATTGTTATATGCTTGTGAAACACGGACACTCTACCAGTGCCATGCCAGGAAACTGAATCACTTCCATTGGAACTGTATTAGGAAGATTCTGAAGATCACCTGGCAGGATAAGGTACCAGACACTGAAGTCCTTACTTGAGTTGAACTGCCAAGTATTCAAACTATGCTTCAGAGGGCATAAATCTGATGGGCTGGCCACGTTGTTCAAATGCAAAATGCACACTTGCTAAAAAGACTATTTTATGGAGAACTCACATGGCACAGGTGATCACATGGTGGCCAGAAGAAACGATACAAGGACACTCTCAAGTTCTCTCTCAAGAATTTTGGATTTGACTGTGCAACATGGGAGACACTGGCACAGGACCACTCAGCATGGCATGCCTACATCAGAAAGGGTGCTGTGCTCTATGAGCAAAAGCAGAATTGAGACAGCACAAAGTAAACGTAGGATGTTTTTTGCATTTGGAGTATCCACCCCAAAAATTCATACAGACTATCTGTGCCCAACCTGTGGTAGAGCCTTCTGAGCTCATATTGGTCGGATCAGCCACAGTAGGACACACTGAAACTTCACTTTATCATGGTGATGTCATTTTGGTCTTCTTTGAAAACGAAGGACAACAACCAGTTAACTATGAGGCATACCTGTATGTGTGTGTACATAAATATAAAAACAATAACAAAAGAAACTAATCTGCTCTCCAGCTTAGAATTCTACTAAGGGTAAAAAATAACATGGACAGAAATAAATAAATATGATGGGGTGATGGGACCTGGATCCCTAAAAGATCATGTCTTTGAAAGCAACCCAGTCCCTGAATTTTCCCCACACATTCCAGCAGCCCAGATTACTGGCCTACCCCAGACTACCAGTCCTATCTAGATCCTTTCACTGTCCCTTTTTGTATATAACCATCAATCTCACCTCCATTAAATTGCAGATTCACTAGGAAGTGGGATCAGTTCTATAGGCATTACAATAAACTGTTCCTTAACTGAAAGAAGGTTTGAGTGTGCGAATTCATTCCAGGCAGATGCTGCACTGGACCCTGACATTCTGGGGTTCCCAGAAACCTTAAACAGCATTTTCTTTCTTTTCTCTTTCTTTCCATCTTCCTTCTCTCCTCTTTTCTCTTTCTTCCTCCCTCCCTCCCTCCTTCTCTCCTTCCCTCCTTTCTCAAGACAGAGGCTTTGCCCCAGGGTAGGGAGAGGGTGGCCAGTCTTGTGGGTACTTTATCCACTCCTCCTCCCAGAGTCCTATTGCCCTAGGCCTGCTTTCAGTTTCAACCCACAGGAAATAGGCCAGAACTCTGAGAACTTTAGCTTTCTCCTGAACTGTCTAGTCCAGAGGTTGAATTACTGCTTATGCTCCAGCATAACCCCACCTCCCCTACAGACTGTCCTCTCCACTGTGTGATAAAACCAGCTGCTTCTCCCTTAAATTCTTTTGCTCCTGATGTAATAAGTTATGTTACATAATCTACTTATGGTTTTGCTGTTGTATATGAAATATTATTATAAAAACCTGTCCAAGTTAGTTTTCATTCCCAAGAGTCTACCTTATTCCTGGTTGTATCATATTTTTAAGTACTTATACAGGAAACTCTAGATTTTCAAACTCAGAAGTCTTGGTTTAAAATATTCTTGGTGCACCTTTACAAGAACTGAACCACCTTCTGCTCCCTGGTGGTCCTCTCTGACTCCAACCCTATTCCCCCATCCCCCTCCTCCCCACACCAACATTTGGCTGCTTTCACAAAGCTTTCAGGGAATGAGGCAAATCTGCCTTCTTAAATGCTGCAGTTATATTAGCAGGCATTCTCACAGCTGTAAGCACATGACTTTTAATAACAGTAAAAAAGGGAGAGCTTAGAAGAGAAAGAAAATAACTTTGCCACATTTGATGGAAAACCTCTCATGACTCCGTCTTTTCTCAGGTGTTGCTAAGACTTTTTCTTGTGGGAAATGGAGAATGCATTCATCCTAGCTTCAGAAGGCAAATCACAACTAGTTCAGTAGCATGTGAATTTTAAAGCAAAAAGCTTATTCTCAATAGTATTTTTAGCCTAAAGAATTAGAATTACAGTAGACCTAAAAGATTATTCACATGCACACATTTAAATCAACATTATTCACCAATAGCCTAATGCTCCAGGTCAAGACATTGTGGCAGTCAGCCATTTATTAGTCACCTACTAAGTACCAGGCAGTACGCTAAGTGCTGGGGATACAAATAAAGACAAAAGGCAATCCTGGCCATCAAGGAGTTCATGGTCTAATGGGAGAGGTGACACACAAACAACTGAATGGTTGACTCTTTCAAAGGCACAGCTGCCCCTCATCAAGTGAGGCGTGGCTAACACTGCTCGCTCTAAGGCAGCAGTCATTGGTATGCTATAACTAACTGAATTGAGCAAATTTTCCCTTGGCAGCTAATACTCAGTATAAACCTGCTTTGGATCAATAAGCTCACCTCTATTCATCCAGTACTCAATACTGCCTGAATGACCTCTACCTTCACCCCTTCTGGACATGGTTTGCCAAGCTGATATTGAGTTAACTCCTATGCCTGACTAACCTTTGGCTTTCATACTTAGACACAGGGCCTGTGAACCATGGCTCACATACAGATAAATCCTTGAGTAAGTGCCTGTCATCATTAGCCAGACATATCCCTCTCCCTCCCCAGGCACTGAGCAGGTCAAGACAATGAGATGCAGACAACCCATAAATCGCTCCTGCATAAAGCCTACAAGGTAGGCTAGCTTGTTAACTCTTAACAATTCAGCTCATCTAATTTCAGGATCTGTACCTATAGAAATATGCTCAGTCATGTGATTGAGAAAATAGCTATTTCCACTTAAAGGTCTGATAGAATATCTCTAATCCTCATTTGTCCACATTCACTTCCTCAAAAAAACCCCCCAAATTGTAGATATCTGGGGCCAAAATTATATACCAGGTCTTTAATCATAAAGAAATGTAGTTATTAAAAAAAATTCATATTAAGCAGAGTAACTAGACACAGTATTCCTTTAAAAAAAATTCAAGTAATTGTTAGAATTGGTGTCGTAACACTAGAGTAGATAGCGTCATTTAGAAAGTCAACAATAATAGTCTGTTCAGTGAATTGCAAGTATACTCCATAGGGCATCATCAGTACCTTACACTCTCAGTCTGCAGAGGCAGCTTTCTGTCGATAATGGCTTCAAAGGCAGGAGAACCTGGTTTCCAGCCTCACCTCTGACATAGACTTTATGACCCTGGGTTAAGTCTTCCTTACCTCGAAGAATGCTCCCCACCCTCGCCCCCAGCAATTCTCTGAGACTAAGTTGCAGAACAGGTGACTCATTTATGAAGGGAGTTTCTTCATCAGGAGTTTATTGAAACGAAAACCAAATTCCAAACAAATCAACCCTAATCCACCCTGTTAGGAAAACCTTTATAATGTGACTCTGACCCAAGGATGGCTAGGGTTAGGTCAGGTGCAGGTTTTCGTCTTTGTCCTTTGCTCCTACCACTCTTACCTGCAAGGTCATAGCTTCTAATTTCTACAAAAACCTACTAAAACAGACACCCCTACGCTGCTCCCTTCCACAGGAGAAAAAAACGTCACCCAGGATTCAGCCAAGTTGAAAACTAAAGAGAGTCACGATGATGGGGTTGTTAAAAAATCCCAAAGAGTCTGAGAGAGGGGAAGGGAGATCTGAGTCCTGAACCCAGGTCCCAATTCTAATCGATTAGCCTTCCCCAGGCACTACAGGTTGGATGAACTAAGCCTAAAGATTTTTGCTTTCGTCTGTTTGAGGTATAGATTTTTCTTTTCTGGCTGTGAAAATAGCTGTTGTTATTTTTAAAGAAAAATAGCATTCAGACTCATGTAAGAATTAATATCTATACTTAGATCTTAAAACTAGAGACCACCAGATTCCTGGAGAGGAAACAATTAGCTCCTCTTTCTATCTCCCAGGATGTAGTGAATTATTTAGCTCCACTTTAAGTCTTGGAAAACCTCTTCCCTAGCCCCCAGGGAAACCCCATTTAAGTATGCTTTTGGACTTGCAGCCGGCCAACACCTCCCCCACCCCACCCCACCCTCTGGCTAATTTTTTCTATGCTATCCCGGGCTTGGTCTTTCCGTTCCACCTCTACAAATTCCAGCATTCCGATGGAATCTAGCTCTCAGCTCCTTCTGCTTATCAACTGAAAACCTGGTCGGGGAGAGGGGTAGGGGGAATGGGGTAGGGCTTAGGTTGTCAGACCTTGCGATTGTTAATGTATTCTAGTATATTTCCTATGAATACTCCATACTTTCAGGTCTCTGTAAAGACAGATTTCAAGTTTTCTTTTTTTCTAGCAATAAGGTTATCAACAAAGGTCAAGAATACAATTTTTTATTATTTTTGTTTAAAAACCTAACTGCACTACCTCTTCCCCCCAAGTATTTCACTTAAAGTATTTTTGAGGAACAAATTAAAAATTAATACAGTTCTATTCCTGTATGAACATTCTAGGCTCACTTTGCATAAATATCATCACATGATCACATTAAAAAAGCCTAATTAGTAATCTCACACCTGAGACTTTTGCTTCTGTATGTTTAGTTTTTCTGGGCTTTGGGGATTTTCTTATCAAGGGAAAAAGTTAAGGGCTTTCTACCAGCGCTGTTATGAAAAGATCGCTTCCATGGTCATAAGCACTTAACCAGGGTCAAGAACATTCAGAGAGTTCCTCAAAAGAAGCAATCAAAAGTCAGAGTCAGGCTATCAAGATTAGGTTGGAAGCAAAGAGTGGGAAGGATCTGAGGCAAAACATATTCAGTAAATGGAATTGAGGTCAAGAACAGCTGTTAAGCTCTTTGGTGTTTAGGAAAGTGAAATAGTGGCTAAAAGAAAGTTTCAAACACTAGAGGTCAGTGTATGATGGGATAGGAAAACTTGGAGCCAGGCAGCATCACAAATCAGCTTAGAATGAAATATCTAGTTATCTTGTTCATCTTACCCCGGGTCACAAGCTAACCCTTACGCAATTAACCTCCTTCTCGTTAGTAATCTAATGGTTTCTAACTGGGGATAGAGCTGGGGTAGAAGAAAAGTACTTGAATAAGAATACAGGCTGGGTCCAGAAGTGAAGTTCTCCTGAGATGTCCTTCTGGTCGTCTCTTCACCTTGGGCCCAAGGCCCAATCATCTCCACCCCACCGGAAACTAGGACTTCACTTCTACCTTGCCTCATTTTGATAGTCAGAAACCAGACGTCCATACCATTTTCTGCATTCTCCCTGCCTTACTCCACCTCCTTTTCTCCCTTTCCTCCATTTTAGTGCTCCTTTATAGGCGATCTTCTTCCATTAGAACATAAGCTCCATGAGGACAGGGACATGGCTGCACGTCTGGATCCTCAGTGCACAAGAGCGCCTGGCACATGGTAAGTGTTTAATTATCTATCATCCATCCATCTATCTACTATCTATGTCTCATCTGCCTGTTCATCTGTTTGTCTTTGTCTATGTATCTATCAGCTCTCTGTCCACCTCTCTATCTTCTATCTATCATTTGTCCATCTGTCTATTTATCTTAGATGGACTTGAGAATTAGAACGGAGGAAGAAATTGGGATTGAAGTCGGAGTTCCAGAATATATATGAGTCTCATATTGAGATTGTGTTTAAGTACAGGTGATGTGGATATATGGGAATTTGCATGGTACAGTGGTATGGATGCTCAATTTACAGTCAAAAGAGCTGAGTTTAAATTCTAGCAATTCTATTTACTGTGTGACTTTGAGTGAATCATTATGCTTTTCTGGTATTCATTTTCTATATAATGAGGGAGTTGGGCTAGAAAATCTTTCCATGTCTACAGTAATTCTCTAGTACTCTGAGGTTTGGATGGAATCCTAAGAAAGATGCCCCCAGTCCCAATATTCTAATTTCCACATATGCCCCAATGAACAATAGGCCCACTGCCCCTACTTAGCCACCCACTTTCCCCCACCCCCCAACCAATATCCTAACTTCTTTATATATGGGTCACTGCTCACAAGAATAACAGGTCTGTCCATGAACTCATATTGCTCATAAAAACAGTAGGCGTGTCCATGCAACAGGATTGGAGCCACTGCCTCTAGCTACCCACCGCCCCCAGACCCATCCCTCATATTTCCAACAGAAAGAGCAGGTGGGTCCATGTACTCAACCACAACCCCATTCATCCAGTCTCAGACAGGACCATAATATTTAGCCAATCAGAAAGCAGCACCACCAGGATGCTTGAGCAGGATGTGGGCCCCGAAACAATAGAAGGGACTTTCCCTAAGTAGACACCTGTGCAGTAACAGCAAAAGCTGTCCTTCAGGTGAACTTATGACAGAGAGTCTTATTATAATATCATTATCATACATACCTACTCCCACAAATGGATTTTTCTATATGCATTGTGGCTGGAACCCCTTCCCTATTATCTAATCCCTTAGCAAACCCCCACTGCTTTTTAAAAATATTCATAATTTCTGTTATGTAATTGCATCTTTGCCCTGTAAAAATCAATTTTGCTTTCTCTGAAGTTGCTGGTTCCTCTTGGAATTTAGCCTGCTTCATGAGAGGCATCTATCTCAATAAATGCCTATACATGGATCAGAGGTGGTTTGACTGAATTATTTGAGATGGTTTCACCATAACATATCATGAAACCGTAACAGTTCTATGGCTGAAGCAATGATAATTATTTATAGAAAATGGTAAAATTGATCCTGCATTAAAATCATCATTTTAGCATTTTAGTGCCCAAGGACACTGGTAATGAATAAAGCCTATGCCCCAGCTATTTTGAAGTATAGGTGTGTGTGTGTGTGAGAGGAAACAGGATAGGAGGGAAAATATGGTGTTTTATGAATAGTAAGGAAGCATCTTATCAAGCATCTTACAAATATTCCCTCATTTGTGACTCATAACAACCCTAGGAGGTATGTGCTATTATTATCCCCATTTTATAGTTGAGAAAACTGAGGCAGACAGGGGTTAAGTGATTTGTCCAGGGTCACAAACCTAGTAAGTATCTGATAACAGATCTGAACTCAGATGTTTCTCATTCTTTGCCACTTAGCTGTATATAGAAAATATGAAGACAGTAATACGAACAGAATAAACTGACCAGAGGGAAAAAAGCATAAGAAGACAAATAAAGGAGAAGGTTAAGTTAATCAACACAAGATCTAGCGAACAGCAGAGTAAAAAGCATAACTAAGTGAAAGTGAAGAGAGGTCATGGTGTTGAAGGGACTGAAAACACTATGATAGTGCCCATGAAAAGAAGAGTGGATAATTGATAATGGAAGATTTAAAAAAAGGGGAGAAAAAAGTCTGCCATTGAATATTTGTCTTTCACCTAGTGTAAATACTCCTTTGGTAATACAAAGTTGGGATGCATTTTTCATTTGATTTCTGAGACTTATGTTTGCTCAGGCTTTCTTAGATACCTTTTCCTAGCAGAGAGACTCCTGAAACAGTGAACTAGGATTAAGGAGTTTCCAAAAGTCACATACTGGGTAAGAATAGGGATTTGGGTTTAGATAGTTCATGATTTTGTGGGACTTCACTTTGTCTTCTCAGAAATTGCCCTAGATATTTAGCAAGATGTGGTCAAGTTTCAGATATTTGATCAAGTGTAGGCCCCCATTGAAAGAATCATGCAAGAATTTCAGCTCTGCCTTTGAATAACAAAGTCATCAATGGGATAGAAAAAGTCCCTAGATTTCTGTCCTTCTCCTTTGTTACAGAAAGTAATTGTGTAATGGAACCATGTGACATTTGGTTGAAGGGGATGCCTTTCTGACTTGGACATCTCAATATGTATGTAAAAAATGTTATTTGACTTCAATGTGTGAATAGTATACTTTTAATAGTAGTGAAACCAACCTGAAATGAAATAAATACACTAACGGTAACATTCTGTCTAACTTTTTTGAATTTATAAAAATACTTGAGGAAAGCAGTAAATATGCACGTTTACATGCTATACCAATAATGTGACCTTGAACTATACAACATATGGCTTGCAGTCTAGGTTTTGCTGAATAAACATTTTCATTCAGGCAGCAGTCCAACTTTATCCTGCCTGGAGCAGATGGGATGGCCTCTTCTAACCTTCTTAATGGTTTTGCATATGGAATTCTTGAAGACAGAATGTTTGGGATCATGCTATGTCCTAGAAAGGAAAACAGGAACACTATGAGAATTCAGGAAAAGAAGTTGGAGGTAGGAGAAATAATTTAGGGGAAGTCTACAAAGGTGAACTTGAGCTACTTTGCTACTCCTCTTGTCTTAGCTCTTTTCTCTTTACTTCCTCTTCTAGACCCTTTTTCAATTTGTGCATGTGTATGCATGTGCATGTGTGTGTGCGTGTGTGTGTGTGTGTGTGTGTGTGTGTGTGTGTGTGTGTATAGGAATGTTTCAAATGCCTTTCTTTCTTTGAACATACCTTTTAATCAACATTTTGGGCTCCATCTTGAGCTCCTTTGCTTTTCTGAATACATTATTCCATTCCCTTCTATGGTTTGTGATGCATGCAGAATAGTCTTGTGCTATTTGAATTTTCTCTCCTTTACATTTGAAAGAGCTTTCTCTCTTACAAAATTTGTTTCTCATTGGAATTATTAAATTTAACATTATGTGTCTTTGAGTTTGAAGTATAGAATTTTTTCTCTTCCTGAGGACATCTATAGATTCTTTCCATTGGCACTTCATTTTTTTGAAGTTCCCAGAAGTTGTTTTGTATTGCATCTTGTCTTGTGGTTCAGGTTTTTAACCTGTCACATTCTTCTGGGAAGCCTATGATTTTTAAGTTGTTTTCTAGATCAATGTATTTTGCTTATATAAACATGGACTCTTTCAACATTATTGCATTTTGGCTTTTCTTCTTTTAGATTATCCTTTACTTCAATATATTTGCACTCCCAATCAATTGTTCTCTCTTTTGCATCCTTGGAAACAATTGCCACCATCAGTCCGTCATTATTAGGTCAATTAATAAACATTTATTAAGGATGTACTATGTACTTACTGAGGCACTGTGCTAAGTGTTGGGAAAACAAAGAAAGACAAAATACTGTCCTTGCCCTCAAATAATATAATGGGGGAGACAATAGGTAAAAATAATCTATATACAGGATATATAGGAAATAATTATCAGTGGAAAAGACTTCCTGTAGAAGATGAGATTTTAATGGCAACTTGAAGGAAATCAGGGAAACCAAGAGGCAGAGATAAGGAAGAAGGGCATTTTAGGCATGGGGAAAATCAGTGAAACCACCCAGTGTCAGTATCTTGTGAGAGGAATAGCAATGAGGTCAGTGTCATTGGATAGCAGAGAATATAGCAGTAGCAGGAAGCCTGTCTGTATGTAAGGTGGGAGTGGGGGAAGAGGGACAGACTGGGTTATGAAGAGCTTTTAACACCATAAAGAGGATTTAAAATTTGATCCTGGAAGTGATAGGGACCCATTGGAGTTTATTGAATAGGGGTGTGATATGGTTGGACTTGGACTTCAGGAAAATTACTTTAGCAGCTGAATAGAGGATGGACTTTAGTGAGGAAAAGCTTGTGGCAAGCAGACCAACCTGTATTCTATTGTCATAATCCAGGTGTGAGGAGATGAAGGCTTATATCAAGGTGATAGCTGTACCAGAAGAAAGAAGGGGGCATATTCAAGAGATGCTGCAAAGGTAAACTTGACTGATTTGGATGTGAGGCAGGGAGTCAAAATATAATGAGGAATCAAGGATGACACATAGGTTGTGAGTGTGGGGGACTAGGAGGATAGCATATTAGTGTAATAATAGAATAGTTTGGAAGGAGGAAGAGTTCGGGGAAAAGATAATGAATTTAGTTTTGGACCTGTTGAGTTTGAGATCTCCAGGATATCCAGTTTGAGATGTTAAATAGTTAGAGATATGCAACTGGAAGGGAACAGAGGGATTAAAACTGGGTAAATAGATTTGAAAATCATTAGCCTAGAAATGATAACTGAATCCATGGGAGCAAATGAGATTACCAAATAGTACAGACTGAGAAGAGAAGAGGATCCAGGACAAAACTCTGTGGGATGCCCAAAAGTAGGGGTCATGACCTTGTATAAAGATTTAGTAAAGACTGAGGAGTGATCAGCTAGGTATCAAGAGAACCATGACAGAGCAGTGTTTCAAAAACCTAGAGAGAAGAGTTATCGAGAAGAGGATGATCAAGAGTGGCAAAGGCTATAGGGAGGTCAAGGAAGATGGGGACTGAGAGAAGGTCATTGGATTTGGCAATTAAGAGATCACTGGTAACTTTGGAGAGAAGAGTTTCAATTGAATGATGAGGTGGCAAGTGAGATGGTAGAAAGTAAGAGAAAGTTTTTTTCTATTTTGCTAATTATTTCTGCTGTCCAGGCCATAAATTCTGCCATTTGTTTCCTTGTAGCTTTTGCTTTTACATTTCTTATTTTTAATTAGTTGGGAACATCTTTGTGTGGTTCCATGCTCTCTTGAGAATCCATATGGTTCTCTATAACATCAGATGTTGGTTCAATTTTCTTTTTTCTGCAATATTTATATAAAGATATTTCTGTTTGTTCAGATGTTTTAGTGTCTATTTATTTACCTAGTTATTAATCTATTTAATGTTTATATTTATTATATCTATTTAATATCTTCCCTTTTGATCCCTTTGTGTTCTGAGTTTCTAACTGAAGTTTCCTGAAATCTTTGGTGCTTTTAGCACTTTGCCAGTTTTATTTCCTCATTACTTAATCTTTGAATTCTTTTCCTACGATGGTAGATCCCCCAAGGGGCTGGGCCTCAAAACTATCTCAGCTTCCTTACATGCTAGGTAATTCACTTTTCACCACAGTCCCTGCCCCAAGTGACTTGGGAGAGGGGGAAGGGAGGAGAAAGAACTGGCTTCAGTTGTCTGTTAGTCCCCTTTCCCTCAGGTATGGTGCATCTCATCACATACATGCTTGTGTCCTACCCCACTTCCTTCTGTTTTTTAGTTCTCTAAGTGCTGATGTAGGGCAGAGCATGTTCTGCCTTCCTGTACTACCCTGAAAATGGATGGGTAGATTTGAAGTATGCTGCTTTTTGTCATAGAATGGTGGGATGAAGTTAGCAGTAGAAATATATTGGCAAAGACTGCAGCAGCAAGGAATTTGCCCAGTGGATCCCAGAGCATAAACTGGTGGGTTGGGTTGTATGCTTTTTCAAAGTATGGTGGCTGGTGGGGGGAGGGCTGCTAAATGAGAGGATTATTAAAGATTATACTTCTCTTCAGTTAGTTCACAAGGTATACCTTGATTAAAGTCCTCGATGTCTTGGCCTGTGGAGACAATTGACTCTTGTGTATAATTCCTATTTTGGGGATCTTTTAAGAGTTTGTAAGTATTGAAAAAAAAAATCTAATCTTCCATATCATTCCTTCCAGACACTTGCTTTGCCACTATTATTCTTCAACCATCTCTTCTCCTTTGCAATTTGTTCCACTAAATTATATCATCTCATCCAAATAACTGCTGGAGTCATTTACCAATCTTTAGGACACTATTTCATCTTCTTCATTGACTTCAATCCAAGTCTCACAGTGTTCTTTATCAAGAGAAACTATCCTACTTTTAAGATCCAGGATTCTGAAGCCAGCTCTGATTAGTCTCCTTTCCCTCAGCCTTTTCCACTGAACTGATTCTTCACATTGAGCATGACCTCTGGCCCCTCAATCCCTTCTGGTCTTTCTCTTTTTTGACTTCACTTCCAATATATTGTTGTATCTGGCCTAGGATGGTGTTAGGATTGTGTGTTGGAAATGAGTGTTTTATATATTTAGATACTTAATAACACTGTGAAATCACCAAGTTATTAAATAATCCAACAATATTTAAGTGGCTACTATGTATAATAGTGTAATTGGTGCTTCAGAAAATACAAAAATAAGTGGAATTTCATTTCTTCCCTCAAAGTAGGTTTTACTAAATATCTAGCTTAATTGATCTAATTACTATGGCTGTTCCATCCAAAGATGTAGGTCCATTCAAGCTTGTCTATACTGTTTGACTCTCATCTATGTCATCCTGCAAAGTTGCCAGTGGGAGTGTGTCCAGTGTGCTGGGGGCTTTCTTGCTATCAAGAGGATATCGCCTTTGATCTTCCCTTAAATTCACCATATGGTTGAGCTTTAGGGGTTCTGGGACCCTGAAATAGAAACACTTGGGTCCTGCCTGAATGGATCTGACCCAAGTCTTCTTTCAGCCAAAGGAAAAAAAATGGTTTATTAAAAATCCACCATATTGGCCAGATTCTTAAGGAACCTGAATATTTGCATCTCTAATACAAGTGGGTCAGATTGAATCTGAGCCATAACAAAATATCTTACGTACAGAAAGACTATGGGAGGGATCTAGGAGTGACCAGAGGGGACTGGAGGAGAGGTCTAGGGAGGATCTTGATTAGAATGGTCATTAGGCTGGGGTGACTGAGGTAAAGGACAAGGGCCGAAATGCTAGGGACCAAGACCATGTGGCTAAAGGTGAATGAAGTCTAGATAGGATCAAGGGTAGGAAGTCTAGATAGGATCAAGGGTAGGAAGTGTAGGGTGAGTCCAGGTGCAGATACTGAAAGGTCAGTTGACTGGGATGGATAGATGCCTCAAGTGAATGCCAGATCAAGTGGGAAGATTCAAGGAGAGTTCATGGGAGTTTCCATGGCCTGATCTTCGACGTGGCCAGTCATTTAGCTGGTTATTTTCTGCTGTATTCTAGTTTTCTTTATAGTAAGAATGACAAAAATGGTACCATTCAATTCCTTGAGTTCTATGTCTACTAAGCAGTAATAGCTAACTTATGAAAAGTGTGTGATTCTTCATATCCCTTGCCATCTACACAGGGCAGAATGCCATTTCTTATATTTTTGTTTATTTCATGGGTTGCCATCGTACAGTTGGGTAGCCCACTGGTGACAAGCTCAATAAATATGGAAAGAGTAGACATTATTGTAAAAAATCAACTGTTAGAATGATTTCCTCCCCTGCCCCAAACTGAATATTTTATACCCTGGAAGAGTTTTCAATTAAAAAAAAAACTTTGTCATGGATCCTTTACTATTTTTTTGTCATAAATTTATATTTGTGCATATTGGTTATATTTAAAGCAAGGCATACCAGCACTTTCAAGGGACAGATTTCAGTGTAAAGGAGTCCAAAGTCCTGGATTGAGTAATACCTTTGCCTCTTCCATTGTGATTCCGTGAATGTCAATTCACTTTAATCAACCTCCCATTTTCTCCATTTGCAAAATGAGGATAATATTTATACTAACACATAGGGTGATAATGTCTGGCTCAAATAAATATAAATAATTATTGTCATTTTAAATGACAAAGAACTTCATCCAGGTTTGGTCTAAGAAAATATTTGAACCATTTGTAAGATAAGAAAAGTTCTCATGAAGGTTAAGTTTTTGAACAAGTCCAGGTTTGGCAATAAAACACAGGCAAAATACATTCTTAAGTAATTTGTTTTATGATTTGTTGTTTAATTATTAGCAAATAGACAACCCCAATAAAACATTATTTGAGATTTTTGGGGGGCTGTACATAGTGAATATTTGTACAACCAGGTAAATTTTCAACCCTATGTCAGTTTTTCTTGTTTCCTAAGGGCAGAGATGGGGTGTGGCATGTGAGAGAGAAAGAGAAGGTAAATCACGAAAAATAAAATAAACTTTAATTTAAAAAGAAAGGAAATCATCAATTTTCCTAAACATAGGAGCTTCAAATCCATTCCTGTGCATTTTTAATCAAACCTTTTCAGCTTTTCCATACCAGGATTCATTTATCTGGAAGTGTGATTGGAAACTACCAAATGAAGATTTTTAAGCTATGAAGTTGTTGAATTCACAGCCTTCTACATGGGAGTTCAAGGAAAAGCTTCCACTCAGGATTAGTTGTGTGGTTGGACCATTATTCCATAAAAGCACAGCCCCTTTTCTTTTCTTCAGAAGAGCTGAACGTTATAGAAGATGAGTGTCAGTGGACCTGTGGTTCTCATTGTTGATTTAAGGATTCCCCCCCCCCCCCCAGTTCCTATGGCAACAGGGATCTGTATTCCAATCACATTGTCGGAAAGGGTTGTTTTTCTCATCATGAAAAATGAGCCTCTACAAAAGATAGTACTTAATAAGAATTTTGTAATGTTAAAAACATATACACATTTGAAGGAAATTTGGAATAAACCCTAAATGTGATATCTAACATGATGGGTGGCTTTTGTTGCTTTGCCATCCTTAAATAAATAATACCTCACACTGACTTAGGCACTGAATTGAAAATATGTTGTGCCCAAAACAAACGATAATAACTCACCTGCTAAGTAGAGAAATCAGGAAACCAAGGCCTGAAATGGCTAAAAAGACTGAGGAGTGTTAAGAAAATGAGATGCTTTGCAGGGAGTGCTATACATTGTATATAATTTACCTTCCTACACTCCCATAACATTGATTTTTCTGCTGTTTCATTTGTTTAAAGAAATGAAAATTTCATTCCCTTGGCATACTGTAACGGAGAATTTAACTGTTGCCAAATTGCATACAGTAATATAGTCTAATTTAACTGTAAATCAATTACTGACACAGTAAACCCAAATGTTAACAATTACAAGCATCTAACGTATCACAAAGCAATTGTAGGACTACTTACATGATTACGATTGAGGTAAATTAATTTATTTTGTTTTTATCCATCTTTTTTTAGTGAAGGAACCTTTCTCCCCCTTCAGATTATGAGTCAATCTACTTAGAAACTATTTTCCACATAAATAAAAGGACTTACCTTTTCCCAACCTAAATGCGGATACATTTCTATCCTTCACGTCTACCTCCTCCTAATGTTAGTTAAGTTACGTTTAATTGCACAGACTCTGGATGGTGAGGGCCACTCCTGAGTGAGATACAAATTCCTGCCTAAAACCCTGCTCCAATTTTGCAATTAAGCAATGATCCGGTTCTTGCTAGTTTGAGGGAAATGGGAACGTGTCGGTAGTGCAGGAAGGGGGCGCCCAAAGGCTGCAAATGGAAGTTCAAGTCCTGGACCCAAGCCTTTTACCCCAAAGTCAATTTCGCTTCAATCAAATCTAACAGCTGTTAATTGAAAGTTTTCCTCCCTTTCCTTTTTTTATTTCCTTCTTTCCAAAACGGAAGCCAGGTGTGCAGTACTTCCCAACACGCTCTATTTGGGGATTAATTCGTGTGTCGGTTTTACATACTCGGGGCAGCTTTCTGCCAACATGAACTTGCCACATTTTGTCAGAGGTTGAAAACGTGCGGTTCTTGGCTGGACAGCTGCTCGATGCCTCGAAATAATCCCTTCATTTGAGGCGTGTCTGCCTCCCCCTCCCCTTTTCTTTTCATCAGGACAGACCCGCTTCCTTGGCTTTTTGTCCTTCTTTCCTAATTCCCGGTGCCGCCGGTCTCTGGGGGCGCCGGGGGCTAAGCAGAAGCACTGTTTTCCAAGTCCGGTCCAGGCACTATGCGCATGTAGCCCAGGGGCTCCTCGCCCTCTCTTTATCTCCCCTGAAGTGGGGAGAGCCACACTGCCGAGCCTCTGGCCTTCTGGGGTGCTCGGAGCTGAGCCCATCTCGTCCCCAGAAGAGAAGAAAAGGGGTGTTGGCGGCGTAGTGGTCTCAGTATCATGGACTTCAGTCCCTCGGGCTGAGGAAACAATAACCTTCCAGTAGCCCCCCAAACACCACTGTTTTCCCACGCAGAGGGTTTCTGGCAATAGCGAGGGAGAAGCCTCTTCTCCCCAAAGCTAGGATCCCTGCGAAGTGGTAGCACTGTTTGAAAAGGTTGGCTGTTGCAAGCAAGGTACACTTATGTACCCCGCATCCCAGAGCTCTTAGCACCTCTCTTAAAACGTTGGGTCCCGACGCCCCCTTAAGACTGGGTGTGAGCGGGAGCGGAGTCTTTCCAATAAATAAAGCAATGGGGGGGGGGGCGCAAACATACTCGGAGCTGGCGTGGCTTTTGAACTACCCCATAGACTGTTACCAAGAGGCGAAGGGGGAGGGGAGGCAGGCGGGGAAGAGGGAGGGAACGAGGGAGGGGGGAAGGGAAGGAGGGAGGCAGGCGAGGGGAGGGAGAATGAGAAATGCAGAGGCAGCAGCGGCGGCGGCGGCAGTAGCAGCGGCGGCAGTGCTCCAATAGGCTCCCCTCGCTCCAGTCTCCGCTCTCCAGCCCGGCAGAGACATCGCGCCACCCAGCCCCAGCCGAGCGGACCCTGGGCTCCCCGAGGCTCTCTTGGTGACACCCGGGCGCACCGCACACACACCGAGAGGGCGGAAAGGAGAACAAATCCAGGTAAGGAGGAGCACCTATCTCCTTTCTACCCTTTATACATTGCATACATGGGGAAGCATTGCTTTGGAGCCCCCTTTGCCTCCTGCCTCCCCCCCCAACCCCTTCTTTCTTCCCCTGGAGCGGGAAGGTGGGGGGCTGAATTTGAAGGAGTGCAATAGGGGAAACGCCTCCACATTCAAACAGAGGAGCCGCCTGCCTGGGCGCAGGGCGAGCCTCTGGCTTCTGTAAGGAGAGAGCTATGAATTAATGCGAGGCTTCCAATCGAATCGAAATAATGGCTTAAAGTTTGCTCTATTTGTAAAAATAGGGAAGCAACGATTGGGATGGGAGTGATTAAAGGGGTGGGGGGGGTATGGTGGGTTGGAGAGCATAGCCAAGGTGGGAAGCTATTGAATATAAAATACACACACACACACACACGCCTTAACTTGGATGGAAAACAGTTTTTTTTTGAGGTTTTAAAAGAAACGTGTTAGTGAAGGGAATTACACCACGAAGAAAATGCTTCATGCTAGGGGTATGGCAGAGAGAAAAGATGGAGGGGCTCGAGTGGGGGTGGGGACAGGGATGGGGTGGGGTGGGGGTGGGGAAGGGAAGAGGAAGGGGGAAATGGGAGATCTCTTGGTACTTTAACCAGAAGGGAGATGGAAATAGGGTGCTGCTTTTAGAAATTGGCTTTATTTACCTGTGGCAATTTTAGGATCTTTGACTTTGGGGAGCCAGGATATCAAGATGTATAGGCATTAAAACATGAATCTGAAAACATGCCTAACCACTCATCGCTCTAGTCTTCAACATGGAAATATTCCCTTTTCACTAAACCATTGTGATTGTTGAACAATTAGTTTCTCTTTCCTCGTGTTCAGTAAAGGCGCTTCGTTGTTTTTAATTCAGTGACTGGGCACTGGTATATCTCCTTGGAATTGACAACATGCTAGCTGCACGGAAACGGGGTTTAATCCCACTGTGGTCAACGCTTTATGCAAATGTTTGAGGTTTAGCGGCTTGTGCCCAAACCGAGCTAACGCTGCAACCAGACTCCGGTTCCCGCCCTCCTCGCCCTCCCTTCATTCTCTCTCCCCCCTCCCCCCCCCACTCCCCCCAAATTCGCAGAGCCGGTTGACTAGAGCATTTCTTAATTGCAAGCAAACTGCCTGGCCCAGAAGCGCAGTTTTTCCATGAATATTCATCGAATGCTTTGCTGGGATCTTTACCCCTGTTCTACCATACGGATTTCAGCCTAGAAACTACATGGACTCCGCCTGTCCGTGTGGTTTTTTTTCCTGCACTGAAGCGAACAGCATCTATACATTTTTAGAAAAATCTGTATGAATACTGTTTACCCAGAACCTAGTTCCCAGTTGTTTAGTTTGTTGAGTGAACACTCAAACATCAATGTCTTTCTTGCATGCCGGGTTGAATCCACCCCAAGATACTGCTGCTGTAGCTAATAGACCAGTACTGCGGTGAAAATGAATGAAACTGGACTGTAATTACCTATTCCTTTGTCTTTGCCTCACGCATGCGCCAGAGAGCTGGGTGTGGAGAGGGACATAGGCAGCTTGATCTCTCCATCACTAACCAACCTCATATCAGAAGCGGTGGAACAAAGGCCTAAATGTTGCTAGACCCAGGGATGTAATGGCAGGTCTTTGGGGGAAGGAGGGGAACGTTCTTTTTCAACTGGATGTCATCTCTTCCTTTCTTAATGATGAATGTGACAACGTTAATATTTTTTTTTAAATCCAACTATATTCCTAAAATATTAGAGGTGGGATTTACTGTATCCTGATTTTTCTATACTTATTAAAAAATGGCAGCTTCCATACCCCAGTACTTTATTATAAGTAACAGTACTACTTATTGGTATCTCTTCATCCTTTGTCCTCCCCACATGATTTTCTATTGGATCATTTGATTAAATCAGATCTGCTGACCATGAAGTGATCTGGGTGTTGCCTCTGGCATCGCCGCTTAGGGAAGTTTAGTACTGGAAATCACACAAACAAGATGGCCTTCAAAATCTATTGAAGAGAAAATGGTTACCATTCCTAACATGTAGTTTAAACCTTTCTGTGTTTTCATTTTCACATTGCTGATAGGCTGGGTCCATAAAAAATGGCAAAATGGAAATGCTAATTGACTGTTGGAGATGTTTGGAGTGACGGGTAATTGTTACAAGCAGAATGGGTGCTCTTGCCCTTCACCAGATTCTTAAAATTTGTTTTAGCTTTAGACTTCTAGATCCCTTCTATTAAGTAGATGCTTCTTAGTATGCTTACAAATAAAAGATTTAAAATTTTCTCTTATGTAATGGTTGTATCTTGATTATGAAGTGTTTATACATCTAAACTCTAGTAATCTTTAACAGCTACAAAATGTAGCTGGATGGGTTAACATTGAACTTATTATGACAGTTGATTATATTGTTTCTTTGACCCAAAAATTTCAGTGTTCAACCAGAAGTTTCCTATGTAAGGTCAGGTCACGTGTCTTTTAAATTCTGAGGAGAAAAAGCCCAGTTGCACCACTACTATAAAGTCAGATATTTGGGAGGGCCATTGAAGATTGGAAGGGTTGGGTGAGTGTTGCTTTCTGTTCTTTTACAAAGTCCTAAATTCAGTGAATTTTGGATTTTAAAATAACCTTTTTGTTCGTTATAATTGACCAACTACTTCATTTTCCCTTTCAATGTCCTTATTGCTTCTTTTAGTTTTTTACTACTACTCTGTTAGGAAATAGGTGACGATAAAGAGTTGAAATGGAGACAATTGTTAGTATATATTGATAGTCAATTATTAATACTTTGCTAGTGATATAAGATTGAAAAATTTCTTCTTGTGCTTTTGCTATGGAGTTTGAAGTAGACGATTATTTTCCAGATACATCTGAATTTGAAAAATTCAACTGAAGAAAATAGGGGCCCCAAGGTTTGTTTAGGCAGCTTTGCCTATCAAACCAAGATCATATGTGTGCAAATCCAACCTCTGACACATATTGGCTGTGGGAGGACACTGGGCAGATCGAGTAATATCTCTGTGCCCTGGAAGCTCTTTACGACTATAAATTCAGAGAAGCTACCTGCATTGGGGGATGGAGATTGCTCAATCAGTCCTAATTTTTGTGCTTGCCCTCACAGTTGAGACATGGGGCTCTGTATCAAAGGCATTTAACTTTAAATTGAAAGATTTGGGGGTGTGGTGGTAATTATTTTACACAACCAACATATTGTCTAAAAATGATGCATATTGTCTCTCCAGTTTTTATTTCAGACAAACCACAATTCATGGTCAAGATAAAGTGCCAATACTGGGGACAAGTATGACTTTGGGAAGGAGGGAATTATCTTTGTAAACACAATAGAGCTTTTGTAATGTGTGTATTATTGCTTCTTATAGTTTTTACTACTCCTCTGTTAGGAAATAGGTGAGGATAAGGAGTTGAAATGGAGTATTTGTGTTTGTCTCTAACTGCATGATCCAATTTGTATCAACTTGAACTTATGATTTAGTCATTTCATTTTGTGAAAAAATAAAATTTATTTTATGACATAAAACCCATCCACCCTAGGATGTTGTGTTTCAGTATTTTCATGCTGCTTTTGGAAGTTGATTGTGTTTTCTTAAAACAATTTTTTGTCCTATAGCTTAAAAAGGAGGCTATCCAGAATGCTGGTGTTCCATACCTCTAAAGAAATGGGATCCACTGAAAATACCAACCTTCTTCCCATTTAAAAAACACATTACTTTTAGAAACTTAAGAAAAAAGGATTGATAATAACTGCTTTTAAACTAGGTAAATCAGTGGGATAAGTAATAGAAAGGATTTAAAAATTGAACCTGTTCTATACTTATGCCTTCACATGACATTCAGACATAAATAATAATGTACATATGTGTTACATACATATAGAATGATATATACATTGTACACCCGTGTGTATGTATAAATACATACATCAAATAAAAGAAATTGCTTAGGTGTGTAATGATCCAGTCTAGTCCCATATTCTTTTCAGAAGGACTATGTTGATCCAGGTTCTTTTAGGGACCCTCTAATCTGTGGTACAAACCTTATCAATTTACCTCCCTGTCTAACAAGATTACCATTTACTTAATGGTAGCCTCACCTAGTGAAACTAGAATGCAAACAGTTCAGAAAAAAATCTTAAGTATGTGGATGAGCTTGTACTGCCTTCGGGCACCCAAAAGATATCTTTGATCTTGGTTACAAATGGTTGGTGAACCTTTCACTTTATTAAGTCAAGCTCAGGGCACATCTTGCTTGCTGGGTCTTAGCAGTGGAAAACGGGGTGTCTCTTAATATCTTGACAAGTCTCAGTAGCTTTTTTTTGTGTGTCTTCATGAATTTAGGCAAGGTAATATGCATTCTCCTTTGGCTCAGTTATGGCAAACCTGGAAATGTGTAGCTGGGGAATGGTCTTTTCTCATTGTAATTCTGTTTGTTGGAGACTTCCTTGGTAAGTTTCTTTGACACATGTTCTGTTAAGGTATCACTCTTGAAATTCTATTTGTCTGTTACAAGTTATGGAGTAACACATTTATAGTTACTGTGCACTCTGGAAGTGTTTCTATTTGATGTTCAATTCTCTATACTTGAAAAGAAAAATTTTAAAGTTTCTCCAAACAAGTTGGAGAACTGGGAAGGTGCTTTGATTACTTTTATCTTTTTTCTAGCATGGTTCTGTGCATACAACAAGGTGCTTAATAAACGTTTGTCAAGGATATGCTGAAGAATAAGTGTTGGTAGAGTGTTTCAAAGGGCACTGTTTACACTCAGATGTGCAACATTCTTTTACATGGATTTATGATATCTACCTTACTGGTTTCTCCTCACTGAAAGCCAGGAATGATTAGAAATTTTATCCAAAATGCCTCCCTTTGTATGTGTTTCCTTCTTTCAAGCCTAAAGATTTGACTAACTCTAGCCTAAAGCAACTACTTTCTTGAACACAGGCTATAGAAATAGAAGAAATTGATACTGACAAGCCAAAGCAATCAGTGACCATGGGATTGGAATGAAGAGAGAAATCTAGGAATAAATTCCTGAAAGCATTGGAAATTTAGAAATGGAAACCATCTGCAACACAACAGGAGCTCAATGCATAAGGAAACATTTATTCAAGATAATATCAGAAAATGGTGTTTAGTTGTGAATGAAAAGCACTTAGGGAGAATATCTCCCTTATTTTAGAATTTCATAAATTTGCTCTTTGATTTTTGATCCTTGTTTGGACTAGTAAAGCACTGAAATTTATTGAACTTGCTGGATTCCAGTGGTTTTATGAAGGTCTCCTTTCAAGACAGACTTGTTTTTTTAGAAAATATTGCTGCAGTTTTATGGATAAAGTGATATTGGGGGTGGAAAGGGGCAAAAGGCCTATGATTTGTGAATGTAGACATCCTGTAACTGAATTCTATATTTCTAATGTCACATTTTCACTAATCTTGCAAAAGTTATGCATATTTATTTGTTTACCTAAAATAGATACTCATATCCATAACTCATTTTCCTTTTGGGTATAGGCTCACACATCTCTGAATGCAATCCTTGCACCTGTTGAGATATAGAAGTAGATCATTCTAAAGAGTGGCAATATGGTCTAATTTGTAGAAAACCCATTTAAGCCCTTGCCTTGCTGTGGAAGTGACTTTGAAAAATATAAGTAGGTGATTTCTTCAATAGCTTTATATCTAACTTAGGGGAACGTAATGTAGCTCACAGGATGGCATGTGGGTTTGGGGAACAAGCTATTTGCCCAGAGCTTGAGAGTATGTGAAGAATTGTAAGGTGAAATTCGCTTGGAAAATTAGAGTGGAGCAAGATTGTTGAGAGATTTAAATGCCAGGCTAAGGGTCCTTTGTTTTAAGGGGCCACTGAAGGTTTTTGAGGAGGGGGCAAGGTTAGAGCAGGTTATTTTATTATGAACATTGAAATGGAGCAGGAGGAGACCAGACAGAGGCAAGGAAGTTTGTTAGGAGGCAGTTAGAATTTATAACTCTTGAGATAGACCATCCTAGTTATCAGGATGAAAGGGGGAAACTCATTAGATTAATAACTGATTAGTATTTAATTCACTTAAGCCCCTGGAATTTAATAGGTTAACCTAATTGCTAAGGAAATCAGTGCCATCTGCATTTGTAAGAAGCACTCTAGTATTGCCAATAAGAGTAGATAAACCAATCTGGATTAAAAAATTCCACTTCAATTGACACTGACATAATTTCTGACCCTATCCACAACTGAATAATCTTAAAGATGATTTTTTTCACCCTTGGATATCTCCCACTGAATTTATTCTTCTACCTCACTTTCATTCTGTATTACTGTTTGAATTTTTGTCTTCTTAGCAATGGTACAAAACTATTATGCCTGTTTCTCAATGGTTTCTTATCTAGAGAGATGGTGATTCTTTTTTTAGTGTCCAGAGGAAAGATCCTTTGGATCCGATATAGAAAGTGAACAAGACTCTGTACAATTCTTAAAATAAAGGCTTATGCTTTAATTCCTTATTCCTTTGCTACTTCATATTTTTTAGTCTGGGGAAGGTGTTTGAAGGTGGGTGGGTGCAGGAACAATTTTCGATGATGCCACTTTTTGCTACCTAGCTGTTGTTACTAGAATTCCACTACTTGTAGAATTTTGGGTGCAAGGAAATTTATGCTGATAGACATGATGTAATAAATAATAGGTTCAGGACTGAAACTCAGGTAAGAGTATCCTGGCCAAGTCTCTTGCTTTCCACCATTACTACTTCTTCCTTTTTTTGCCCTTGGTAGGTGCTTAAAAAATGCTTGTTGAGTGACTAGCCCCCACTGACAATCTGGGTGGGGCCGCTCCCTGGTAAAAGAGGGTATTTAGCTCTCTTTTCTTTAAATCAAAACCTAACCTTGTGTAAAAGCTCCGAACTTTGACTCTTCCTAGAGTAGGTCTTTGCCTAAGGATCGTTATCTATAGTTCATTAGTTGCAATTTTCATCTTCCTGCTTTGTTATTAAAGAGGGGAGAAGTTGAGCCAGTCTTTGGTATTTCAGATATTTTGGGTGGGTCTGTCTTTTGGAATCAAGTCTTCACATTTTTGGCATTTGAGGGCAGGTGATGCTGAGTGCAGACTGACCCAATAATTTCAGACTTGTTTATCTAGTGTGAAGTAAAAAGGTTTTTGTCACACTGGCATGTTTTAGGAGCTCCAGCAAATTATACAGAAAGGTTTAGATGGTGAAGTCATTCTTGTTAAATATTATTAATTTTTACAAGCTCATTTACTTTCCCATAGAGTTTCATCAGCCTTGTGAAAAGTCTTGGAAGTATACCATGGAGGTGATTTTGCATTTCTGAAACTCAGGTTTTTAAAATTGAGAGGAAAATGAGAGTTTTTAGGAGTTGAGCTGTTTAAAGAGGGGGAAGGAATTACTTTGTCTTATTTTATGTGAATTCCCAAGTGACACAACTAATTTTTAGTCACACTGACTTGGTAACCTATATCCCTTTATCTATATATTCTCATCTAAATGAATATTGTTCATTATCACATTGAGACAGTATTGTGTCCATATATAAAATCCTTTTTCAGACATTTAGTAGCTCTGGGACTCAGCCAATTCCGTAATCTCTCAGCCTGTTTCCTCATCTAATAGTGCCTACCTCGTTGTAAAGATCATTTGAGTTCACTTGTAAAGTGATTTATAGATCTTAAAGCATCATAAAATGTTAGCTCTAATTACGAATGTGTGTGTATAACAGTATACATGTTGTATAAATTGGATTGAAAGAAGTTAAATAAATATAAATATATAATAAATATGTATATTATAACTATAAATAGGCAGTAGATGAAACTAGGTACTCCTCCATTTGCCATACAAAAATAACATCTTAGTTTTGACCCAATATCCTCTTTTGCTCCTCTTCCATTTTTCTACTAGAAGGAAGAGACGACTGTTTTAAATGCTTGCATTCGTTTTTCTCCTTAAACTTCCAGTTACTGTAAGTGGTGTTATGTACTGGGCATTCTCCAAATAAGCACATGGTAGTAACCCTGAAAAGAATGTCCTCTGTGTAATGCTGACTGCTTTTGAAGAAAGTCATAAAGACCAGCAGAGGCCCTTTTTGCTGCTGAGTCAGATTAGAAAAGGTTCAGGTATTGACTCACTGAGAAAATGTTAACTTTTGATTCATTAGCAGACACATTTACAGAAAAGTTATAAATATAACTTAATACAAATGAAATCAGTGCTATAGTGGTGGAATACTGGGACCATCTTGTCTAAAAATAATATCATCCATTATAGAGCTGGAATGAATTTTATTTATTTTTAAAGAAAATGATCTGATTCATTCAGCGATAGAAAGGAATGAATTTTAGAGAAAATTTAACCCAACCCCTTTTGCAGATGAAGTCCAAAGAGGTTAAGTGACCCAAAGCTAGGTATTGGTACAGTCCCTAGACTACACTGAATTCTACCTTTTGATACCTTCCTACATAGAATGAAAAAAACTAGGAAATCTCTCCCACTCTTCTCCAAGATCTATAGTTTCTGGCCATCTGTGTTACTGATTTATCGTTCTTCTTCCCTTGCTCAGTAACCTACCCTTTCTTTTCAGTGATTGAAAACCTACTCACCTTTTAAAACAACTCAAGGTCTAGATCCTACAATCAATTTCAGTAAATATGAAGTGGTTGCTACTATGGACTAGACACTTTGAGCGAAGCTAGTATATGTTCTACCAATCAAGTTCCTTTTACATTCTTCTGGGTGGGAATAGACCTCAAGTTAGGGAATTTAATTCTCTTGGAGATAAGGGAGGGAGGGAACAAACCTTTGTTAAATTCTTGGAAGGTGTCACCTAGCTGAGCAAAAGTACTTTACAAATGTTAACTGTTTTGCTCCCCAAATCCCTGTGAAGTAGACTCTCCCCACTATACAGTTGGCTCCATTATACTAAAAGTGAGAACCTGAAAAGACTAACCTAAAAGTGCCAGGGTCTCTTGGGCCATCTCCAGTAGTCCTGATATCTGACCACTGGACCCAGATGGCTCTGGAGGAGAAAATGAGACTGGTGACCCAGCACAGCCCTCTCATTCAAGTCAAAGTCAAGTGGAAGTCACATCGTCATCTCCTTGATGTCATGGTCCTCTTCAAGAATGAAGGACAAACATACAAATGACTCGCCCCAGGTCATATAGCTGCTAAGAATTTGTGCTTAGGAAATTTGAGGAGGCAGAGAAGTCTTTCAAGTAGGCTAGAATCAGAGAAGGCTTCACCAAGGAGATACTACCTGTACTGATCCTTAAATGGAGAAGGATTCTGAGAGGCCAAAATGAGGAAGGAGTAAGAGTGGCTGATAATTTGCATAAGGAAAGTGGTATTGAGTTCTGGGAATAGCCTGAGGAGGCCAGTTTAGCTAGAAATATATAGAGTATGTTAAGCGATGTGAATTAAGCTTGCAAAATTAGGATGCAGTCAGAAATGTGGAAGGTCTTTAATTCCAACCTGTGGAGTTTATTTTAGGAGCAGTAGGGAGCCACTAATGATTTTTGAGCAGGGTAGTGATATTTTAAGATCTCTGCTATAAGATTATTTTGTCAACTTTCAGCATATTATTGGTAAAGGAAGAAATGAGAAGCCTAGAGAGCAGTTAGGCTGTGAAGGTAGGACCTAGAATCTTAAAGATTTGGGATAAGAAAGGATCCTTCAGAACATCTAATCTAATCTCTTCATTTTAAAGATTAGAAAGCTGAAGACCGAAGAGATAAACTTAAGCAGTTTTACGGTCAGTGGAGTTATTACTTGTCTAAGGTCATACAGCTAGGATAACATGGTAATTGGATCATACATTTAGAATTCATTCAATGTGACCTCATTCTATAAATGTGTAAACTGAGTCTCACAGGTTAAGTGCCTTGCTTAAGGTTACACATACAGGAACTATCTTTACCTAGTTGGACATTTATCCCTTAATATCCTACTGAAGTTATTTTGCCTACGTCAATTGTCCCTAATTAAATCCTTAATTTCTACTTTATCGCGCATATCAACTGTAAAGAAGTTTGGGGTGTGTGTATGTGTGTATTTTTGAGATCTATCTTTTCTTTTAAAAATAATAGAGCACTGATGAAGAGGTTGAGGAGTAGGGCTAGCCTAAGACCATGGAGCTGGAATAAGGGGAGTGAACAGTTTCTTAGAATGTAAGAGACACTCATCCGTATTTGAAAACTCTAGGCTCCATTTTCCTTGGGCCTGGTGCTTGGAGTGAAACTCTTAGGCTCAGGGATTGTTAGGGTGGAAGGAACGCTAGGGTCTTCTATGCTTTTCCAGCATAATGAGACCACCTCTGGTGTAGTTCTGGGAAGTTTAGAAAGATACTGGATTAACATTGTTATGGAAAAATTTGGGACAGATGCCTTTTTATACTGAATGCCATTTGTTATCAGGGTTCATGTATTAATGCTGACATTTTTAAATTAAATCTTCCTCTGAGCTTGTAATTGTGACCTATATAAGAACTCTTTATTTTAACTTGGATCATGGAATTTAGAGCTGGAGGAAATGTTAAAAGGTCAGCTAACCCAATTCCCTCATTTCCAAGTGATATAACTGAAGTCCAGAGAGGGGAAAGCACATAGGTAATAAGTAAGCAGAACTAGTTGAACCCAAATCTTTTGATTTCAGCTCTTTTCAAATCATTGTGCTACAGATATACAATCACAGATTTAGATTTAGAGGAGACTTGTAGAGGCTATCTAGTGTAGATAGCTCGCTCATTTTGTAGATGAAGAAACTGAGACCTGTGATATTTACTGACTTGCCCAAATCCACGGTGGTACCAATTAGCAACAGAGTCAGCATTGGAACATGAACCAGCTAACTCATTCATTATACCAAGTTTAATCATAAGGTACTGAAATAATCTTATGAGTAGACTGGATTTGAAGAGAAAGTAAAAAAAAAAACCCTTTAGATATTAAATTTTAAAATGCCTTAAGATTTTCAAATGATATTCTCACTCTGAATAACCTTATTTTTACAAGTTATTGAGTTTTACTTCATATTTTGAAGCATTCATTTCCCTATTTAACTTGAGTAGTGGTAACCACACAAGCTCTACACTTCATCATGGTCTGAAAATGACCATAGATTTTCAAAGGCCATGCTATATGCTGTGATAGATACTTCCGAAATGGAAATGCTTTTAATTAACATAAAACTGAGATGCTAATAAATTGGCAGCAAGGCAGTGAATAATTTGGCCCTGGGAGCCCATGAAAGCTTATGTGAGAGAAAACTTTGTTCAAGCAAATTGTTTTTAAAGATTCTACTAAATATCTGACCTTGTTTCCATAAAACATTTTTAATTTTACTGTGAAACTTTGGAATCAGAATAGGAGTGGAGTGAGATGTTATCCACAAGAATAAGAAAAATGATGGGAGATAATATAAAATACATGAATTCTACAACACCAAACCAACCCTGTGTTATATACATACATAATGTATGTTATGTAAATGATTGTACTTATTTGGACCATAACCAGGTGCTCATTTTGATTGGAAAATCAGTTCATTGAACAGACTGAGAACCAACCTTTTTAAAAAATAAGGGAGGCAAATAAATCAAGTGTTCATTGGGTTAAGAAAATGAAATCCCAGTTCACTCTGAACTCCTTTCCTGTATTGCTTCAAGAAAAAGAAAAAAAGAAGGAAAAAATGACTTCGAGTACAGTTTGCTGAAACTCCATTCCTTAAAGAAGCGAAATACTCGACATTAATTCTAACCCATTTTGGGGAAGTAGTCAAAACCAAAGAACTAACTTGAGAAGATATCCTCTACAAGTCTAGAAAACTTCTACAGATTACTAACCTTCTATACAGGCAATTTGTGGGTTGACACCTCATTGTATTAAATTTAAACACTACTGCCATTAAATTGATCTTGTTTGCACAATTTGGGTTCATGCACATTCATGTGTAAAGAAAAGGTCGGGTCCAGTTTGCCAACACACCTGATGCAAAATATCTAAAATTTAAACCTAAAATGTTTCAAGTGGTGAAAAGGGTCCATATGTATTCTCAGAGATACTGCTTTAGTGCAAAGTTTCTAATCTGATGCCTGTGAATTTAATTATTTGTTTAGTATATGTATTTAAAAACATTCTAAGAAGGACATTACCAGATTGCCAAAATGCTCCATCACGCACACACACACACACACACACACACACACTCACGCACACACATGCACACACACACACACACACGGAGAACCATTGCTTTAGAATATTCTTGTTTACTGAAGAAAACAGGTGGATTATTGAAGTAAGGGAGGTCAGAGAACTGCAGATTAGGAGATCTTTTACCTCCCTGATTTGGGGAAAGTTGGATGATCTCCTGACTCTTTACCAAGTCCTCAACCTGCCTTGATAAGACTTTTCTTGAATCTTCCCAGAATGACTGATTTTCCTGAGGCCAACCACAAAAAAATCTTAACAATTAAAGATAACAACAATAATAGGTCCTGGAGCTCCTCTTAGTTACCAGACTTCAGTGAAATTAATGCCCCATTGATGGAGGTTTATTATGGCCTTGCATTTTCCTCAGTAGCCCTGGAGATCTTTTGTTCAAATCTCCTCCTTTGATATATTAGTGTTTCTACAACTTGGCTTCAAAAACAGTTTACATGGGTAAAGAATGCTCATTGCTTCTCTAAGAAACATGGTAAACTTGGATTTTATATATTAGTATAATCTCTGTTGATGAAAGATGAACACATGTGTTTCTTTTTTCAGTGTGACTCAGACCTTAAGGGGAAATTGTTTACTGTAAATAGTCTACCTCACTCAACTGAAAGACTGACCTAGCTAAAAATCCAATTGAAATAATTTTTATTTAGTGATATGAGATGTTTGGGAAGACATTTGGATGAGGTATTTATATAAGATAAGGCAATGATATCTTTTGCAATTGTCCCCTATGGTGGTCATGAAAACAGTAATCCTTTGGACAGATCCTGGAGTCCAGGCAAGGGAACTTATTGAGTTCATAGCTGCACTACTATCACCTCCAGTAAAAAAAGAGAAGGGGACTCTACCAAGCATGTGAAGAAAATACATTTTGTAAATGTCAACAATATGTTGACTGGTAGGATCATAGATTTAGTGTTGGAAGAGGTCTTCTAGTCTTTCATTTTACAGAACAGGAAATTTGTGCCCCAGGGAGGGGAAGTAACTATCCCAGCTCATACCGTATCTCAGTAACATATTCAAATCCAAATCACCATAGTATCTCTTGTTAATTCAGGTAAGATGTGTAATTTAGCAATGGGCTAAATGTGGAAATCCTTTTTTGCACATAATTCAGTTACTATCTTTCTAAATAATTAATTTGCAGCTAGAAGGAATCTCAGATCATCTAGTTCAATACCTCTCATTTTACAGTCAAGGAATGAGGACCAGAGAGGTTAAGTATAAAACCACATAATTACAATAATAATAGCTAATATAGCACTATATAATATAGCATTCAGTGTGCCCTATACTACTTGATTATCTCAACTGATCCTCACAGCAACCTTGAGAGGTTGGTTATTGTTATCTCTATTGAAAAAATGAGGAAACTGAAGCATACAAGAGGTTAAGTGACTTGCCCAGGGTCACAGAGATAGTGTATTTTCAAATCAGATTTGAGCCCAGGTCTTCCTGATTTCAGACCCAGCACTCCATCCACTGTACCACATAGTGTTAGGAGCAATCGTGGAACATAGTAGATAAGAGTATTGGATTTAAGAGTCAGGAAATGTTGAGTCATTTCAGTTGTGTCTGACTCTTTGTGACCTCACTTGGGGTTTCCTTGGCAAAAATAGTGGAGTGGTTTGCTATTCCTTCTCTAATTCATTTTACAGATGCAGAAACTGAGGCAAATAGGGTTGAGTGACTTGCCCAGGGTCACACAACGAGTAACTGTCTGAGACAATTTTGAACTCAGATCTTCCTGACCCCAGGGCTGGTACTCTTATCTTCTGCAACCTAGCTGTGACTCCTGGTTAAGTCAGTTAAACCTTTTCTATTTCCTTATTTATAAAATGGGAATAATAATAGCACCTACTTCACTGCTTTGTTGTGAGGCTCAAATGAGATAACATGTAAATGACTTAATTTTAAAAAGCACCATAAAAATTCTAGTCTTTGTTATATCCTGGTCCTCTTAACCCAATTCCACATCCTTTACTATTTTACTATGCAGGACACTCCAAAAGGAACAGGTATCTTGAACTGTTAATATTTTAAAAGGATGATTTTTGTTATATGCATTGAATTTTTATAAAAAGAACATTAATGATGTTGGACTTTGATTTCTAACTTCATTTTCCAAAATGTGTTCTTCATAAGAGTGACTTAAGGGGATTCTGGATTGGAGTGCAGCTACAAAATGGTCACTGGTTTCATCTGCTCTCTTAAGAGCTGGTCTAATATACTGAACTGCCCCCTTTCCCCTCCTGCAACCCACCCCCCAATCAGGTTAGAGTACAAGTGAATATTGACATTGGCTATTCAAATGAAGTATTTATCACCCAGTGTGAGCTGGTCCAAATAAACTTAGGAAACTTTACAGCAAAATATTTCCAGAATTACTGAAAGAAAACATTTAAGGCAGTTTGGTGTGATTAGTGTTGAAAGACATCCATCACTAAGAGAGGAAAACACTTTCTTCCCCCTCTAGTATTACATAGTTTGGCAGCAAATTACATAGAGTGATAAACAAGCTGCATGCCCCAACAAGTCATCCATCTATTTTGCATAACATACCTGGTGGAGAAATATCTGGCAAATAGCAAAAATATTTTTGAATACTTCATAAACTTGGTGATGCTGGTATGTGACAACTAGCTGGGGTGGAGTGAAATTTAAATCTGATTCTGCTGTCCTTTAACTGTCTTCCTAGCCAATTAACTTCAAATCTTCAGAGAAAGAAGGAAATGTGAACAACATTTCTTAAATATCAAGTTTCTTTTTTGAAAAGAGTAATTGGCCTGGCTCAACCCAACTTCAGTGCAGTGTTAGCATTTCAATTTTTCAAACCCTGTATTACAAGCAAACATAAAACATCAGATTTGTATAAAATATTATTCTCTATTTTCCCACATGTTTTCACTTTCCTTTTCTGATTGGAAATTAAGTGTACTGGGCAGGAACTGGTGAAAGGTAGTACAAGTAGGTCTTGGAGTCAGAAGACCTGGTTTTGATTCCTTGATTGGAGACTTTAGTAGCAGTGCCACCTTAGCAGGCCTCCTGTCATTTAACTGGCTGTAGGAACTCAGTTTCCTCTGTAAAAGTTGCTTTTCTTTCTGTAAAATGGGATATTGCGGTTGTTCAGTTGAGTCTGACTCTTAGTGACTCCACTTGAGGTTTTCTTGGCAAAGATACTGCAGTGGTTTGCCATTTCCTTCTCCAGCCCATTTTACAGATGAGAAAACTAAGCAAATGGGGTAAGTAAAAGACTTGTCCAGGGTCACACGGCTAGTAAGTGTGTGAGGCTGGATTTGAACTCAGTTCCTCCTGAGCAGGTCCCCCAGCACTCTAAGCCATTGTGCCACTTAGCTGTCCCTAAAATGGAGATATTTATACTACTTCACTAGGTTGTGAGTAAGGCACTTTTTCCTTGAAACAAAATATGTGTGAATACTGTTTGGAGAATTCCTACTCCAGGGGTGGGAAACCTTCAGCCGTGAGGCCACACATGGCCTTCTAGGTCCTCAAGTGTGTCCCTTTGACTGAATCCAAACTTCACAGAACAAATACCCATAAAAAGAGTAAAACTTGTTCTGTAAAACTTGGACTCAAGTCAAAAAGCTACAACCATGGACCTAGGAGGTCACATGTAGCCTCAGGGCTGCAGATTTCCCACCTCTGCTCTACCCAGAGGATCTTTCTGGAGAGTAAATCCTCCCATCTTCATCCTTTTGACTGGAGAGCCATAAATCTGGAGGCTAGATGGGCAGCTAATGGGCAGTTGCCCCTTGGCTAGCAATTCACTGAACCAAGTTATGGGGCAACACATGGCCTTGGGGTTGTAACTTGTTAACCTTAGAGTCTCAGGAATTGCCCAAAATCTGGTTTATCTCTTGTGGAATTATTCCTTTTGTAGTTAATCCCATCAGATAATCCCATCTCGGTGGGCTGAAGAGGCCTCCAGCTAGATATATGCTTATCTTGCTGAATAAAATCTTTCTTTTTTTCTATTAACTTTCTTTGGCCTGCAAGTTTATTATTTCTGGGGAGATGCTTTCCCCAAACTCAGCACACAAGTTTTACTCATTTCCTCCACAACACAAATAGTAATAATAGTTGTAGGTCATGTGAATTGGTTGGTTTCTTTTTTTTTTTTTTTTTTTTGGTCTAAACAATCAGTAGAGCATTTTCTGATGTAGAGTTGAGGTGGGGAATAGGGTAAGAAGTGGAAAGGAAAGAGAAAGTGAGGAAGCAGAAGAGTTGAAGAGGAGAAAAGATAAGTGAAAGGGAAAATGATTGAGGGGCATGATTCACAATCCTAGCTAAAATATTAATTGATATTTGAATTTTTGTGGAGTGGGGTAGCCCTTAAATTTTAAAAAATTTGAAAAATTATAAAAATTTAAAAAAAGAAAAGGATGATGCTTTTCTGTGTATTCCTGAGCTGTAAAAAACAATTCTGATGGTATTATAGTGGCATTCAAGGGATCTAGAGTGAGAGATATTTCAGTTAGGGAAATTGAGATTCTCAGTGACTTTGTGGTTCTTTCTACATAAAATGCTTAATTTGGGAAGTTAACTTTTTAAAAAGAATTTTACAAATTTGTGTGTGTGTATTCTTAAGTAATTTAGTAACTCACCCTTAGCTCTAGATTTCACATCCCTTCATCATTTACTAATGTCTGTTATAATAGGACATCATTCAGCAACAAGCATTTATTAAGTGACTGCTGTATGCCATGCTGGTGATCCAAAAAAGAGACAAAAGGCAGTCCCTGGACTCAAGGAGCTTATAATCTTAGTAAGGGAGACAACATGCAAACAAATATAGACCAAGATTATAGGATAAATAGGAATCAATTAATAGAGGGAAGGCAATAGAATTAAGAGGTTTTGGTAAAGGCTTCCTACAAAAGATGGAAATATAATACAAGCTAAGGAATTCAGTCGATAGAATTGAGGAAAGGAGGCATTCCAGGCATGAGGGATAGCTAGAGAAAATGCCCAGGGCTGAGAGATGGAGTATCTTGTTTATGGAAGTATGGGGAGGCCAGTGTCATTGGATTGAAGAGGGTGTGGTGGGGGAATAAGGTGTTCTGAATTCCTGGAATACCTGGAAGTTCTGGTCTTACAGATTGGAATGGGGTAGGAGGTTAAGTTACCAAGGGTGTTGAATGCCAGAGCATTTTGTGTTTGATCTTGGAAGCAAAAGGGAATCACTGGTGTTTATTAAGTAGCTGGGAGACATGGTCACACCTGAGCTTAAGAAAAATCTCTTTGGTGGTCAGATGGAGAGTGGATTGGAGTGGGGAGAGACTTCAGGCAGGCAAACCCACCAGTAGGCTGCAGTAACAGTACAGGTGTAAGGTGAAGGCCTGCATCAGTGATGGCAGTGTCAGAGGGCATATTTGAGAAATGTTGAAAGGGGGGAAAATGGGAAGAGGGAGATTGATAAGTCAAGGATAACTTCAGGTTTTGAGACTGAGGGATAGGAAGATGGTGCTGTCCTCTACAGTAATAGGGAAGGTTGAAGGACCAGAGAGTTTGAGGGGGGAGGGGATAAGGAATTTTATTTTGGACGTATGTGAGTTTCAGATATCTATTGGACATCCAGTTCCAGATGTCCGAAAGGCAGTTGGATATGTAAGATTGGAGGTCAGCAGAGAGGTTGGGCAGGATAGGTAGATGAGAATCATCAGTATAGAGATGATAATTAAATTAAGGGATGCTGATGAAATCACCAAAGAGAGCCTAGGACAGAAAACCCTGAGGGACACTTGACCTTTAGAAGGAGTGATCTGAATTAGGATCCAGCGCAGGGGTTTGTTGGGCAGCTGAGTGTTACTGTTAGAGTGCCAAGCCCAGAGTCAGGAAGACTCACCTTCATGAATCAAATGTGACCTTGGATACTTAGTAGTTGTTCGACCCTGGACAGATCACTTAACCTTTTTGGCCTCAGTTTCCTTATCTGTAAAATGAGCCAGAGAAGGAAATGGCAACCACTCCATTGTCTTTTCCAGGAAAACCCCAAATGGGATCATAAAGACAAACTCACTATCAGACAAAACTGGTGTGACTGAACCACAAGGGAGAAAGAGGAGTGGGTTAAGCAGGTAGAAGAATCAGGAAAGACCCAGAAAGTAGAGTATCAAGGAGGAGAGAGTGATTAGCAATGTCAGAGGCTGCAGAGAGGTCAAGATGATTGAGAATAAGCCATTGGATTTGGCAAGTAAGAGATCACTGGTAACTGTGGAGAGAGCAATTTTGATAGAATAAGGTTAGAAGCCCAAAATTTTACTATTTTACTATAATGTACTATATACTATAGTAAATACTATATAATATAAATAATATTATATAAAATGTTATATTTTAATATACTATTTACAATAGTAAAATATTGAGAAGAGAGTAAAAGGAGAAAAAATTAACATACCTATTATAGACTGCCTTTTCAAGCAGTTTGGCTACAAAGAGCAGAAGAGATAGGATTATAGCAGGAATGGAAAGATCAAGTAAAGTTTTTTTCCCCCCCAGGATGGGGGAAACAGACATGTTTGTAAGCAGTAGGGAATTAGACAGTAGACAGGGAGAGATTGAAAATAAGTGATAGAGTAGGGATGACAGAGGGGGCAATTTGTTGGAAAAGACTGGTTGCACTGGGACCACTGGAACCAAATAGAGGGGGTTTTAGCCTTTGTAAGGAGTAAGGCCACTTCATCTTTTGAGAAGGGGTGAAGCCGGAGATAGTGGTGGTAGGAGATGAGGAAGAGGAAGGTCATGTTGATTGGATTCAGTTATTTTCTGTAAAATATGAGGCAGAGTTCTCAGCTGAGAGATTTGGGGTAGGAGGAGCCAGGAGACATTTGAGTACGAATGGAAGGGAAAGGTTTAGAGGAACCTCTCTGGAGAGTGGGATGATAAGTTGATCAGGAACATAGTAGGATTGCCTTGCTTAGGGGCAGAAATTCAGAATTCCTCACATAACATTTTGAATATTTTTATCAATATTAAGATAATCACTCAGTTATTCACAATGAATTTCCTCAACAAGTAATCTATAACCTCAGATAAACCACTCTTGGGCTAAGTGAATTTAAACTGTATTGTAACTGCCATTAAGATTTAAGTTCAAGGGACAATAACCTGTCACTACTGGGAATGAAATACGTAGTGCTTATGGGTAATGAAGGCCGGGGAAGGAAGTCAGGCATTTAATGGTGTTCCTCACTTGTTGATTTATTGCCACTCACTAACACTGAGACCATGGTTTACATAACTGGGGGCCATCTTACTCTTTAAAAGAAAACAGCCTGAGGTAATGGGCTACCTGCCCTTCAGCAGAACAAATTCTGGTCCAAGGACTTAGAGAACTTGGGTTTGCATTCTAATTTTTTCTCCTTAGTACTGTCTGACCATAGACAGGTCACTAACTTGTAACTCTCTGGACCTCTCACTTTCTTCATTGGTAAAATGAAGGAGTTGAATTAGATATCTAAGTTTTCCTTCAGCTCCACATCTATGATTCTATGATAATGAAAAACATTTCACTCCCCACTCTTTGAAATGACAGTAAAATGAATGCGAGTAATTAAATAAATGGAGCTACTAAAAACTCCAGGATGGTTGATTTAGAAACAAATCTGGTACTGTGATTTTAACCTTATCTCCGAATACATGCATGCATGCACACATACACATGAACTAAACCATAATCTGAACTAACAGCCTATCACAGAATTTCAGTCATCTTGGTTTTTTTTTTTTCAACTACGTTTTGTCATTTAAGACTTATCTAGCCAGAATTTCACCTTATGTGTCCATTTGAAGCCTTTATTAAAAGTTGTTTACTGGGGTGCGCCATAATGGTCACATTTCATTTGGTGTTAGTAACATGAGAGCACAAGTGTTTTTCAAATGTTTGCCTACCTGTACTTTAACATTCAGACCCTAACTTAGCATGAGCCTCTGCTCATCGGGAATATTTCATCTGGTCCTCTTTTCCCCTCTTTACAATAAAATACAGATGGGGAAAATAGTGTTCTTTGTGTAGGAATAGTGGTTTCTCTTCAGAGTCACACCATGGTTTCTGGCTTTTTCCCTCTTTTTTGAGAGAATTTTATTGATATGTTTTGTTTTTACATTACAGATATTTACAGATTATTCCCACTTCATGAGAGGTTTCGTAACAAAGTAAAACAGTTTAAGTAAAACCAATGTCACCACAGTGACCTCATTTGCATGCAATATTTCACATCTGTAGTACTCTTTCCCCCCATTAAAAAAAATTGAACAGAAATTGATTTTTCTCTCCTACCTCTCATCCCATTAGGAAAAAAAATAAAGGAAAAAAACTTCTTGTAAAAAATATTGACAAATTATCTCATTAGCTTTATGTATCAATCAATTCTTACAGTTCTCGAAATTTCTTATGTATAGTGTTGTACAATGTAAATTGATTTTCTGGTTCTGCTAATTTCATTTTTCATTGCTTTAATAAAAGTCCTCCAAATTGTTCATTTTTATAAAATTGATGATATATTATAAATTGTTCTGGTTCTGTACCCTTCAATCTGTATCAATTCATTTAAATCTCAAGTCTTGAAATCATTTACTTCCTCATTCTGGATAGTAGTACAACAGTAATCCATTGCATTCACATGCCACAACTTATTTTGGCATTCTTTAACTGGGCATCTTCCTCATTTCTAGGGTTTCCCTTTTTCTCCTTTTTGCCATCACAAAGAGAGATGCTATAATTATTTTGTACAGTAAGGGCCTTTTTTCATATTTCTTTTGCTTATAGGTTTCCTATAAGTCTTAGTGCAATTTAAGGTATTACAATTTAAAACTACACTAAGACTTTTGGGACATATGGTGTATCTCAGAAATGAGACCTACTATGATCCTCTCTGTTCCTTGTTTGGTCATAAACTTAGTTATAAATCTAACGGTTAACTTTCTTCTTGTTTCTCATTCCTTTGTGATATGACCATTTATGTCTAAGTCACCTATAGATTTGAAGCACATCTTTATATAAAATGTGAGGTGTTGAGATTTATTAAATTTTATTTAGATTTAAGTTATTAAATTTTTATTAAAAATTAAACTTGTTAATGAAAAACCGAACCATCTTGTGGTGAGACTTATATTACACCTACTGTGGAGAGTAGGACATAATATAACTTGTTTGCAATGACAAAAGCCTTAGAAAAGATGACTTTTCCATGTATGACCCTCTATTCTAGGATGTGTTCTGGATAGAGTATCTGATGAACTCCAATTAGTATAAACTTTCTGTTTCCAGGCAGTAACTCTACTAGTAATTGCTTCAGTCTCTAGACATTAACAAGCAATTATTACTAATGACTCCCACAGTTCTTCCTTCCCAAGGTTGTAACTCCAAAGAAAAATTAAACCTTGTGTTTTTTGTTGGGAACTAAAATGCATTACATTGTAGATCTCATTTTCTGCAGTACACTGCTATGAATGAGGAATCTGGAATAAATTGTGCAAAAAGTTTACTTTCATCTACATCTGCAGACCTAACAAAAAAAAAAAAATAGTGTTGATAAATCAAATCCTTTAAAAAAATATACTCACTCCAGTAACACCAACTTTGTAAAATTGCGCATAATATACTATTATTATTAAAGTACCCTGCAGTTGCCATATTAGCAAAATGAAAAAATCATTTCCCTGCTCTGTGTAGTGATAATGGCAAGGTTTACCTGTACCAGGTGCTACCTGAACTAGAAACAAATGTTCTTAATGAATGAAACTTTTAACAGGACTGTCCTCTGGCATACATATACAAACAAATTAAGGAGTAGCAGGAACTGTTCATGGATGTGATGAAATTTTTGGCCAGATTCTTATGGGTTTGATTTGGCAAAGTAAACATCTGCAGTGATTTTCCACATTCCCATTTTGACTGTGATGGGAAGGGTTGACCTTTCAGCTGCTCTCTCATAACTTACTGTCATTGACCTTAGTTTGAACTAAGATTATAGTGGAGAAATATTTTGATGCAAGTACTAAAATTTTCATCAGGCCCAAATGTTGCTTTTTTAGGTTGATCATTAGAGATCGAATTATTTTTGATGAATTGTGCTTTTAAAAATGTGTGTAATTCTTTAGTAAGAGACCATAATTTTTTGGGAAAAATCCCGAATGGGGAAACTTAATTTGGTCAGGTTAAAATAAAAAAGTTACACTTAATCTGCATTGTAGAGGGTGAAAATATTTGCATGTGACTGCTTAAGAATTAATTTTTAATATTTAATAAGGACATCGTCATAAAGATTATGGGGGGATTGGTACCATGAAATTTTCATGCTCTAATGGAATAGTGTTCTTAAATACATTTAGCATGCATGACCATTTCTATTTTGGAAACTGATCTAAGGTCTAAAGAGGTCCTAAGAGATCTTGTGATTTATTCCATGTCACAGTGATAGAACTAGGATTAGAACCCAAGTCATAGGACCACAAATTAAGAGCTGAGAACAAGAGCTTGTCCTCCAACTTCAAACTCAGTGCTCTTTCCAAAGCGACCTAAAGATCTGTGTTTAAAAGATTAAAAACTAAGTGCTCTCCTTTTGTGAGTATAGTTTTCCTTAACCCCTAAAATAATGTGTATAACTAATTTTCTTCCCATTTCTACCAATTCTACCAATAGGGTGATTTTATTAGGTTGTATAGTCAAAAGGGTGTGTGTGTGTGTGTGTGTGTGTGTGTGTGTGTGTGTGTGTGTGTGTGTGTGTGTGTGTGTGTATGTGTGTGGATTTTTTGGGAAGGAGTAGATGAAATGAATGGATGAATTGTTTTGTTGGTTATAGGAGCAATCAGCCATCCTATGCTCGGGCACCTAGGATAAGTATGAACACTGTGATCCTGGGACTTTCGCTTGAAAGTGCCTTAATTAAGAGAGACAGTCTTGGAAAGAGCCTGCCGTTCCTGTAGGGAACCCTTGGTGGTAGAACCCTACTAGGAGGTACTTACTCATGTTAGCTTGACTTGAAGTTTCACAGAATAGAGGTGTTTTGTGATAGTTGTGAAACAAAAAGTGGAATAGTCCTGGTTGGAGATATTTGTTACATAGAAATGTCAGGGGCTTCAACATTGCTAGGAGTAGTTAAAATATATTTCAAGAGAAGTTACTTCCTACATGTCATCTCTTTTTTTTTTTTTAAAAGAACCCCTAATCTTTGGGGAGAAAAGCAGTGTTTGTGCATAAATGGTATAGATAAGCAGTAGTAATATTGACTGTTACCAAAATTATTATAACAGAAGATGAACAAACTTGACAAGTTTAAATGGCAGTCATGTTTTGGTAAACATTAGACATGTTCTCATCCATGTGTAACATTATGTATGTTAAATATTTACCTTAATGCAACATATTTTTTCTTAAGCTTTTTAGGAAAGTGTCGATTTGAATGTTGGCAGACTCAATGAAATGGATCTACCTTAAAAGCTTTCATTGACCATTGGTCATGGCTCCAGTAGGTTTGTGTTCAAGTCCCAGGACTTTCTTGCTCGCACTGTAAACTGGGCAAATCACTGTGTGTCTGAGCTGTAGTTTCTTGTCTGCAAAATGGGGATATTAGTACTATTTGGTAAGAACTTAGTAATGGGCTTTTACTACCTATTTTCTTAGAGGACTGACCAGTAACTTATGGTGCCATCACTGTAATTAAAACACTTTCAAAGGGAACTGCCAGCAGTACAGAATCTGTTTTTACACTGGATGCTCATGTAAAGATGGCTGAGTATGCCCCTGACCAACGACACAATGATCCTATTCTTTTCAGCTACATATAATCCTTAACTGGCCAACAGTCTGACCTTTACACTGTGCTTAGTGATCCTATTTGCCAAAGTGAAGAACTCATTATATACATGAAGTCACGTTACTATGCTTTTCTTAATGTCATAGTCACATAAGCTTTTCATTCTGCTATATAGAGTCATAGGTTTAGAGCCTGAAGGGCTCTTGGAGGTCATTTAATCCAGTGCCCTCATTTTACAGATGAAGAAACTGAGGCCCTCCCACTCTAAGGTGAGAGAAAGGAGGGTAGGAATTAAAAATTTGGATATCATTCCATTAATAGAAGCAATGAATAAATTCTAGGCAGGATATGGAAAAGATAGAAAGAGGAGCAGTCTAAGTTGACCTCTGTGGGGAAAAATCATTTCATCTCTTGCCCTAGATTTTATGGAAGTTATTGTTTTGGTGACTCACTTATCCTCTCCTGTACCTTGGATATGAGAGCAAGAGGAGAGACCTGCTGATGGGTCCAAGTGAACACGCAGCCACATTCCAACTGTGTGATTGTGCTTTTATTGATTGAGGATGGGTAGAGCAATTTAAAACAAAGGATCCTAGGTTTAAGGGATTTTCGGTATTATATTGTTCAGCTCTCTCATATTACAGATGAAGAAACAGGCTTTGAGGTTTTAGGTGTTTAAAGCTTGCTGTTTAAGCTGTATGGCTTTCAACAACAGTTTGGTTCAAAATATAGTACATTTGGTTTGTAAAAAAGATTTATGACCTATATCTTAGCTAATGGAAAGAAACCTTGATAAACAGTTTAATTGTGGATAAATTTCAAATCCTGTTTTAAGTAAAGCTGCTAGCTCACAATTATGGATCTCTTTAAATGAACAACAGAGCTTTAATGACCCTTGAAAATGTGCCAGTGGAATCTTCCAATTCATGCCAACCTTTCATGGAGGTATTCTAATGAAGATTGATGTGCCCACCCAATTAGAGATATAAAGAGTTGTCCTTTCAGACTCTTCTGTTCAGTTAGACTGCTTTCAGTGATTTTTTTTGTTGTTGTTTTTAGCACCAAAGCATGACCTCACGTATATTATCAACAAGTCAACAATGTGGACTTTCTTTATTTGTGGATACAGCCCTCCCTAAATATACATAACTACTGTATACTCTTCTGATAAAATATCATGTGTTCCCGGTTATGCTAAATCAGTTAAATGATTTGTTTATATAACCTGTACAGTGTTGGCATCCACTGACCTTTCTAGTCAAGTGAAGTAGCAAGTACCTGGAGTTCTCATGTCTGTGTACCAGCATTGTTCAAATGTTTGCCTGTCTGACAAAGAGGCAAGATGATGAAGCCAGTCTGGGAAACGGAAGAAGCCTGCTTTCTAGATCCTGCCCTGTCACCAAGAAACTTAGTGAATAACACAGTGGATATTTTAGTTTTTCTGATGTTGATGAGGTCTTTTTTCTTTATTTAATCATTCATAGTTCTCTTTGAGAGATAATAAGCATGAACAAAGTTATATTCTCAGAATCTGAAACTTTTCGTTCAAACACAGCATGGAAAAATATTAATAGAGTATAGAGTATAGAGTTGGCATGTTATGATGGCATGTTCAAGTCCTGTCTGACCCTGGCAAATCTCTTAACCTCCGTGCCTGAGGCAATGCCCTAACTTTAGATTCTGGAAGGAATCTGTCTCTTATTGAAATGGATCTGGGATTCCATCACTCTCTATCCCTAGTTTGCAACCCATGTGTTCTTGCCTTCTTGTCCAGTTCTTCCACTTTTGCTTTTGGGAATCTTCTTTTCATGTGCCTCCTGATCAGCTCATTTACCATTTTTTTGATGACATCCTTTATTTAGATTTCCTTTTCATTAGTAGTTATTATAGCTTATGTTACCTTGCCCTCCACCCGTCATGCTCCTTCCTTTGTTCACTGAGTGATAACTCTTATTGCCTCACTTTGGGACCTGGAGTTCACCTGGCTTTTTTTGTTTATCCATTCATTAATTGATTTATGTTAAAGCTCAAGGCTATACGGGAAGATAGCAAGTCTTGACAAGTTCTACTAGGCCACAAAGGTTTTAAGGAGGGATATTGCTACAGAATGAATTTGTACCTCATTCAAAGTGTTAAGAAGCTCATCACTAAGGGGCTACCAAGGAAACATGCCAAAAAGCCCCCAGTCTTTTGTGGGCCTTTCTACATCTACAATTACTATGACAGAAAATGGTGGCAGGGGAAAATCTGACAATTTTTAGACCATCTCCAAAAATTTACATTAGCTGTTGGTACTCTAACATAGAATCAAGGGTCATAGATTTAAAGCTGGAAGGGACTTTAGAGACTACCAGTTCAATCCTCTCCCCTTGCATTTTAAAGATGAGAAAATTGAGGCAGATAGAGGTTAGATCATTTGTCCAGGGTCACATAGCTAGTAAGCATCTGGAGGCATTTTAACCCAGAATCTTTTGACATGCAGTTTGATGCCCCATGGACATACTACTGGAACAACCAAAACTAAAAGAAAGAAGGAATTTGTAATTATATACACTGGATCATTGGTTTTCCTTGAAAAGGAAACATGAGGAACTGAAGGAGTTGGTTTTTATTATGTACCCAAAGGCACATTTCAGAAAACTGTTGGTCACCTATTTTGTATGAATCTATTTTGTATTAATAAAGTTATGACATCTAACAACAGAATCCAGCTCCACAAACTTTCATCAGTCCCTTATTGCGTGTGAGACCCTATGGATACAAAGGGAAAAAACTGCCCTTTACTGCCCTTAAGGAGCTTAATTGTATTAGGTTGGATATAGCACATTGGATAAATACAAGGAAATGTGAGGAAGTAAAGAACACTCATAAATGGGAAGATCATGGAAGGATGTGATAAACACATCCTTCAAGAACAGACTGGAGAGAAAGGTGAAGTTTCTTAGAAAAAGGGATGTGGAAGAAGTGCTTTTTGGGATGCATATATCAAATTCTCAGAGTGTATGAAGGGGAATAACATGGACTAGATCTGGGAAGGTAGATGACAGTCAGATTTCGGAATATGTATCTTGTAAGCCAGATGAAGGCATTGGTAATTTTATCCTAGGGTAATTACTTTTGGAGGATTTGCTATGATTATTTTAATATCTCTGCAGAAGGGCAGCTAGGTGGCACAGTGGCTAGAGTGCCAGGCTTGGAGTCTGGAAGACCTGAGTTCAAATCAACAACTGGAGGGAAGGGAGATTTTTATAGGGATATCAATTATGAGGCTATTCCAATTATTTAGGCAAGAGATATTAAGGACTTGAAACCAAGGCATTGACTTTATAAGTAGAGAGTCTCGGTCAGATTCAGTTAATGTTGTGGAAGTAGAATGAAGAAATTCTGGCAGTTGTGCATGGGAGAGGTTGATTAAGAAAGTTATGAATTACTTTAAGATTACAAACTTGGGTGACTGGGAAGGTGGTTACACCCAGAATAGCAGTAAAGAAAGCTTGGGAGGAGAGTTGGGTTTAAGGGTTGAAGATAATGAGTTCTATCTTGGACTTGATAAATTTGAGATACTGAAACAGCATCCAAGAAGGAGATCCAGGCAGTTGGGTTTCCTGACTATAGCTCTGGAAAAAGATGAGGTCTGGATATGATTGAAGTCATTTGAACAAATGAAGGAATGACTGGAGAGAAGAGGGAGCCAAGAACAGGAACCCTGCTTAGGTTGCTTAGAAGATGAATGGTGGGTTGACCAAAGGAGACTGAAGGAAATTAAAGCAGTCACATTAGGTAGTGAGAGAACTAGAATAAAGGAAGTTAAGGGGCACAACAAAAAAAAAATAAAGCAAGTTCATCAAAAGCCAATACATCAGTTCTGTCCCACAGCATATTCAGTATTTCATACCTACCTCTTGAGAAAGAAGAGGTTGAGGTATTCAGATTTTCTCAAAGGGGACCAAGTTTGCTATTGTAATTACAGAGCCTTCAGTTTTATGGTAGTCTTAAAAAAATTTACTATGTTGCCATAGTGTATATCATTTCATTGTTCTGTATGCTTTGTATCAGTGATTATAAATCTTCCCTGGCCTCTCTGAATAAATCATATTTGTTGTTTCTTATTGGTCAGTAGTATTCCATTACATGCATATACCATGAGTTATTTAGCTATTCCATAATTCATAGCTTCCTGCTCTAATTCCAGCACTTTACCACTATTTAACTTTTCAGTACTCTAGACAATTCTAAATTGCAGGGAAGTTGTTAATCAACTTCTATTACCATCTTTACATTTTCACCTTGGGACTGCCCAGCTACTGGTAGGTATTTAGAAAATCCAAATTAATTTTAGTAATTTGTTTAGATCAAAGATATAGATGGTAAATTTGTGAATATTCTTAATAGAAATTATTTAAAAAATGATTTGGATCCCTCTTCTCCATTATTCAATGTGTAGCTAATCAAAAGTTATCTTGCTAAAAAATTATTCCTTATTGTAGTTTATATTAAACTATTTTTGAGCTCATGGGTTTCATAAACTTAAATCTTAAGTAAACTTTTGCTTATAAAATAAGACTAGGTCAACAAATATGCTGAATTATGTGCAAAATATTATAGGATTTTTATCTCTTTAAGGATTTTTTTAGATAGCTTGCTATCATCCTGGTAGTCCTGAGGTTATTTTCCCCTATATCTTCAATCTCTGGAAGACTTACCTCTTGCCTCAGGGGAGAGCTTTACACAGGTCAACGAAAAGAATGTGGGAACTGTGTTACAGATGTGTGCATACTAGCTTATAAGTAAGTAGGTCTGTGATTCTGATTCCGTAACTTCAAACAATGTAAGCCCTTAAAGCTAGAACCCTAATAAACTTCTACATTTTACAAAAACTGGTTAGAGGAGATGCATTTGATAAAGAAACACTTTGAGGGAAAACCTCTTTAAAAGTTTTACTGGGTTATTTTGGGACTTTGGCGCTGGAATATGTGCTTTTTCTTTCCTCTTTTAACATTGTGCCTTAGTCCTAATAGTAATACGCTAAGGAAACTAGAGATCCTTTTTTCAGTTCAATGGTCGAAAGCACTGAGGAGGAGAAACAGTTGACATAACACTTTTTATACTGTTATTTATTTTTCAAGACAAATAGTTTTTTTTTAGTGTGTGGAGCTTGCAAATATAGTATCACCCCCCCATTTTGCAGATGAGATGAGGGCCCCAAAACCCACTTTCGTGGGCCTAGTGACTAGGCTAAGTGGTACCCAAGGTCACAGAGCTAATGTGTGTGGACCAGGACACAAATGAAAATTTTCCAAATCAAGTTTTCTTATTAGAACAAAGCTGTTCTTCACAGAAACAGATTTTTGAATTCAATAAATTCTAGTCAAGGACATTTATTGAGGCCCTATTACAGTATGTTCTGGGCACAATATTATTGTACTAATTAATAATTTTTTACCTTTTATATAAACATAATGAACAATTTCAGTTTTAATTTAATTTGTTTTATAAGAAATTAGGTAGAGTTCCATGTGGAGATTGTTATGTATCTATATATCTGTTCCCAGATTAATGTGTGTAGTATTCTGTTGCAATATTTTATATGCCTCAAATATTAGAACTTTTTTCTTTAAAATGTAGATTTTTTTTTTTTATCATCACTATAACAGGATTAATTGTTATGAAGTGCTTTGTAAATTGTAGAGCTTTTGGACCCAGGTTTATAACCTTGATGTCAGCTTAAAGGGACCCCAGAAGCTAATCAAGTCTCTTGATAAGTCAACTGAGGCACTGAAAGCTTAAGTGTCTTGCCCAAGTTCACCCAAATAGTGTCAGAGACAAGATATGAACTAGCTCTGGAGTTGGTGCTTTTTTTTCTTATACCACTCTCCCTCAGTCCATATATCCTATCAGTTGCCAGATCTTGTCATTTTTTTATTCCCTCAACATTTCTCTAGTTAGATCCATTCTGTCTACTAATACAGTCTTGATCACTTCTCACTTTGGCTATTGTAAAGCAGTCAATAAGCTGTCTTTCTGCTTTAAGTGTCACCCCACTATATCAATCTGTCTTCTGTAGCTACTAAAGTGATTTTTATTAAGACGTATCATTCTTATTCAGTAAACTCCTGTGACTTCCTACGCAGCAGCAAGCCCCCTGACATATCCAGGATGGCCTGCTAGCCCAGGTTCTTAGATCTGCTTTTCTAAAAGGAAAGCAACTTTTGAGGGGTCAGCAATCTTTTTAAATCACATGCCAACAGACAATAAAGACCAACAGAGAGGGCTTCTAATTGCTTACGGTCTGACCATAAGTGATACATATATCACAGATCAATAGACAGATCCAGCTGTCTGACCATTATATACATATATAGTTATCAGAGAGAATGTCTGAGTTTTTAAAGCTGCTGAAGGGGAGCCTTCCTTAACAACTACCCAGAGTCTCATCTGGGTACAAAAACCTTCTAAAAAGTAAGCCCCAAAACAAAACCTCACCTCCGTGTACACTTTTCAGAGCTGGAGGGCATCACCTGCTCTCTACATTCAGTGCCTCCTTAGAAATTAACAAAAAGGTGTGGTCCTTCCTACACCAGAAGCCTCCCCAAATGAGCTTCCCTTAATGGACCAGGAAGATCTGTAACTCATTATACCCTATAACCTAGGAAAGTAAGCTTCTTTGTCTTTTTAAAGGCCTTCATAACCTGGTCACACCATACCTTTCCAGTGTGTTATATATTACATATCACTTCTATATTGTTATTATAGGTCACTTTTCATAATGCATCCTATGGTTTGGTCAAACTGACTTTACTGTTCTTCACATCTGACTCTGACAATCCCTCAGACAAGAAAACTGAGACCCAGGGACAGGTTAAGTTTTCTGCTCATTGTCTCACAGCTGCTGAGCCAAGGGCAGGATTTGAACTCAGGTCTTCTGATTCCAAAGCCAGTGTGTTTTTCCTGCCATACTACCTGCCACCTTTGCATGAAGCTTTTCCTGATTTCCCTTAGCTACTTGTATTTCCCCTCTAAATTAACTTGTGTCTTTTTTTGAATATATCATTATGTGTACATGTTAGCATTTTGAGGGCAGGCATGGTTTCACTGTGTAATTAGGGATTTCTTTTGCATTAATATATTGAAAGGGAGGGAACAAGTATATCGTGCCTACTGTGTGCCAGGCACTATGTTAAGCACTTTACAAACAATGTGTTATTTGATCCTCACAACTCTGGGAGACAGTTGCAATTATTACCCCCATTTTACAGTTAGTGCCTTATCCACTGTGCCACCTAGCTGCTTTAACATATATCTTATTTTCCTTCAACTTTTTTTCTCTTATGTAAAAAATAGGCTTCAATTTTTTTTATGGTATTGATAAACAGAACTCTTAAAAATAAAAATACTCACATCCAGTTAAGCTACTTGTTTTTTAATATCATGGTTCAAATTCAATTCAAATGTTTTTTAAGCATTTATCCTGCCTGGCGAACCATACACCTGAAGGAGATCCAAAGATCAGCTAGAGAGCCCCTACCTCTTATTCTGGCAAATTTGTGGCAGACTGAAATCAGATCCTCACAGGATGGGAGGGAAATCCGAAGGCAGCGTCCACATCACTGATTTTACCCTAAAGGAATGAGTGGCAGTGTGGGAAACTAAGTTGAGAAGTAGAAGACCCACAGACCCTCTGAAGTCTATCCTTGCACCATGGACTCTAGGTAAAAAACCTTTGAACCAGATGGCAGAAGATTATAGCTTGGAGAGGCCTTAAAAGATCACCAGACAACTTGGTATAATGGGGGGGAGTTAAATGGGGGGAGCACTTAATTTGGAGTCAGTGAGTATGAGTTATAATTCAAATAATAATAATAGTAATAGCTAACATTAAATAGTACTTATTATTTTCCTAGACACTGTGCTAGAAGAAGTGCTTTACAAATATCTCACTTGAGCCACACAGCAACTCTTAGAGGAGATTCTATTATTATCCCCATTTTATAGATGTGGAAACTGAGAAAAACAGAGGTTAACATAGCTAGGGAGTATCTGAAGCTAGATTTGGACTCATGTCTTCCTAATTCAGGCCTGTACTCTTACCTACTGTGCCACCTAGCTCCCCAAGATCTTTGACTCAGTTCCCTTGTAGGTAAGATGATGGTATTGAATTAGATGATTTTTAAGGTCTCCTGACTCCAGGACCAGCAGTCTATCCACTGTTCCATCTAGCTTCCCATAGGGAACGTAGTTACTGACAAATATCTATAAAACAGACAGTGCCTTCCAGTCTTTTCCAACTACAAAATTCTTTTTTAGATGAAATCTGTGGAACCTGATAGAGATACCATTACTGGTTTTTTCCTGGGAATTGTAGTTACACATACATAGTTGTGGTTTTTTTCATTATGTTAAAATTCAGAGTTAAAACCTGGAAATTATTTTCCATTTCTAGTAGAGACATGCTTCTAATTTTGCCTGGATTAAATGTGGCATTCACTTTTTCCATCACACTGAAGGAATGTTGGACTAGGAGAGTATTGTATGGTGGAAAGGACACTAGACCTCATTTGGGAATTCTGCCTCTGGGAGCTTCAGAATAACTGGAACCCCCACTTGTCAAGATAGGATCAAATGAGATAGCATAGGTAAAACATTTTGTAAATTTTAAATGTCAGTTCTTGTTAACTGAAAAACAAAAGACTTAATCTATCCTGTTTCATTGTGCCACGTAACCTATGCCACTTACCTAGCCTTTGGAATTTCTTCATCTACTAAATGTTGCATTTGGAGTAGATGATCTTTTAGATTCCCTTTGGTCTGACATGCTGTGATTTCTAGGAAACTCAAAGACACTCCATTCTGACTTGATATATTGTAGTCATGGATGTTGGCCTTCAGGTCAGTCACTATACATTTCTTCAGCTTACTGTGTGCCAGGTACTGTGCTAAGGTCTCATATACTGTGGTGACTGCTAAGTAAAGGCTTCCAAGCCAAGGCCCTGGGTCCCTGGGCTCCAGTGGGTGAGCTTTCTTTCATCTTACTTGGAACCTGGAACCAGACCTCTTACTTGAGGACCATTTGCAAACCAGACTGCTCAATATGGTTTTCCCTCTAATTATCCTGCTCCCTCTCTCCCCCAACTTCCTTTAGAAGTTGTCTTCTTCCTTTAGAATACCAGCTCCTTCAGGGCCAGGACTGTCATGCGGGGAGCTTCTTGTTGTTCCTCTGTGCTTCCACAGTGCCTGCCACACAGTAAGTCTTTAGTAGAAAACCATTTCACTCATTCATTCATTCATTCATCCATGGGCTGGCCTTTGATTTATTTCTAATCCATTCCATCTCTTTGGTCTAATAAACTCTTATTCTTTGCTAATTTTATAGTGGAAAGTATGGGAAAAACCAAGGTTGAAGTAAAGAAAACTCCCAGTTTATCAAATTTCCTTACCTTAAATGTACATGGTTGGACAGTGACAACAACACATAGGAATCATTTAAGGGGGAAGAGGAGAGTAAAAGTTAAAATAAATCTATAATGCCTAGAGCTCTTATGTGCCTGGCACATGAGGGCGAGTTAAGAATAGCCGAAACAGTTTGTCCATTTATATATTTGCCATTGGTTCTGAACAGCCTGGAATGCAGAGGAGATCCAGCTACCACCTTCTTGTGCCTAGAGAGTGATAGTAATGTTAGGGTTCGGTGGTTATCCATTTATGGATGAGTTTCTTTTCAGGTTAAATTTCCTGACAGTTTGCAGACCAGCTACAGAGCAATACAAAGTAGAGAAACCCCAAGGGGAGGAAAGGATTTTCTTACAATTAGTATTAATTTGAATCTTCACAAAACTGTAGTCTGATACAATCTGACTCTGAGCTGGAAGAGTTAATGTTGCACAAACTCCTTCACTTTATAGATAAACAAAGGGAGAAGGGAAAAGTGCCTGTTGTGCACCAGACACTGTGCAAAGGACAAAGAGAGACCAAAAATAATCCCTACCTTCAGAGTTCACAATCTAAAGACAAAGAGAAACATGAAAGCGGGCTAGGCATATACATGGTGTACAGGGTATGTGGAAGTAGTTCTCAGAGGGAAAGGTACAAGCATCTGGGACAGGGTTGGGGAGGATGCTAGGAAAGGCAGAAGGTAGCACTTGAGCTGAGAACTGATGGAAGCCAGGAAAACTAAGGCATAGGTGATAAATGAGAGCATTCTAAGAGTTGGGGATAGCCAGTGTGAAAACATGGAGACCGGAGATGAAGCGTCTGTGTGAGAGAATTTTGAAGCCTGAATTTTTGCATAAATGAAAGTGTCCTTACTTCATTCTCACGTTTGTTCTGTTTATTTCTACCCTGACCCCTTAAACTTATGAATTTCATGGCTCTTGACTGCTTCCCTGGACTTTTGACCACCTGCTTTGCCCTACCTTCTGTGAGTGCCTTCCTTTTGGTTTCTGACTCATTCTAACTTGTTCTGTCTCATGTTACTCATGTGCACTCTGGTTTTGACTTGCCTTCTTCATTTCAAGTCTGCTCCCTTACATCTTTCTTAGCATTCTTGGGTCTTAAGTCTACCATCCTGAGATGTTAAACATGCCCCAGGATAGCCTCAGGGGTATGTCTGTGTATACACACACGCGCACACACGTAATATGCTTTCTTGGGTTTGGGAATGTGGAGCATGTGAGGAAGGAGACTTAGTTAGGAGTCCAGGGACAGAATGTATTCCAAGTATTCCAAGTCTAATTCAGATTTCTTTACTTGCCCATCCTCCTCGTCAGTCCATGACTTGGCATGTCCATATTCTACAAGTCTTTTAATCTGGTCCAAGTAGGTATCCTTGTATAGATAATGATTATCTAGTTACTGCTTTATAATACTGTCAGGTACGTTCTCTTCTTCCAAGGTTTGGAATCCATAATTTCATAGTTTCATAGATTTTGAAGCAGATAAAACTATGTAACAATTCATATTCCTTAGTTTTCAGATGAAAAAATTAAGGTCCAGTGTAGGCTTAAGTGGTTTGTCCAAGGTCAAACAGATAACGACTGAGAAAGGGGTAGTAAGTTTGCAGGGACTTAGGCTTCTTTTTCCTTTTAAGGCATTTTCTAAATATGGACATTAATAACCTTCTGGCAATATGTTTTTATGATAAAAATATCATTTTTATAGTCATTCTAAATAAAGTATGAATTTAAGTGCCTACCATATACCTGCCCTCTTTTAGGCAATGTAGAGATAGAAATAGTGTGAAGTGGTGTATGTGCCAGTTGCATAACAACCAGGATCAAAGCTTCCTCAGCTTGGCAGTGAACCCTGAATCCCAATGAAGACACATGGTTATGCATTAAAAACAAGATATAAACCAAGATTAGGTAATCTGATTTCTATTTGGAGGAAAGTTTAGGGACTTCAGGTTTGGAGGGGGAGAGCAAACAGGTGCAGTTCCCTGAAATCATGAAAAGGAGTGTGTCACCTCAATCCAATCTATCGTCCAGAGAGCTGCTAAAGTGATTTTCTTAAAGCTTGTCCGGCCATATTGCTCTTACTCATAAAGTAACCCCTGACACCTAGGGTGATTAAGTGATATGATAATAGCTAAGAGTAATAATAATAGCTTCCATTTATAAAGCACTTATGTGTGCCCGTCACTCTGCTAAGTGCTTTACAAATGTTATCTCATTTAATGCTTGCTGCAACAACCCTTATCTTCATTTAACAGATGAGGAAACTATGACCTGCTCAGGGTCACGCAGGTAGCATCTGAGGCCAGATCTGAACATTCCTCTTCACCACTTTGTTACTTATAAAAGATGTGGTTCTTGACTTTAAATACATCATATTATATATGTATATGCACACAAAGACCTTTTAATGTTTAAATTCATTTCAGTGGAATATAAACTTTAAATGGCATTTTATAATACTAGCCAGAACTGCCATCTCAGCAAATGTTGTCCAACCCATCCATGCTGACTCCTGGCTATACTCCTGACTAAATTTTTCCACCTTCTTGCCAGCAGCCTTGCCCCTGGCATGGGTACCTTTTCCTCTCCCCCTTTTCAGCTTCTTTTTATACATCTTGCTCCATTAAAATGTAAGTTTTTTGAAGGTAAAAACTGTCTTTTTGCTTTGAACTTTACTGCCAGCACTTAGTATGGAGTCTGAGTTGTAATTAAGTAGTTAACATTGTACTAGTCCCAGAGATAACAAATACAGAAATAAGGCAGTCCCTGAAACAAGTAGCTTACATTCTAATGTGGATAGTGGAGGCCAAGGAAGGGAATGATTAACAACATTAATGATTAACGCATTCATCCATCGGTCTATCTATTCATCTGTCTGTCTAGCTAGCTATCTTGACATTTAGCAATCTAACGGGTATTTCACTTGTAATATGCTGCTAAATTCCTTGTACTTTGAAGCAATTGGGCCTAAAAGATTGTAGACTTTAGGGGAAGTCTCACAAGCTGCTCTTGATAGAAAGGTAGAGACATGTTTTGTAGAGGATAATATATTTAGATATATTCAGAACTGGTTAAATGAGTTAATTCATGGTTTTATGTCAGCTTGAAAGGTCCTTGTTAGAACACCCAGAGATGTTTGTATTCCTGGGTTTAGATCACACACACACACACTTACACACACACTTACACCCACACACCCATACACCCACCCACTCACACACACACACACACACACACACACACACACAAACATACACACACACATACACACTTATCAAATTTCTAAATGACCTAAGAATGGAAGCGGGGGATAACTGAGATGTTGTAATAAAATTCAAGGTCTCATCTGACCAGAATATGGGGTTGAATTGAAGAAGGTGAAATTGAACAGAGACAAATAAAAAATCTTATACTTCAGTTCAAAGGATCAACTTCTCAGGCACAGGATAGGGAAGCCTTATTGGACAGTAGTTCATCTGAAAAAGAGCTGTGGTTTTTGTGAACTCCTAGACTGATAGGAGAAATAATGTGATGTGGCAGAAACATAAAGACTACATCAAAAGAGGCATAGATTGCTTCTAGAACTAAGGAAGTAAGTCTTGCTGCTTGGTTATATACCACAGTGAGATTATTGTGTTCAATTCTGGGTGTTACTGATAAGTTGAAGGGTAACCAGGATGGTGAAGGTATGTGAATCTCGCTCCAAATGAGGATCATTTAAAAGAAATGTGGGATATTTAACCTGCTGAAGGGAAGACTTGGAGCACCTGGGTGTGACATGGAGATTATAGCTGTTTTCCAAATATTTTCAGAGATGTCTCCTAGAATTAGATTTCACTTACACTTGTTGACTTCTAAGGTTAGAACCAGGACAATGGACCGAATTGGCAGAGGTGTAGGATTTATATTTGATATAAGAGAAAAATCTCCTTAATAATTAGAACTATACAAAAAATGGAATGAGTTGCCTCAGGAGACAATAGTTTATTTATCCCTCACTCAAAAACTTAAAGCAAAGTCTAGGCTAGATGACCTAGGATGATGCTAGTCAGGTATATGATGAAAATACTTTTTCCCTGACCTTCTGTCCCCAGAAATAAACTGCTTGATGGCAGGGACTGTCTCTCTTTTGTATTTGTATGCTAGGACCTAGGACAGTATCTGGTATATAGTAAATGTTTAATAGATGTCTTTTTTTAATTCATTATGTACTGCTACTGCTGAAGACTGCATCCTCTCTATACATTACTGCTTCTAGCTTATGTAACACTTTAAGATTGCCAAGCATTTTACAATATTGTCTGGTTTTATCCTCAACAGTTCTGGGAGGTAGGTGCCATTATTTTCTTCATTTTACAGATGAAGAAATTGAGGCAAATAGAGGTTAATTTCTTTGCCATTGATTATACTGCTAGTAGGTGTCTGGCCAAAAACAAAAGATCCAAATAAATCACATGGTGATCCTTTTTGATTTATTAACCAGACTAGTTTTCAGATGATACACATACAGTGAGTGGCCTGGTCCAAAATCGAAGTGTCTCCTGTTTGTTAGGATCTGCTGAAGCTTTTGTTCTGCTAGCATGATCATTAAAAGAAAGTCGCACTGAAGTCACACCTCCATGCAACTCAGAGTCATTGAAATAGGACCTCAGTAGAAGATCATTCTTATGAGTAGTCTAGTATCTTAAGTACTATTTTGCTCAGTCAAAAGGTTGAGATTCTGATCTCTGCTATAAATGCAACCAGTGCTTTGGCACGTTCTTCATTTAGCCCATTTCTTTGTCAATAAAGCAGTTTCCAGTAATATCCCTTTGATGCTCATATATTGCTTGGTCCCTGTGTTTTTCAATCCCCCTTTTGGGGAAAATTACCCATAAGGATGTAATTTTAAGTGATTATGTAGTAAATAAGTTTTATCCACTTCCTTTGATATGAAAGTAATTTTAATACTTTAATGATGTTTCCATCATGTGCTGTTGCTATGGATATAGCTAAGGATTAGTACTGTGGGATTTAGAGAGCTGGAAGGGGATAGACTTTAGTGAACCTAATTTAACTCCTTCATTTTATGGAAGAGGAAACTGAGGCCTACCAGGGTTGCCTACAATAAGCAATAGCTTGCCTACAGCCACGTGATAGCAGAACCTGAGATTCAAACTTGAGTCATCTCTTTCCAGATTCAGGGGTCTTTCTCTCCACCCTCAACTCTCCAACTTAATGTGTGTCTCATGAGCTTTATTGTTAATATGCTGAGGATGCTTAAGAAGAGAAGACTGTTCTACAGACTGTCATTTCAGGGAACATGAAGTTTCTTTTCTTTCCATTTGTCTTAGTGATTGGAGAACCATAAAGGAATAAAAAAAAATCCCACTAAAACACAACATTTATTAACAATTTATGTGAAAGCATTGTGCTAAGGGCTGGGGATATAAATAGATTTAATAAATAGAAATACAATGTTAATTAGTTAGCTTTGCTATTCACTGTTGGAATCTTTCATAGTATAAATTTTGCCAGACTCATACATCACAGAAAGACTTTCATTCTGGAGCTACAGTGCTCTCTTCTCCACAGTGGAGTGGAAGACAGTGTGTGTTATTTTAGGATATAATACGTTTAGTGATGGCTGGGCCTAGATTTGCTACCTAGCCGTTTGCGAGAAAGTGGTATCCTGTCATGAAGCATGCTAACAGTTCTCCAAAAGTGTTTAAAGCATATCACATTAGGGGGAAAAGTTTTAGACTCCAGGATGGCAAAATATAATTTCCTAAAAATAGTATGCCTTACAGTTTGTATGGTACTTCACAACTTTCAGTCCCTATTGAGTTTGTGCCATATTTTTTTGTCTCGCTGATTTCATTTCTCCTGATCTACTGTCCACTACCCTGAAGTATCTCAAGCCCTCTCCAGTTTTTTGTTGGATGCAGTACCATGTTGTTTTGCTGCTTTTTAAAAAATTTCCAAGTGATATTACCGTATATTCTGTTTCCAGGACGAAATGTAGGTTGCTAAGGAAGTTACCTCTGTTAACAGTTATGAATTTAGGTTCCATTAATTAAGGGATAAAAGTACCATTTAGGTCATTTAACTAGGCATTTTCAAGTAAAGTTGTAACTTTCCTTTAAAATAATTTCATAATACTTATTATACTTAATAATTAAGGTCACTGTAGAATCTTACCACCTTGACTATCTCTTAGCCCTTCCCCTCAGAGTCCCTTGCCAAACGTAGCTTCTATTTCCATTTTTGTCTTTTGGTCCCCAGTATAATCTGTCCTCCTCCTGCTGCAACTTTTCCTTTTCATATCATACTATAACCATATCCAGCCTACATCCTTGCTTCCCTTTCCACCCCTTCACTAATTATTTTCTCTGATTATCCTCTTTAGCCTCCTAATTAATGTTTTGTATAATACTCTCTTATTCTTAAAGGAAATGCTTTAGAGCATTCTAGCTACTGCTGTCATGACTTCCTCTATTTAAGTTGAAATACCTTTTATATTTTGGTCTAATGTGAGCTTGTCTGCCATTTTATTAGTTCCTGTTATCTATTGCATATATTTTCGTTGCCATAAATATTTATAGCTAATATCACTAGCCAGCCTGGTGTAGTATTGTTTTCAGAGAATTCCCTGGACATGGGATATTTTCCTTCTTCTGTTCCTTTGTATTCTAAAGGTGGATGATTGGAAATAGATATTTTGATTCTATTTTAGTTTTCATTTGAAAGGACTAGACAAGTGCTATCCCCCTTATTTTGAACCAAATTTCAACTATGGCAGTGAATAGAAACTTTTGTTTCTGTGAAATAATTTTGTAAACTGAAAATACAAGAATAGTAATGATAGATACTAGGTGACATGGACAGCCTAGTAGTAGGATATGGAAATGCAGCTGGGCCAGCAAGCTAGCATTAATTAATTAATTAAAACAAAGTACTTGCGTACTCTGTTTCAGGCACTGTGCTAAGTATACAACAAAGGCAAGAAAACGTCTTTACCCTCAAGGAGACTACTTTCTCAAAGGAGGCATTTGAACTTTGTCTCTCTTGATTCATAGTTCTTAATTCTTTCCACTGTATCGTAGTTGAAATAGACAGGAGCGTGAAATAATGAAACAACTTTTCTGGAGGATGCTAGCCTTAATACTTTACTGTCACCCCTTGTCATATTTTGCTGTCTTTTTAGAATGCAGCGCTTTTACAGGAGTCATAGCACCAGGGGATTTCAGGCCCAAGGACAGATTCATGCTGATGGGGCCTCATACTGCTCTAATGTGTTCAGATCAGATTTTTCTGAACTATAAAATAAATATGTAATCACAATTACACCATATTGATAGTGTTTTAGTGAGCTCAAAGTAATCACATGTTGTATCACTTATATCACCAATAAGACAAGTAGGGAGAAAATTACAAGTTATAAAACTTCAATAATATATTTATTAATTGCTTTTGTTTTGTCAGCTAGCCAGTTCTGTTAACTCATGAAGAAAATGGAATATTTTGGAATCTAGATCAGTTCTTAAAGTGTGATCCAGTTCCTGAGACCCTTTTAGGGGGTCTGCAAATTTAAATAACATTAATAGTTAAAGTATTAAGGCATTATTTATCTATTAAAATATCATTCCTTTTCCCACGCTACATATCTGTGTGAGGCTGGATTTTTTTTAGGTACTTAGATCAAAACAACATTGAAACAGATTAAATGTAGTAGCAGATATGAGAATCTTTTATGAAGTCAGACATTAAGAGTATAATGTGAGCCTATGACTAAAAAGCTTGAGAACCACTGGTCTAGATGTTACTGTTTAAACTCAAATGTTTTGTGATGGTAAAGGTACAAGATGGTTTAACATTTCAGAGTTTTATAGCATCTCAGATATGGTCATAGGAAGGAAGTGTGACAAGGGAGTAGGGCACACGATTTTTCCAGGTACTTTAAAAGATGAATTCATAGATAATCAAGAACATATTGGACTCTAATTTATATAGTATGTTCTAGAATTCTAAAGGGAAGAAGATGGAAGTAGTAAAGGGTGGTGTGCAGAGTCCTGGATCTGATTTCCTACTTGTGGGTAATAGGTGTGCTCACGGGGGCAGAAGAGCAGATTGTCTGGAAGGTCCCTGAGAAGTAGTATTGGGAAAGAAGGTTAAAGTTGCATCATAGATACTGACAAGAAATACTGTCTACTTCATCTTCCCCAAGGAACTTCTGGTAAACTTGGCTCAAAGGATGTGGTTCTAGTTTTTCTTAAGAGGTAATGGTCACAAGGGGTTCTGCTCTCCCTCCAGTCAAATTTGAATACTCACTGCTCCCTGAATTGACTGTGTACTTTCTGTCTTATCACCTTTATTTAGCCAATTTCCTGCATTTGACACACTTTTCCCTCAATGTCTTCACATGGAAAACAATTCTACTTTCCCCCTTTGAAATGCCACTTTTATTTTGAAGCCTCCCCTGATTTTACAGCCACCAACTTGTTCCCTCATCTGATTTCACACGTCTGTACCTCCATAGATCTTTTTTTTAATTTTTCATGTGACACATTTTTATTACAATATGTTAATTGCTGAATTTCTTATCTTCTACATCTAGATTGTAGGTTTCCTGACTGAATGTTAGTCATATTTGCACTCTCCATAGGACACAGCACATCCTTCCTGCCTTTGACATTCATTGCCCCAGACAACTCCCTAAATTTGCAAAGGATTTTTTTAAAATGCTGGGGCTTCCATCCCTATCACTCCTACTCATTACCTACTAAATTACAGATTCAAACTCCCCTCCCCACGAAAAAAAAAAAAAAACTCCAGAGGAGAGAACCAGGTTCTGAAAGTCTATGAAAGGAGATTTTTGTATGTATGTAATATACTTGTGCAAATTCCTCTTTTGATCTCTTCCCCAAAAGACTTATTTCTTAATCTTTAAAAATTCTTATATCTATTTCTGTTTAGTAGCAATGTTACAAACCAGAAAGTGATCCTGACTAATCCTTGTAGCATCCTTTTGTCATGAATAATGTTCTTGTTTTTGGTGGTTGGAACTGAGTCACTGGTTAAGGAAGCTTGTGTATGGCCATAGAACAAAGCTGGAATTAAATTAAAGGGTTTCTAGCTTCCACTATTATCTTGTGACCCGTGTAAGAAGAGAAACTGACTGTAGTATCTTTATTTAACAAAAGGATGATACATGCTTGGTCCTTGCCATTCCTTTGTGTGCATTTAAGCCTTCATATTCTTTTATAATAAAATTTGACATAAATGGCTTGTTCTACTATATTGTGAAAGAAACATTAATTGTGATTGCTCATTTGGCATCTGATACTAAGTGTCCCCTTTTGTAACTCACTCAGAAACAATCTCTCCCTTGAACTGGGTAAATATTTACTAAGTTAATCTTAATATTAATGAAAATTACTAAGTGAGTGTTAATAAGAACCACGCTAAGGTGTTTACTATTTAAAGCATCATGGCCAGATGATCAAAGCACTAAGCAGTATAGGAATGTAGAAAAACATGAAACAAGAAATTGGGACTTTGTTGACACTCTAACCATGTGACCTTGAGCAAATCACTTCACTTGTCTAGATTTCAGTTTTCTCACTTTAACTTATCAAACTCTTAGGTCCATTTCAGATCCAGTTTATAAATACTACAGCTGTCCATAATAGCTGATATTAACGTAATTTTGTCAATTGCTCCTCAGCACCATAGCATCCCCTCTTTGATACAAGACTGTTCCAGCCCTCATCTCTTTTGTTTTTTAACTTCTCTTACTTAAGTGACCTCATTTGCTTCCATAGATTTAATTATCATCTCTGTGCAAATATCTGATCTATATATCTAGCCCTACTCTTCCTCCTGAACACCAGTCTCCTGGCTGCTTATTGGACCCTTCTTAATAGATATCACATGGATATCCTAAAGGCTTCTCAAAACACAGAGCATTATCTTTCCTTTCAAAATCGTATCTTTCCTGGAACTTATCTGTTGTTCCTGAGGGTTACCAAGTAAGAGGTTAAAAAAGAATAAGATTTAGCTTATTATGTATAGAATAATCCAGTTCTATTTCTGCCCTTAGTCACTGTGTTTTAGTGAGAAGAACACTGTCATGGAGACTGGAGTTTGAATAGTCTTGGTTCATACCAGCTGTTATCTCATGTGATTTGGGCAAGTCACTCAACCTTTTTAGCCCCATCTAGAAAATAAGGAGGGCTGTATTTATGCTGCTTCTGTCACAGAGCTGTGAGAAAGAAACGTGCTTTATTAACCTTAAATCTGTGTTCTGTTCTGCCTTTCTCTTGTGATGCTTTTAACTGAAACACTGGCCATTTTAACAGGTAGTTTTCAAAGAACTTGCCAGTCCACGTTTACGATATTAATGTTCAGTTTCACGGTCCAAAAATCAAGTAATGCACTAGGGTTATGAAGCCATGCAGACATAGAGCCCAAACCCTGATGGATTTTGGCCTCAAGCCTTAACATTTAAGAGCTGGAATCTGCTGAGAATTTGAGAATCTCTGGTTTCAGACTCTCTCAAAGTCTGAACTTTTGGAGCTTCTGTATTAGGTATGAGAGTTATTATCTTTACTGCCATTTTTTTGAGTACATTATACTGTGCACTATGATATTAGACACATAATATCTTTAGGATTCTGGGGTAGAGTTTGTGGGAGAACTTTGGACTAACCAGAATTCTTTCCATGATTATGGTGAAAAAGTACACTGCATATTTAAACTAAGAACTAAGCAATTTGACACCTATTAATGAGCCATGATTATATTTGTGGTCCAAATACGCCTCAAGACCTCCTCTTTTCCTTCCCTCTCCTCTACAATCCTATGTGAATTGAGAGTAATCTTGGGCTGGCTTAGTTCAGAAAGATGAAAATGTAGCTGAGTTTTGGCATGTTCATATTTGTAATGAAGGGATCGTGATATCATGGGATGTATTTTGGGGGGAAATATAATCTTTGCCAGATGTATGAGCTTAAATTCAGAATGGTGATTCTTGAGGAGAGATGAGAGAAACTTTTGAGAGTTCCCAAGCGGGGGTAGTTGGAAAGTTGTATAATTTTAGAGTTGGAAGTGATCAGAACATCCATTCTAAACTCCATCTTATGGGAAACGGAACTGGGTCCCAAAGAGATTACTGGACTTGACCAGAGGCACAGAGGGATGGCAACCAAGTTGTTGTCTTATTTTCTGTTTACTGTATAATACAGAAGATGTACAGAGTGAACAAGTTACACATGTCTAACATAGTCTGACAAAACCTGCTTCTCCTTTATGTCACCATGGGCTGGAGTGTGAGGACATATACGTAGCATCCCAGGTTGGAATTGGGAATCATTTTTTCTTTCTTTTTAAAAAAATAAGTATATTGCTATTCTTTTTTTTTTTTAACATCACCATCCCATGGAAGGGCCATCTCCAATCGTTCTGATCTATATCTTGCTATATCTGGGTCCACCCAGATGACTCTGGAAGAGAAAATGAGGCTGGTGATTTTGCACAGCCCTCCCTCGCTTAAGTCCAGTTCACTAGCAAGTCATGGCATCACCTTTCTGATGTCATGGTCCTTGTCAAGAACAAAGGACAAGCAACAGTATCCCATATATTCCAGCAGACAGCCATCCCATGACAAGTAGTATTTTCTTTTTTCTTTTTTGGGGGGTGGGGGTGGTGAGGTAGTCATCATCATAACCAAGTCTGAAAACATGTGCAAGGTATCTCACCTCCACAGAGGGGTAGGTTGGGGGTCAGTTCTTGTATCTTTATTTGAATCCTGCTTGATCTTTAGAATTTTGTTACATTTACATCTGATTTTTTTTTTCAGGGTGAAACAATTTAACAAGGTGTCAATTTTAGTGATTTTTGGTCCTTATTAAAGTTAATAAGCAACTTGTTATTGAAAAGACTGTTGAGCAAAGACTTCTGGATGTTTCACTCTTGGGCCTCAGTTTTTCTTAATCTCTAAAATGGGAGGACAGTATAATATAGTTTTTAAGGGCAATAAGATAAGTAAAGCACTTTATATCTTAAAGTGCTATATACATGTTACTTCAGAAGTAATCATCTGGATGGTTATTTTGTTCTAGATTCAAACAGCATTCCTTGTAATTCTATGGCTGCTTAAAGGAAGCATTTATAAGGGAGAGGGGAAAAGCAAGGAAGGGTATCATGCTTATGTGAAAGTTACTGTGTATGGATAGTAGCACCATAATGCTACTGAATATAATCAATTATTTACGTGATAAATTAGAAGGCTTTTTTTTTTTGGTGGTGGTGATGGTAGAATACTGCAGTGCAGCAGTCATTATTTGGAACATCACGATATAGTTACAATAGCTTGTGATACTGTTGGTTTTGAAATGTCAGAACATACCTTCCATTGTATATTAACACTGGGCTTTGTTATCATTCACTGAAAAGCCTTTCACAGCTTGTATCCTTCCTACGATCTTCTTACATCTTATTTCCCTCCATGTATTTTACTATCCGTTGACCCTGGCCTTCTTGCTGTTTCCTATACACGACATTTAATCTCCTAACTGTGCTTTCTCTGGCTGTCCCCTATGTCTGGAATGCTTTCCTTTCTCTCTCTCAACACTCAAATTCCACTTTCTGCCAAAGACCTCTCCTTGTCTTGTATACAAATGTCATTGTTGGCATGTTCTCTCCCTTATTGGAGTGTGAGCTTCTTGAGGGCTCTTCTTTTTATCCCCAATAACTTTGGCAGTTGAGTGGAGAATGGACTGGAGTGGGAAGAGACTTGAGGTAAATAGAAGGCTTAGTCTAGGTGGGAGATGATGGGAGCCTGCAGCAGGGTGGTGACTGAGTGCAGAGAAGGGGACACTTGAGAACTGTGGTTTAGGTAGAAATGATTAAGACTTGCCAGCAAATTAGATGTGTAAAGTGAGTTTGAAAGACAATTGAGGATGATCCTGGAGGTTTTTTAGTCTGGGTGACTGAGAATAATACCCTTGATATTTACAGTAATAAGGAAGTTGGAAGAGAGGGAGGATTTTGGGGGAATGTAATGAGTTCTGTTTTGAGATAGTTTGAGATGTCCAATAAGCAGTTGCCAAGTGAGGACTGGAGTACTGGAGAGAGGTTGGGTCTAGCTATGTAGATATATATAGGGCAGCATCATTACTGGGCAACCTCCTCTTATTTTCTGTTCTTTTTCAGGTATTCTCACTGATTTCCTTTCAGTTTCTAATGTAATAATTCTCTATTTTCCTTTTAACCAAAATATTTCCCTTTTTATTCCCTGGAGGATCACTCTTGGCTGAGGTATTTATTGTGAAGGCTATATTTGATAAAATATCTTAAAATACATTTTTTCAAGCAAAGAATACTTGTTAATCCCATTTGATGACTCTCCCTATGAGACCTATTCATTTCTGTCAGTCATCTAGACTGTGATCATCCTTTCCAGAGCTACCGCCCATCTTATAACAACGTATTGTCCCTGTTTTATCATAAATTCAGTTTGAATGCCCATATTTTATGCACTTTGTATTAGAATGTTTAAATCTTCATTGGATGAGTTAAATCATTCCATGACATGTTATTGGAGATCATTGCAAAAATGACATTTTGTAACATTCTTTCTGCATTTCTGACCAGCTTAATTTGGTATGGTACAAGTATTATTTAGGTTTAGAAACTGAATTATAACACAGGGTTAAAGAAAGGTCACTGTAGTCGCTGACTGCCTATCTAACCTGGCCTGCCATTTTTCAAATTGCATGTCATGGGTCACTATGGAATTCTGGATAAGAGATTTTGAATAGTGCATTCAGATAAACCAACATATTAACTTTGTTTGACAGCATATGTAGTATGTCTGTGGTATGGTCTACCCTCTTTGCAATGAAGGAAGGATGGTATATTTCTTCAACTATTCTTGTGGTATGGGCTTAGTCATTAAAATCTGGTAGCCTGGTTTCATGTCATTGTTCTTTATTTGCATTGTTGTAATAATGGTCTTTTATTGTTTTCCTGTTTCTGCATACTTTACTCTGCATCAGGTGTTAGTCAGTTTTCTCATGTTTCTCTGAATTTGTCATTCATCCTTTCTACATTCATTCTCCATTACATTATATACCACAATTTGTTTAGTTATTCCCAAATCAGAGGGTACCCCTACTTTGTCTTCGGTTTTTTGGTACTACAAAAAAATCGCTGTGGTGAGTATTTTGGTACATGTGGGGTCTTTCTTTAGGCAATCTATTTTAGTGAAAAAAATCATAAAAGAACATGTTTATACTGGCAGTTTATTTTTAAACAATTTATCGGGTGTAATTGTGGGTTTGGTTGGTTGCACTGTTTTGGAAGGAACCTCAGGAACCATTTGCTATAAATCCATACATGAAAGGGAGCGTACTACAATATACCTGACCAGTAATCATTCAGTCTGCTTGAAAACTTCCAATGATGTGTAATCTGGCATTCCTTAGGTGGAGGATTCAACTTTTGTATGACTCATCATTAGGAAGTTTTCCCTACCATCAAGTGAAACCTTTTTGTGCCTCAGATAACTCTCTTAACACTATATTTGTATAGGATAAGTTGCTTTGCTGGAGGGAGTTCTAAGGCATCCAGTTTGACAGAGTGATCTTTCTATATTTACCCTAGTCTCTACATACTAGACCAATAAACCAAATTTATATAGTGATAGAGAAAGTGGAAACAAAAGGTTTTCCAGATGAGTATTTGGAAAGTTGTTTTAAACAGTTTAAAAGCTGAATTTAGCCTTTATTAATTTTTCTTAGTAGTCAACAGCTACTAATACTAATATATTCTCTATAGAATCTTAAATAAGCTAAAGAGATGCGAAATATTTGTTTATACAATATAATTTCATTAATTCAGGCCATTTAGGAGATGACATGAATAGGTTTGTAGTCAAGTAAGACCTGAATTCAAGTCATGTCTGTGATACATACCAACTTTATGACATTGGGTAAGTTAGTTAAACATCCTCAATCTCAGTTTTCTCATTTCTAAAATGAGAAGACAGTGTTAGGCTAAAATGAAAAAATACATTTGACTCTATAAATCAGTGTCAGTTTTCAACTAACAGGCAATCTGAAACACTGAAAAGTCTGAATTGTAGATGATTTCTTAAAAATACACTTTTGTTCTAACTACAAGAACTCTCGTTCTGGTGCTAATGGAGGATAAGTGACTTGCCCAGGGTCACACAGCTAGTAAATATGTGAGGGTGCCTTTGAACTCAGGCCTAATCAATGCTCCATCCACTGGACCACCAAGCTGCCTCTTATAGTACATAAATACTTGTGCTTGAGTTTGCTTAAATACCTTAATTTCCCTTAAGCATTTAAAAAATTCTTCCTTAATTTTGTACAATTCATAAGCTAACCTCATTAAATGTTAGACAACATGATAGATTCAGAGGACACAGAGACCAAAAGAAAAAATCCAAATAATCCTTGCCCTCAAGGAGTATATAGTCCATGTGGGGAAACAGTGTTAGGCAAGTGAGTAAATTTAAAATATATATATATACACACACACACACACACATAAAATAAATCTAAGGAGTGCTTCTAGCAGTTAGAATGGTTTAGGAAAGGCTTCATGTAGGAGCTTTCAGGGAAATTAGGGATTCTTAAGAGGTCAACTTAAGGGAAGGCATCACAGGGGGATAGTCCTGGTAAAGGCACAGAAATGGGAGGTGGAGGGCCTGTCTGAGGAAAAGTGGGCAATACTCAGTCAATAAACTTGTATTATAGATGTATAGGAGAATCACCATGTTACATAAAAGATGAATAATTTGACTGGACCTGGAAATAAGTATGTGAGGAGGGAATACTAAAAGAGTGTCCCAACAGTCTTAGTATCTTTTTAAGTTAAATTTTAATGGCTTAAAAAAGCATTAAACTTTTGGGACACCTTGTGTAATAAGTCTGGAAAGGTAGATAAGACTTAGATTGTGAAATGCTTTAAATATCAAGCAGAGAAATTTTTTTTTTTTGCCTGGAGGCAATAGAGAACTTTAGGTCAGAGAGGTGGCATGCTCACACCTGTGCTTTTAGAGTTATCACATTGGTAGCCATGTGTGGGGGAGGGTGTGGGGAGGATGAAGTAAGTCAGAAAGGGGAAGGATCTGAGGCCTAATAGGAATAAAAATTCCTGATCAGTGAAATTCATATCAGTGAGGTTGTGATAGTGTAGGGTTGATAGCTAGAAAAAAATTGGAAAGGAGCTTTCTCTTAATTAACTACTAAGGGAAAAAAATCTGATATTTATGTAGCAAGGTTTACAAAGGTTTTTATACATTATCTTCTACTGTTTCCAAGCAACATGTCTATGAAGACTCATTTTAAAAAAAAAATGTTATTGATAGATTTTTTCTTTATTATAAAATTTAGAGAATTACTTTCACTCCATGTGAATTTTTATAGTAGAACAATTAAAACTAATAATACAGTGACCTTGTCTGAAAGTGCATTCAACCTTCTACATGTTTAACACCCTCATCTCTCTCTTTTATTTATTGAAATCTGTTTTCTCCTTACATACACCTTTGTCTACAGAGAGACAGGCAGGCAGGCAGATAGAATAAGCAAATTCCTTACAAGAATATATATGGTTATGTGAAACATTCTTACTTTAAACATGAAGAATGTGAATTGTTCTCAGCTAAAAACTGTCAGAGGCAGGATTTGGATGCAGGTTTTCCAGTGACTAAAGGTGTAGCAGTCTTGACCATATTGTCTCTTTAATGATTGTGATATTTAACATAAAATCAAACATTAATTCAAAATTGATTTCAGTTCAGCTAAGTTGTTTTCTCAGTAAAATATGTGTGCAGGATGAATTTTTTTGCACTAGAATTAGGGTTTTGTTTTTTTCTATTTGGTAGGTAAGGTAGAATGCACATTTGTTTATGTAATCCAATGCTGCCAACACTCCTGGGACTCCATTGAGAGCCTTTGTTTCTCCTGGCAGATATTCACCTTCCAGTGTCCAGGTGTGTCCTCAAATTAGGTGTAACCAGCTTAGTATGTTTGAGAGCTGGAATACAGTTGATTCTTAAAAGGTGTCAGAACTTTCCCTTTAACTATATGCCTTTTAACTATATGTAAAATTGACCACTGTGGGAAATGGACGGACACACAGGCCATAAAAAGAGAGAAATACAGTTTAGCTACGTAACTGTAGTTAATTTCTCTAGATATTGATCATTAATTTTTTTTCCCAATTAAATCATCTTAGAACATATTCATTGAATGTGTGCTGCCTGAATAAACTAATTTCCAGATACTTAATTTCATTTACTTTCACTAAAGTCCTACCCCTTTTTCTTGTCTCATTATGGCATGAAGGTGCCCCCTGGGTTTCTGAAGGCTTTGTGAGAACACAAAATTTGGTAGTTCTTACAGTGAAAGAAAGACTTTGGGCATCTGTTTGTCAATGGCCTGTATGTCTCTATCAATATGACCAACCTAGCTGAGTTTGGAAATTCTTAGAGATTTGACCACTAAGTGATGATGACTTTAGTGAAGTACAAGAATAAAATTACAGCTCCTTGTTGTATTGAAATAAGTTATTTTCATTAATTTAGATTCTTTTAATTTTATTGTTGATGATAATGCAGAGCCGAACTACTTTGATTTGGATCTGGGATTTCTTGGCATTTTATGCAAGTCTTTCCTCCAGAAAGGCAAATCACAGCCTGCCCACATTTTATCCTGTGTGACACTAGCTTTGTCTTCCCATAAATTCTTTACAGGGAGTCCAGACAGTGGGAGTGGAGTTGTGTTGCTTGGGAGGCCATTCTCAAGATTTCTGATTCTTACTAAATCAAAATGAGAAGTAAGCCACAAGATTTGGGATTGCTATGCTCTATTATATTATGATAGTCTTCTGTAAATCATTATTTTCTAAAGTATTCTCATTTACATCCAGTGTGCTAAAAATTGAATAATGATTCACATTTATAGAGCACTTCAAAGGTTTGCAGTGATTTCCTCCCAATAACACTTAAGACATGAATGATACAGGTACTAAATGCATAAAACTTTTTAAAATCTTCTCAATTTGGATGTTTAATAATAAAGGCAGAAATTCTTTGTTTCCTTGGAAATAAATCAGATCTTTCCCAGTCATTAAGTTTTACCAGATCACTGTCAGCATCTTTTAGTCCTTATAATGAATATTGTATAATTGGAGAAATTTTACTTGCCAAGTGGCAGTGGATTGAGCGTGTGAGTAGGATTTGGAGTCAGGAATGTCTAAGTTCAAAATCTTGCCCCTGACTTAGTAGCTTTGTAGCTATGGGCCAGCCACTTAACCCCTCCATGTCTTGATTTCCACATCTATAAAATGCAAATAATAGCACATGCTTCCCAGGGTTGTTGTGAGGGTCAGATAAGGTAGCACAAAGAGCTCTTTGCAAAACTTCAAGACTATGCAAGTGGTAGCTGTTACCATGATTCTCTATGGTTCCCGGGAAAGCTTTCCTTAGAAGTTGCATAAATGGGCATGTAAAGATGGCTAGGATGTAGCTGGGTTACACAGTAGAGTAAGTGCCGGACCTGGAGCCAGGAAGACCTGACCTGAGTTCAAATATGACCTCAGATGTGCTAGTTATGTGACCCTGGGCAAGTCACTTAGTACTGTTTGATCCAGTTTCCTCATCTGTAGGAAATGGCAAAACTAGTATCTTTGCCAAGAAACCCAAATATGGGATCACAAAGAGTCAGACATGACTGAAGTGCCTGTACATAAAGATGGCTAGACAAATACTGTATAACCGTGATTGTAGGTAGGTAGATAGATGATAGATAGACCGATCGATCGATCTCTTTCTAGGAGAGGGTCTCAGTGAATGAGAAGGACTATAATTCCTTTCTTTCACTGAGATTATTTAGTATTTCTTATCCATTGATAGTCTATTCTTGTTTTGGGCTTTGTCAAAGAATATCGCTATGAGTCTTTTCTCAGGTAAAGTGCTATTTTGCACATATAGAATTACTAGTCACATGCAAGTCAATAGAATATTTTATTTGTAGACAATCTACTTAAATTTTTTTGTTGTAGAATTCTTTATCATAATGGTATCATTGATTCTGATTAATTTTCAGTATGACTTTTTTTTTCAGATATAGGGGGTTGTGCCCTGTCCAAGGCCAGACATTAATAATAATTGCTGGTCCTTAGGACTAGTGTTCTGGCACCCCTGACTCAAAGTCTAGTACAATCATAGCTCTAGAACTGGAAGGGACTTAGGCTGGTCATGTAGTCCAAGCACAAGGTCCATGGATGTTGTGATTTGTCCAAGATAATACAAGTAGTGGTGGAGGTGGAATTTGAATCCAGATTCTCTGATTCTAGACCCAGTGTTTTTTCTGGTGTACTACAGTTTCACATAAAAAACCTTGAATATTTCATTTAGCCTCTTAGTTTTAACTTCCTAATCTTAGTTTAATTGATAATGGAACAAGGAAATGAAGATGACTTTTTTTCCTTCTGGTTCAGCTTAGCTGTTTTTGTGGCTGATCCTGATGCTAATGATGGTTTAAAATGGATCCCATCCATTTCTAAGTATAACAGCTCCCAACCCAATTCCCCCCCCCTCCAAAAAAAAAAAAGCTTTTACTATGGACTATATTTTAACATCAAAGAGTTCTGTTAAGGAAGCGGGTATTTCCTCCTCCATATATACCAATCTGGTATTACGAAATCTCTTGCCACACATTGAATGTCTAGCATTATCAGGAACTGTTGTAACACACATGAGTGCACACATATACTCTCCATTTTTGACACTATTGCCAGGCAGGAAGGTGGGAGTGAGTGACTGGGTGGCTATAAATAGTAGATGGCTTTTATCACAGGAAGTAGCCTCATCAGTGGATAACTTTTGCTAACATACCAGGTAAAAGTTCTGCTATTAAGCAAGCCATATCTTTCAAATTCTCCCTACATTTTCTTAATTGAAGACATTTTCTTGGGACTCATTAAAATATGCCTCCCAACGTGTATTTAAAACACAACAACAAACTTAATTTGTGCTTGATTTATGTAGTCCCTGCTTTTATTTTCAGAAAAGATACTGTAAAATTTTGCTTGAGGACACCCAGTTGGAGGATTCAGCAATGTCCAGAGATAGCCCACTGTACTTTCAGACAAGGGAACTCAGCAACGTCCAGAGATAGCACACTCTACCTTTGGACAGCTCTAAGTATTAAGAGGTTTCCCCTTTCATCAGGTCTCTCTTTGCAGGTATCACTGCTCTTAGTTGGTATCAATTGGCCCAGTGGGACCAAGCAGAATAGGCCTAAATCCTCTTCCAAATGGCAGCCCTTCAGATATTTGGAGAAAATTATCATGACTCTTCAAAGTCTTCTCAAGGTTAAACAACCCCAGTTTCTTCAGTCTCCTGAAATACAGCAGGACCTCGAGGGCTTTTACTTTACTCTAAATGTTTTCTAGTTCATCAGTGCCTTTCCTAAAATGTTGTAGCTAAGACTGAACCCAGTCCTCCAGCAGTGGTCTAGCCAGATCAATAAATTATTGCCTCCCTATGTATGGACATCATGCTTTTCCTAATGGAACCTAAGCTTTAATTATTAGGTTTTTTTGCTGTTCATATTACACTGTTGACTCAGGACTTTTTAGTGACTAAAACTTCCAGAATTTAGGCAAAATGTTGCCATCTTTTACTTATAAAATTGCTTTTAATTTAGAGATCAGTGTGGCTTTATTATAGTCAGAAATATTCAGAATGTATTTTTAAAAAACATTCTGAATCTGTCATTATGCCATCTGCTGATCTGGTGATTTTTACCTAGTAGTCTCTTCCATAGTTTAGATTATGTTTAGATGGGCAGTTCAAGAGACCAACAGGAATTATTTTGCTTCATGAATTTACTGAAAGAAAATAGCCTGGAATTTTGAAACTGGATGAATTATATATGGCACAATGCAGGATTTGGGGGAGTGGGCAAAAGAGGGAGAAAATAAATTTTCATTAATTGAAAAATATCAAATTGATTTAAAGAAAAAAAGTTAGGTTCCCCTTAAGCATAGGTAGGAAACTTGGATTCTCTTTTACCCACATGGATATAATGGAATGTTATTGAACTGTAATTGATGACTAGGGAGAATTCAGGGAATCATGGGAAGACTTATATGACCTGAAGCAGAACCAGAAAAATTATACACAGTCTCCAGTAAAGTAAATGGAAAAATATTGCCACCAATAAACTCTGAAACTGAATGTTGTGTGATTATATATGGAGTAACGAAGCTTGTCCCTGAAGAAAAGGTGAAAAATACATTTCCTTCCATAATTAAGAGAGGTAGGAAACTAAGAAAATGGAACATTGCCTATATTATCAGACTCAGCAAATGTATTGATTAGTTTTGCTAAATTGCTTAAAATTTTTTTTTTTGTTATAATAGATTGCTGTCTGAAGGTGAAGAAGGGAGAGATATATTTGTAAATGAAAGTGATGTGAAACCAAAAGATGGCATCATCTGTGTAGGAGGGAAAATAATTTTTATATTTTATTTTGCTTTGTTTTTTGATTCTGCCCTTTTGCTTTTTACTAATATACCTCCTGGTTGATCTAGTGAAAGGTTGCAATTATGAGGTCACACAGATCATCTGAATCAGGTTTCTTTTCTTCTTCTTTTTTTTTTTTATTTTGTAATGTTTAACAATAACTGCCATACAATTGCGATTTTACCCCTCCCCACCTACTCCCCACTACCCCCCTCCCTCCCCACGACTGCATACAATTCTGTATAGATTCTACATATACTTTCCTATTGAGTATATTTTCACTATAGTCATGCTATGTAGTCAGACTAAGATAAATGAAAGAAATCGTATAACAAATCAGAACATGATACACAAACACATACACATACACAAACATGATCTGCTACAATATGTGAGTGACTTCCATATTTCTCTCTCTGAGTGTGGCAGGCATTTTGCCTTGAGATCCTCCATTGGGATTTTTTTTTTTTTTGGTAAGAAGTTCTTGTGTTATTACAAAAATCTAAGTCTACCAGAAAAAACTCTCACACACTGTGGTTGTTGCTGTGCATAAAGTTCTCCTGGTTCTGCTCCTTTCACTCAGCATCAGGTCATATAAGTCCTTCCAGGCCTCTCTGAAGTCTTCTTGTTCATCATTTCTTATGGCACAATAGTACTCCATTACATTCATATACCATAATTTATTCAGCCATTCCCCAATTGATGGACATCCCCTTGACTTCCAGTTTTTGGCAACTACATAGAGTGCTGCTATAAATATTTTTGTACATGTGGGACCCTTTCCCATTTTTATGATCTCTTGGGGATATAGTCCTAGTAGCGATATTGCTGGGTCAAAGGGTATGCACATTTTTGTAGCCCTTTGGGCATAGTTCCAAATTGCTCTCCAGAATGGTTGGATGCGCTCGCAGCTCCACCAACAATGAATTAGTGTTCCAACTTTCCCACATCCTCTCCAGCATTTATCATTTTCTTGTTCTGTCATGTTTGCCAATCTTATAGGTGTGATGTGGTACCTCAGAGTTGTTTTGATTTGCATCTCTCTAACCAATAGTGATTTAGAGCATTTTTTCATATGATTATAGATAGCTTTAATTTCTTCCTCTGAAAATTGCCGAATCAGGTTTCTTTTGAACCGTTTGTGACTGCACCAGTCTATAAAGTGTAGGTATCCATCCAAATTTAAGGTGAAATGGGAAGAATAGAAGTATATACTCTGAGGAATACTTTCTAGCTGAATGTCCTTATTTTGCCTTTTATTTGACCAGTTGTATCAACAGAAGGTGAATGCTAGGATGAACAATATTTTGTTAATGTCACCTCTTGACACTGGTTTAATTCTGGATGAGATCTAAGTTGTATATGTTATTAGATGGTAAGAAAGAGGAAAGGGTGGTGTGAGGACTTTTTTTTTACTTGAGATGAGTTTAATTGCTGCCTAAAAGCAGGCATGAAATCTTACAGTTGGCAATCCAGTTCCTCCCTTAGGTTCTTTGGAACTGGGTTATATCTCCTATTGCCACTTTAAAATTATATGCCAGTGGTCTAGACCTCTAATGGAAACAACCATTTTCTTAAGACTGGGGAACAAGATGATGATTTCTCATTCCCTGCAAAGTTCATATACATATATGCATCCATATATACATACATATGTTTGTATGTATCTGAATTTACAAACATATCTTGCAAAATCTTCATTATGAAGGAGCTGAAATATTTATTTGATTCAAATGAATATTCTTGCATAAATTATAGATCTGTTAGCTCTTATTCTAAAGAGATAGATGTCTTATGTATATATGTAGTATATGTGTGTGTGTGTGTGTGTGTGTGTGTGTGTGTGTGTGTGTGTGTGTTTTGGCTAATATGTGAATGATAGGACTAAACCAGAATATCCATAAATAGCCCTGGATTGGGCATTTCTGCTGCTGAGGCTTAAGTTTCACTTACAGAGATGCTAAAAACTTTCAGATATGTAGATTATCATAGATTAGTGAAGTGACCTGAAGGAGGAATATCATTTCATTGGTGGGAATAGTCTCTTTACCAATAGAGATTGCAATCCCCTAGTCCAAAAGGGACATTTAGTTCGTTGCTTTGACCAGTAATCTGGTGTTGGGGCATTTACATTTAGCCTTGGACTACCCATCACTGGGGCCACTTGGAGACTTTCTAACTTGGTATGATCTTGTACTTGACTAGCATAGCCATGACGGGGCCTCTTGGGATGGCTTTAGAGGAAGTTGCCTAACACAAAAATGTTAGCCATGACATAGTACTCAACGAGAAATCTTTTTCATGGCCTTCTATGTTAGAAAACAAAGACAAACAACGAAAAAGAACCCTTATTCCCACCATATTCATTCACATGTGAAAAAAGTCTTGATTATTATTTTTCTTTTTATAGATCTTCTTTCTTCTAGAACATATTGCAATAACGTTCACTTTCTGAGTCATCCTTGTGTTCTGCATCTTTGGCACCTACCCTTTTCCAATTTGGTGCTTCTGTTCGTGTTTTTATGAATTTTTTAACGAGACAGATTTTACCCATTTGGGAACACCTGTTTCTTTTAAAAAGCAACGTATGTCACATGTATGACTTTCTAATGGGCTGTACCACTGTAGTAACACTCTAACTTGTCACAACCTGAACCCCTTAAAACACAGCTCAGATTGTGGTGGTGGAGACTGAGCACTGGATCCCTGGCAACAGCTGTCATAACTCCTCTACTTGTTCTCACACGGGTATTTATTGACTTTTTACTTGGCATAATCAAGCTTACTCAGAAATTTATCTGCAAAATCTGGAAATAAAGTAGGTACCCATTTGTTAATGAATGGCTGGAAGTATAGCCTATCCATGCAATAGGATATTTTGTGCAGTAATAGATAACTATGAGAATTCAGAGAATTATAGAATTATGAGAACTGATTCAGTGACCTGAGTATAATCAGAAGAACCATATATCCAGCAAGTGCAGTAAAATAAATATGTAGTACACTAAAAAGAATTTGTACTCTGAGGAACTGTGATAACCAATCTGAGCTCTAGTAAACGTAAAAAACAATCTCTGGCAGAAATGGAGGAATACTACTGAGACAGAATATTATGTGCATTGTCAGTATTGGTTATTTATGTACAAGTATTTTTCTTGTTACAAAGGAGGGAGGAGGATTCAGTTTTTTGGGGGCAAGTGAACATATCCAGAAGGAATTGTGATATAAAAGGCAAAGACTTCAATAAAATTTATGGTTATCATTAAAAAAATTAAACTATCCACACTTGAATTCACTACATTAAAAAAGCCAACAATGATATTCATAAGGTTTCCGACTCATCCACAGATGATTAGGAAAAGAGCATACTAAAAAAGGGTAGAAATTGAAGTTCTGGTACAAGAAGAGTAGGAAAAGTGACAGTTTGACAACCCAACATTGAGGGGAAAAAACAAAAACTTATGAGGAAATATGGAAACTGTTATGGAATATATGTGAAAATATATGGAATATGTATGGAAACACAGTGTAATGATATAACTTTATCATGATGACCCTAAATCTTTATCAGAGGGCTACATCATGTTTCATATCTTCGGTTTAAAATGGTAGGAGTATATATAATGCATCTTAGACACGTGGCCTTCAGAAATGGTTAACATTCTGAAAAAGCTGGTGCTTAGAAAGATAAATGACCAAGAACAGTTCATTCCCTATGAATGTCAAAGAAATGAGACCTTATTACATTTATCAGTAGCAATTAAAATAAATATAATCTTGCCTTTCTGTGGAGGTGAAACCTCTGAAGAATTTTTACTTGTTTGTGTTGCAAAGTGTGATTTTAGAAATTTTGAGTATCTGTTTCTCTGCCCTGTTCCCCTTCCCAAATCAAATAACTTTATCCTAGATGTGGTCTGTTTCTTTAGTTGTTTCCTTTTATTTTATTTTATTTTATTTTTTTACCCCAGAGGCACCTTTACTTATTTTCTCTCTTGGCAAGTTCTCATGGCTATCTTGTTAACATGGGCTTTCTAATCAGATTTCTGTCTTAACACTTCTTATTTGTGAGTTGCTACAGAAAAGGGGAAAAAGAGCTTGACCTTCCAGTAATGAATTGTCCAGAGTTAATTAGGCTTGACTTCATATACATAAACTGTGGGCTGTAGTTGAAAGCTTTCTTGCTTGGGAGGACCTGCCAGGGCTCTCTTCTATTAGTACAGGTTTTGAAAATCTAGGGTCACTTCCATATCACAGTGAAGAACCAGAATAGGACTTTATTGGTGTGGGGGTCAACCTTTTTTATATGTAGCAATGAGAATTATTTAAAATTTTTGATCTGTTTAAAAATATTTAGTTGCTTGAGAATGACAGATTGGACTACTAGGTCTAAGGGAGGACAGTTTTCCTGAACTCTAGCTGTGGTTCAATTATATTTTATAGAGTTATTGACTAAAATGGCTGGTGGAACCCCTTCTCTTCCTCCCCAGCCCTACCCCATTAAAATGCTATATTTGAAAAGACCACTGGTAAGTGGTAATACACTTGTGGCAAATACAGAATGGAGTGCGGAACTGACTCTAAAAGCACTTCAAGGTATTGATGATAATAATGACTGTATTCTGATAGTATTTGCTGGATGTGGTAGGATGATTTTGATAATTAAAAATAGCCCTACCTAATGCATACCATACAAACAACCTTAAATATAGAGAATTATACCTAAGTATTTTATGTCAACCTGTGTAATTTTTTCAGAGCTCTGTGATGAAAAGAAAACTATTTACATTCAGAAATAACACCTTACACCTCTCTTCACTAGGCATAAGTGATTTCTTAAAGTTAAATTTGTGTCAAGATTGCTGTGATTTTCTCATTGTTTAGATATATGAAGGATCAAAATGGCAAAGGGAGAGTTTTTCGTCTATATGGATGTCAAAGGCTTGGCATTCTCGTGGAATGAAAGATGAGTGAATTATTTGACTATTTTATTTTAGCCCTCATGTCAAGTAGAAAACTTTGGTGCACAAAATTTTATTTTTAATAGTTTGCTCAAAAGCCATGTTTGAACTGGAAGGCTGCGTTGTTTCCGTACTGTTCATTTGTGGTTACATTGAACACTAAACTAGCTTCTGTGATGTTAAAAACAATATACTGTTCGCTTCTTTTGTAAGCTGAGGCTTACAAAGAGGACGAGTGACTTTGCCCTAGTTCTTAAAAGCTAGGGAGCTACACTTGGAAATAGAAACTGGATCTCTTGGGTTCTAGCCCAATGTTCATACTTGGAAGGCAAGCTGTGGAGGATGTGCCCTTGTTATCCATCATCCACCCTGAAAAGGTTTATGAACAATATGGAAGTCAGCATAAATGAAAACAATAAAACACAGGTTTATGAACAATATGGAAGTCAGTGTAGATGAAAACAATAAAACACAGAGTACGCACATAGGCTCTCAGGTGAGAGGCTTCTCTATAGAGGAATGCTCCTGTTCTTTAGTAATATCAACAAAGAAAACGTACTAATATTGTCCAGAATAATTATTTCTAAATGGAGTTTTTATTTTCTTCAAAAGGAAGCTATCCAAATCTGGTCGGACTATAGATTTAGAATTTTCTAGGAAGGACTTTATAGGTCAGCAAGTCCAACCCTTTTATAGATGAAGAAACAAGACACGAAAGCAGCATCACATGGGCAGTAGCTGAGACAGAACTTGAACTTCAGTCTTCCTGACTCCAAGTCTAGTGTTATCTCTACTATCTTCTTCCTCCATGAGGGTTGGGACATTTTTCCATGAGTATGAAGAAGCGGTTTATTCTTGGTGGACCCGAGCGAAATGCTTTCCGCTTTTATTCTGAAGCATCGTTAAGATACTCTGTACAAAATGATTTTGTATTTGTTTACTTATAGAATATAAACATAGAAAAGACTCTTTAGTTTTTGTCTGTTGTATCTATAGTGCCTTGCAGAAGTGCTTCATAAATGTTTGTCAAATTATAGAAAATGGTGATTTTTTTTCCGCTAAAAAACAGTCTTAAAATTATTAGCACTTTGAATGAATAAAATACGTTTATTTAGCGCATAAATATTTCTCTTAAGTTGTAATCCCTGCCTGAAGGAGTTTATATTCTAATAGAAAAGATAGCACAGGAGTGTTATTCTGAGAAGAGAGTTTGGTGTGGTAAATTACAGGAATGGTGAGTTGATCCATAGGGCCCATGGATCAACTCACCATGTCTCTAGTGGTATGACCCAAGAGAAGCCACCTATAACCCCTCACTGGTCTAAAACTATAAATGTGTGTCTGTGTTTATCTCTCTTCTCCATGTTGGTCCCCATCCCAATATAAATCAATGCATTTTCCAGTTTGTTTTAACTTTCTCCAGCAGGCTCTTTTAAATTTCTTAATTTGTTAACCTAAAAACAATATTTAATGCTCTTAGAACAACATCCTTACCCTTCACCCACCAAGATAAAAAGGAAAGGGTTGTAATGTGCACAGTTAAGCTGAGGTACATAATGATTTAAACAACCAGTTTAACACAAGCTTAGCATTCTAACTCAGGAAAGCTAAAGCTGACTAGTAATTTCAGTGCAATGGGATAAATTGGATTTGACTGATTTCATCTAAGAAGAGAGAGGATGGGGACCAAAAGTAGGGAGGTGTGCATTAAGAAAAGGCGTAAACATGATAGTTGAGCCTTTTCAGGGGTGGTGGGCAGTGTACTGATGTAGCATTTATAGTGAACCAGTATCATAATGATTATTTTTCTTTTACAAGTGTCAGCCAGATTGGGATGTTGTATAAGCCTTTAGAGGACCAGGAGAACTCACCAGCGAGCCTTTGAAGCCGAACTTAGATGACCTGCTTTTGGGGAACATCTAGGTGATACAGGCCTTCTGGGAAATCCTTAGTTAGGTTTGCATAGACTTTCCTAAGGTGAGAAATAAAATGAAATGGCACTGCCTCAGCCAACCTGGACAGCAGCCAGTTAATCTAGACGTTTTGTTCTAGGGAAGCCAGTGATTTTTTTCTTTAGAACAGCCCCTTTGCTGACACAAAGTACCAAGGAAGCCATGAGAGGAAGAGACAGCAGAAGTGCATTAAAGCTTCTTGGGAGAATTTTCCCTGCTCTTTTTGTCCTTCAGCATAGTTCTTGAGCTCTGTTGGCACCTTTCTCCTTCTTAGGACGAAAGCTAAACTTCAAGGTCTATAGCTAGAAATAATAACATCTCATTTTTATCCTCACAACAACTCTGGGAGGGATAGCTGTTATTATCTCCTGGACTTTAAGTGACTTGTCTAAAGTCACACAACTACTAAGTATCTGAGGCCAGATTTGAATTTAGGATTTTCGGCCATCTTACTCATGATTGACCATGAAAGTGACAACTCTCATTTGTGTGATATTTACAAAGCATCTTCTTCAACAACTGTATGAGGTGGGTAGTATAAACATTAGTTGCATTTTACCAATCTGGAAACTGGAGCTTAGGTTAAATGACTATCCATAGTCATTGTCAGAACCAAAGCCAGTGCCCTTTTTTGGTTATACCACGTTGCCTGTTGGTGCTAGCAGGGATTAGTACTGGATGGTCCTAGAACTTGTAGATACAATACAAATGCTACTGTATTCAGCTGTTCATTAAAAATAAAGGCTTGGCCATCTAGAACAATCAGCCTAATAATTTTCTCTCAAATACAACTGAGATATAATTGAATTACAACTACTCATAAATGCCTAAGTTGTCCTAGATGTGTCATCACTGAGAAACTAAAATGTTCATGAAAAATTTTTAATCAGTTGATTTAGAAATTGATGCCTGTTTTTCCTTCCTCAGGACTCTCTCACCCCTGCCCCCAGATGTTGGCAATACTTCTGAATTGCTAAATAAAAGCTTTGACTGAGTCAGACTCTGAGAACAAAAAGTCCACCAACGGAAGTTCTCACAATGCACTGATGAAATTTGACAGCTAAGCGTAGAAAACATTGTGTCAGAGCATGAAGAGGAGGGGGTATTACAAAACCATCAAAACGCACACTGCAGGCTTTTCCCTTTACCTTTATTTTCCTTTCCCTTAAGGGAGGAAAATCCTTTAAGATAGAGTTGACCATTTTGAGTAGAGTCTGTCTACAGTAAATCCATCAAAGAAAAACAAATTTCCCTGTTGTGCATGTGCCCTCTCTCTCTTTTCCTGTTTCTTTCTCCCTCCTCTCCCCCCTCCCAACATTAACACTTTGCAAGAATTAACTGAGTTTCTTCACTCTCAGGAACTCACAGTTGGATTTACTTTCTTCATTCTCTAAAATGAGCGATGCCATTTCTCTTCCAAAGCCTTATTACTTCAATATGGGCTATAACTTGATGTCTTTCTGACTGAATAAATAACAAACTGTTGTGGGACTGCCTTGGGTATTTTGTTTATATTAGAAATATTTAGTGCAAGTAATGAATTTTGATTTTTCTTGGAAATTGAAGAATAGATTGCCCTGGTAAAGATGGATTGTATATTTTTGGTAGAATTGAACTGTTTTTATTTAGTCCTGTAAAATAAGAAGGTTGATTTATAGATTTTGAATTAAACTATTTTATGGTCATACCTCTCCAAGCAAGAGTTGTGATTTTTTTGGATACTACTAGTTGTCATAACAATAATAGTTGTTATATAGCTTTCTAAAATTTGTAAAATACTTTACTAAGATAATGTCATTTTAGCGGGCCAACAATTTTAGCATATGGAAACCACTGGTACCATTGTCTTCCTTTTATAGCTTCAGAAACTAAGGTTCAGAAGTTAGCTACTTGACCTTGTTTATTTGAATTGTGTTAGGGGTAGGATTTGAATAGAAGTTTTTATTAGTGAACTTTCAAGTTTATCACTCTACTTCCTAATTAAGTAGCTTTTCTATACGGTGGATGACATTTTAATTGGTGGTAATTGACTAATTTCCCTTAAATGAACATTAGCTTAACTAGTTACTTAATGGTAATCCATTTTACCTGACTTTACTACGGGCTTTAAATTGGTTTATCATGTACTATTTTTTATACTGTGCTTTTCTCCAATCATGTCACTCTTGGTTTAACAATAGGAACTAAATCTTATACATTTTAAAACTCAGAGTTAGAAGTGATATTGGAAATCTAGTTCATCCTCTAACTTCTTGTGTCCCTTACTGTCATTAACTATTCAGTAGATCCTGTCTGGTTGTTTGGAGTTTGGAGTGGAAATGAGATATGGCTGAGACTTGGAAACTAGAGGGCTGGAGTTATTCCGAAGGTTCTTGATTACTAGTTAGGTAGTTAGGGGTATAGGTTGGGACCTAAGTAAGTATGACTAACACCAAGCAAAACAGAAGGTAGGTGTTTCTATGGAGAGGGCCTTGTTTAGGGTGGGGCCAGGGAAGAAGCAACAGAACAGCTAATGGGGAACTCTTCATCTTAAGTCTGACCTAAGCCAGTTCTGGGAAATTGGACGAAAACTGCAAAAATCTTCATCATCTCTGACCAATCTCTTAGAGAGATTGTTGAGAACCTGACGTGACTATCTTTTTCTAGTCAGATTTCTAATTTGCTACATTGGAGTAATCTAAACCAGGGTTTTGGTATACTCTTCCCTCCCTCATACACATGTCCTCAATTCAGATACAACCCTTATTGCCTAACAAAACTGAGCATTCATATGGCTCTAGTGATATTTGAATTCTTTAAAAAAATTTCCTTCAGCAGCCAAAGTAAAATGCTAATAAGGTTTCATTAACATTGATCACCAGATCTACATACTTACTAATTTCAGCATCTTTAATTTCCTTGGTGTGAGCTCTCCCTGCACTGATACTTGGTACTAATCACTTCCCCCTGTAAAGTGAGATGGAGAGCAGCCCCTTGGTGAGCCACTTTGAATTTAGTTAGTCTGATCCTTAGACAATAAGCACATACTTCCGTCATTCATGGGCCATATGTAAAACATTCCAGCACTGTCATAACATAAGTTCAAGATCATTTCTACAGCAGGATGAAGCTTTGGAATTCACTCAAGTCTTCAGTAAACTCAAGATTTACCAAGTGTTAATTTCCTGTTTGTTGATTGTATTATTGTATTTTAATGAATGGTTTGCTTTTGCTTTTTTCCTCCCTGATTCTCAATGATTTTCTGAGGCAGCATGGGGTAGTGCCTGGAGTACTGGCCTTGGAGTTAGGAAGAATTACTGAATTTGTAACTCAAGTCAAGTTACTTAACTTCTTTGGGACTCAAGTTTTCTCTTTGGTAAAATGAAGCAGGTGGGGCTCCATGGCCACTAAGGTCCCTCCCAGCTCTAAGTCTTTGATTATTTGGTTACATAAATAGTAGGTGACAGAACTGAGATTGCAAATTGGGTCACATGACTCCCAAGTTCAGTTATCCCCATGCCTCTGAAATCATTCAGCACTAACAAATTCAGAGCTAAAAAATTCTTTCTCTTAAAAATCTGCTATCCAAAAGTTGATTGAAAAATTTTCAGTATTCCTACTGAAAAAGAAAAAATAATCCATACATCAGTTTAGCATTCTTGTCAATGGAATTTCCTGTCTCCCAGAAAATCCAAGCTCTTTGTGCTGTAATAAGGACATTTGTGCAAATCATCCTATTGATGATGTTGTAGATGGAAATGGAAAGAGCTTTGATCAGATTGAATTAGTTTATTTTTCTTAAATTAGGGAAAGGACTGAACATTGTTAGAATTCTCAAGGCCAAGAGTTAAGATTTAATCAAGTTCTTTTGAGAAAGGAGGTAGCCTATAATGCTGTAAGTTCTTTTTTGTTATACTTCCTTAAGTTTAATAGCAATACTGTGTCCCAAGCACTGTGCTAGGTGCTTTGCATTTAAGAGACTAGATTTGAATTTGGGTTCTTGGCAACTTTTGAGTCATACTTTCTGACTTCTGTCTACTATCCTACCTAGCTGCTTGTCATGGATCGGTTCACTAGCACCATCTCTGGAAGGGAATATATCAAAGAAATGTATTTCTAGACGAAAATAGGGCTGATTCCAAAGTAGGGATAGCTAATGAATAGTTTCTGTGTGCCACTAGTATCTCCATGATACCAAGAGAACAGAAGGGAAGAGCCCCCAGCACCATTGAGTAATGAATGTACTGGGGGACTTCAGTGAAAGCACAGGGTGAGCAGGCATGGGATGGATTGTAATCTACTGTAGGGACTAGTCATGCATGAAGTCCCAGCTGGAGTAGCATGTTTTAGAAAAAGAAATTGAGCCACTGGGAGATAATAAGGAAGAAAGAGGAACCAGTCAGCTTCCAAAAGTTGATAGAAGTTTTCCAATATATTTTCCATTATTTTATGCACACATATTTGTCACTGACAAGTCTTATGTTCCTGTTAATTTAGGGGTGGAGGAATGATTAAATCAGTTCATACTGTTGAGCTGAAATGAGTCCATTTCAGACTTTTCTGTGGCTAACAGGGACATAATACAGAACCAATGCCCTTGAGATGCCTCCAATTATTACAATAGGAACTCAGTGCTTTTCGGTCAGTTTTTCAGTTGTGTCCAACCCTCTGTGACGCTATATGGGATTTTCTTTGCAAAGATCCTGGAGTGGTTTGCCATGTCCTTCTCCAGCTCATTTTATAGATGAGGAACTGAAGTAAATAGGGTTGAGTGACTTGTCTATGATCACACAACTGCTAAGTGTCTGAGGTTAGATTTGAATTCACAAAGATCGGTTTTCCTGACTCCAGGCACAGCACGCTTTCCACTGTACCATCTATCTGCCTTTGATATTCAGTATGTACTGGCTATTTTTGGTGATGTTTTAATGAAAAGCATTTCTAACTATGAGGATTAAACTAATTTTCAGATCTCACTTTCCTTCCTCCTTAGTTTATTTGAAGCTCTATCCAGTATCAGGAAAATTAAGTAAGACCGCATTTCTCTCTACTGACATGATTATCACCTTAATTCACATGCTTTTTACCTCTCTGAACTATTGCAATAGCCTCCTAGTTGGCCTCCCTGTCTCTGATTGCTTTTAGACACATCTGCAAAAATGATTTTTTCCTAAAGTACAGATTTGACCATGGTGCTTTCATACTCAATAAGCTTATCTAGTGCCTCTAGGATCAAATATATATTCATCTGTTTGGCTTTTAAACTCCTGCAGAATGTCCTCCACAATCTACCTTTCCAACCTTCTTATACCACTTTTCCTCCCATATTCTATAGGCCACCCAAGTTGGCCTTCTTCCTAATCCCCACTCCTGAAATCCTCCCTGTCTCTTTTTGCGCAGACTGTTTCCCATGCCTGTAATGTACTCGTGTCTCACTTCTGCAATTCTGGCAATTTCTACATGGAACTTTTCCTGATTCCCCACACGACTGTTGGTGCCTTTACTGACAACTTACACCACAAAATTGCATCAAATTTGCACCACAAATTTACAGATGATTTCTGAGTAACGTGGTCCAAAAATTCATCACCCACTGGCCAGCCTTACAGTGATGGGTCTCTCTGAACTTTAAACGAGGCTGTCTTCAAAGGCACAGTTTTTGCCAAGGCTTTCTAGTTTGGTAGAACTTTTCAGAGCTTGGGGTTTCGCTACCATAATATTTGATAACTCTATGCTATGTCAGAGCAGGACCACAGTGGGACATGTGATCATTGTATTTTTCTTAGTTGCCAGCTATCTTTCTTTACTTTTTTGGGGGGGAGGGGAGTACAGTACAAGATTAATCTGAACACTGACCAATGGGTTTCAATGTGTACACTGATGTTATTTTGTCTACTGCTAGAGTCATACTAGAACTTGAATTTCTACCTTCCGTTTCTTTAAGTTCTAGCAGTAGCAAAATATTAGACCCAGTATGGGAACAAAGAAAGATAAAATTTAAAACTCAAAACCAGATTTTGTTTTTAGTTGTTTACATTTTATGATCAATTGGTTATGATCAGTTCTGGAAAGCAGTTTTAGAAAGATGTCCCCAAAATTATTAAACTGTGAATACTCTTGGACTCAGGGGTACTACTACTAGGAAAACATCTTATATGTACAAAAATGTTTATAGCAGCTTTTTTTTTGGTGTGGTTGCAAAGAACTGGGAAACCAATGGGGAATGACTGAACAGAGGATGGAAAAAAAAATTATGGAAAACTACTATCCTGAAGAAAGATGGTTTCAGTGAAACCTAGAAAGAGTTGTGCGGTGTAATGCAGAATAAAATGAACAGAATTGGGTTAAGTATTGACAAAGGTATGACCCTATGAATGAATTTTAGATCTCTGCCAGACTTTCAAATTACAAAAATCTAGAATTAGGAATTTGATAGAATTTTGATAATATTTTGGCAGAAGTGTATCTAATATACTTTTTAAATGAGTTGACTCAGTAGCAAAGTAGAAAGTTGTGGGTTTTTTCCTTTTTTTGCAGAAAGGGTATAATCTGTAAGGAGGAGGACACACATGGCCAGGCTTTCAGTATTCTCAACCTGTGGAACTGCACATGAAATTTTTACTCTAAAAAAGATCCTACATTTTCATATCCCGGAAAATTCTTTATATTTGAGCATATGTTCTAAGAGGATTTGCAAACTCATTTTAAAATGCTGCCTCAACTTGGACAAAATAGTCTGAATGTTAGGGGAAGAGTTTTCTTTTACGAGGACAACTAGCCTTTATAAGTGGTCTTAGCTAGAAACTTTTTAAATGTCTGTATGGGGAAGCCAAATATATCCCTTAACTTCTGACTCTTTAGGGGGTGGTTCGTAAATAATGCTAATGGTTTTGCATTTCTGTATCACTTCATTTTTTGAGGTTGGGTCTCCAAAGGAAAGGGTTTTTTGGTATTGGCAATTATCTCTTAGGTATCCCTTCCCTTGCCTTTTTTTTTCTATCCTTTGTTAGGGTACAGTAGCAGACTGAAATGGCCTCAGAGTCTCAGTTTATAATAGTCTTTCATGTCCCAAGTCTTGGAACTTATTAACTTAGGATTTGTTAGTATCAAATAATTTTTAAATATTTGTATGCCAGAACATATTTGTCATTGTTAAAACAAAGGGTAAGAAAGACACAATCTTTCCTTCCTGGGAAATTTGTTTCTCGCAAAATGATTAGAATTTATTCAATGTTCTTTGCACAGCTGTGGAGCTACCAACCGTAGGTAAAGAGGAGATAGACTAACAACCTGTACAACTTCCACATAGCTTTATCCAAGTGTTCGTGCAGAACCGACTTTGGATTCCTTTTTGAGAAGCAGTGTGGTATAGTGGACAAGGGAGGGCATGGACTGGACTTAGGAGTCTGGAAGACTGAAAGACTTCTAATTCTGTCTCGGACACTTGCTTGTATGCGTAATGCTGGATAAGTCACTTCCTTAAACTGTGTATCTAAGGTTCCTTACAGTTCTAAATTTTTTGTAGTGGTTACCTAGAGTGGGGACAGCAAGATCTGTTGTTATGAATTTTATTGATCTGTTTGTGAATATATTTGGATGAAGGTAAAATTCAGTGATTTACGTAGGCTGTAAAACTACTAAACATGTACCAAGAGGCCAAAGTAATTACCAGTATTGGGCAGTTAGGTGGTATAGTGGACAGAGTGCTGGCCCCAGAAGTCAGAAAGACCTGAGTTCAAATGTGTACTTAGTCATTTACTAGCTATGTGACCGTAGGCAAATCACTTATCTTTGTTAGCCTCAGTTTCCTTATCTGTAAAATGAGCTGGAGAAAGAAATGGCAAATCACTCCAGTATCTCTGTCAAGAAAATCCCAAATGGGGTCACCAAGATTTGGGTGGGACTGAAAAATAGCATCTACAAGGACCAGTAAACCAATCTTTGAATCTTTACAAGACTAGCATTCCTTTCTACCAAAAATATCTGATTAGCATGTGGCTGATAAAGATTTTTGCCTACATTCCCTCCTTAGACCAAGGGGTGTTTGAATTGGAATTTATTTAATAGGACAAGCAGATAAGTTGAGGTTAGATTTAAGGCCGTCATCTTCTTGTATGATGGTTATTAGTACCATTTGCCCTTAGGAAAGGACCTGACCAGGGAACTTCTTAATTTTTGCATGTGCACCACTGTCTGTCATCTGCTTGAATGACTATTCAGAAACACACTGATACTTGTTTCACCACTTAATTTTATACTTGAGTTTTCTAGTCATAGTTTCTTTAATCTTTTACTAGACTACTACTAAATAAATGGTTTATTGCAAATTAAGAAAGAAAAATGACTAGATAATGAGTTGGTTTTTTTGTGGGTTCCTCTGCCCCCTTCCCAACCCTGCTGCCCTGGGACTGGGCCCAGACCACTCCACTCTCCCAGACTGGTCCCACAGGCTTTTCCCAATGACCTTCCAATTTGTCCTCGGCGTTTTGGGGTCCAGAGGTCTGGAAACTGCCTCAGGTATCAAGAGATTCAGTCTCCCCAAGGCCTGCCTATGTCCTGTCTGTGCGGGCACGGGCCACCCTGGGTTGTGTCCTGCCCACACTGTGGCATGATAAGACACTTCCAGCCACCTTCCAGGCTGTCTTGGGCTGGAGATTTGCTTCACTCTGTCCTTCTCTGGGTTCTGCAGCTCCAGAATTTGTTTAGGGCCATTTTTTACAGGTATTTGGCTGGGCTTGGGGCAGCACTCTAGAAAGTGTGTGCTGTTACTCTGCCATCTTGACTCTGCCTCCTGAGTTGTGTTTTTGTAGTTAGATGGCAAAGCAGTTTTAATGACACTGTTTCAGGGAGTAGATATTTACTAGAAATGTACTTCATTCAGTTAGAATAAATGCCTAGTAAATGCTAGACTTTGGGATTAGGACAATTAAAATCAAACAGTCCCTTCCTTTAAAGAACTTGGATCCTTTTGGGGGAAATAACATGCACACATATCAATAAGTAAAAGAGAGCCTGGGTGATGAGAATAAAATATGTTTAGCATAAATTTGTGTTTTTAAAATTGAATCCACTGGGAACTATTCTTGGCTCCCAATGAAATCACCCTTTTCCTTTTTCCTTCTTTTCCTTTTTCTTCCTTTAGTCCCAACTTGGAGAAAAGAATGGCAACATGTTTATCTCCAGCTTAACATTAAACTCTGACTTAATTTCTCATACAATCTTTATTTAAAATGAAGACCAATTTACTAATCAAATGTTTGACTCTATAACACAGATGGCCCTAACACTGGTCACAACTCAGTTTGGAGAGTAAAATAAAATGGTCCCTTGGTATGTTAGAAATTGAAATGTATCAGTTTAACCTCTTGGTTTTCCTAAGACTTTTAAGTCTTAAAAAGAAGTCTAAAAATACCAGAAAAAAGAAATATGTCTTTGACTTTAGTCATTGGAACACTTAAGTTAGTTCTGACTTTTCTAAAATAGTACTTCCTCTAACGTACTTACTGACATCTAATTTGGTAAGAGAAGTGATACAACTCACGTACACATATACAGTATACAAAGTACTTTTCCTTTTAAGCAACCCAGTGAAATTGCAAATATCGCTACTGCCATTTCACAGATGAATAAACTGAAACTTACTGTAGCTAGTAAATGTTATAACCAAGATTGGAATCCAGATCTTCCAGTTTAGCAACCTTAATATTCTTGTCCAATATAGTCAGATCGATCCATTGTTTATTGTATGTAGTTTTCTAATTTAGAGATTGGTGATGGTATGCAAACCTTTCTGAAGAAGCCGATACGATTTGTGTGTTGCTTGGAAGATTGTTCTGCTTTAGTTAGAAGAGTACAGAGAACTGAAGATACAATGAAGTTCAGTGAAAGGGGAAGTGATTGATATGTTTCCTTTGTTGTCACTCAAATAATATCTCAACCAAGGAAGCAACTCATATGATGTCTGGCACAGACTTTTTAACTCTGTCTGGAAGATTATTTTTGGCTATTATGAGTGGTTTGATGTATGTGCTTAAGTACCCATCAGTGTTAGAGCACTAAAAGGTGCTTCTTACTAATTAAAAATAAATTGAAGTATATTTACAGTTCTGTAATTTGTCTTAGTTACCCTCAATATACATAAACATTCATACTTGCAAAGGTAGGTTTAAAAATATTGGCATTGTTATGACAATGTAATTCTTTTCTCTTCCCCTCCTCCTTTAGACAGGAAAAAATTAGTTTTTAGTACAAGACTGAGGTGGTCAAAAATATTTTTGTGTGGGGCTTTGAGTTCCTCTTTTGTTTTATTGTCACTTTGGAGTAGCTATGAGCATAGTAGGGGACTTAAAAGATCAACCTGGATTTCCCCTATCTATAGCGGGTAAACCACTTGGCCTCTGACCCTTACTTCCCTCCTGTAGGAGGCAGTATGAGATATTTTCAATGAAAGTACGTTGTAAACTGTAAAGTGTTATAGCCATACAAAGTTATTGTAGTGGTGGTAGAGCTCACAAAAAGACTCTTCCATTCTGCCATTCATGGGAAGACCTAGGAGACTAGAATCACAGTGACCTAATAATTTACACTCATAACAGTAGAATTTGAAGGGACTTTAGGGATTGCAAAACCCCCTCACTTTTTGCAGTAGATGTCATTTTATCTAGATTTTAGCAAAACATTTGTCCTATAATAGGTGGCATAGTGGATAAGAGTGCCAGGCCTGGAGTCATTAAAACTCATTTTCATGAGTTAAATCTTGCATCAGACTCTTGTGAGCTATGTGAACCTTGGCAAATCTCTTAAGCCTGTTTACCTCAGTTTCCTCTTTTGTAAAATGAGCTGGAGAAGGGAATGGCAAACTACTTTAGTATCTTTGCCAAGAAAACTCTAAATGGGGGTCATGAAGAGTCAGACACAACTGAAATGGTTGAACAACAACAAGATTGGGGAGATAGCAAAGAGATAATGAATTTGATGGATTATGCTGAAGAAATGACCTAATTCAAAGTACAGTTAGTATTATGATGTGAACTTGGCAGACTATCTCCAGTGGAATACCCAAGGGATCCATGCTTAGTCTTGTGCTATTCAACACTTTCTAAAATCGATAATTTGTACAAAACCATAGATGACATGCTCATCAAATTTGCAGATGACACCAAGCTGAGAAGGGATACTATAACACAGGGTGACAGTCAAGGTCTGAAAGATTTTTGTAGGCATTCAGCACTGGGCTGATGCTAATAAAATGAAATGCAAAAGAAATGAATGCAAGTCTTATACTTGGGTTCAAAAAGTGAACTTCAAAAGTAAAAGAAGGGGAGTCATGGTTAGTCATTTGAACCAGATTTGGGAGCTTTTAGTGGGTTATAAACTCATTGTGTTCTGGTGTGATATGGCAGCCAGAAAGCAAATGGAACATTATGCTATATTAAGACAGGGATAGTCTACAGGAATTAAGAGAGTGCTACAGTTTAAAGACATTGATCAGTTGGAGAGCACCTAGAGGAGATAACCAAGATGGTAAAGATCCTTGAGTATATGGTATCCAAGGATAAGCTGAAGAAACTAGGGATTGTTAGAAAACAGTGGGACTGGGGGGCAGGGTAGTGGTGAGAAACAACAGCTGTCTAAAGAGCTGTCATATGAAAGAAGGATTGGACTCAATCTGTTGGACTTCAAAGGGCAGTACCAGGAAGGAGCAAGGGGTGTAAAATTTAGACTTGATGTCTAACTGCGTTATATTTGTTTTACAGTTGTCCAAACATGGAATGGGTTATATTAGGACATGAGAAGTATTACCTATAATGTAGTACTTCGTTAAAATACAAATAGGTGATGGTCTCTTATACTGACGATGAAAATGTTTTGTTTGCTACAGTTTATATAATAAGAGTAGTCTTTGCTGCCAAGTCACTTTCTAGCTTTTGTCCAAGTAGGTGATAATGACTGAGTCCTAGGAAGGAAGTAAGGGAAATAAAAGCTTAAGTATTAAGTATTTTTCAGTTCCCTTCTATCCCAAGAATTTGGTCATAGAACTCCAGTAGCAAATAAAAATGGACACTAAAGTTTCTTGAGCAGGGAAATAACATGGTCAGAGATGCTTTAGAAATACCAGCTTTTTAGAACTCGGAAAAAAAAGAGATCAGAAAAAAAAAGTCGAGATTCCAGCAGACTATTTAGGAGGTTGCTGCAAAAGTGGTAATGAGGGCCTGAATTGCAGATAGTTCTGGTTTAAGTGAAGAGATGGGAACAAATGTGAAGAAATGTTGAAGAGGTAAAATCCTTCTAGTTTTTAAGTCATAAAATGACTTACGACTTCTAGTTAGAGTGCCCGTAGGATACCATTACCTCTTTCATCAACCTTTCTTTGTTTTCCCTCCATTTTTATGAGATACTTATTGTATTAACCCCTTACTATGTGCTTCCATTGAGCTAAAAATACAAATAGTAAGAAGACAATCCTTGAAGGCCCTCAAGGAGCTTACAATCTAATGGAGGAATACAATACATAAAAGGAATTTGAGGGGGGAGGCAGGAGATGAGGTGGAGTACTGGGAGCGGAAACCAAGCAGAGCCACTGATAGAAAAATGAAGTGACCTGGAAAGTTCTGAGCCTTCCATTAAGGAAGACATTGGAGAGAAGTTTATTACTTCTTGTAACCCTCCAATCAGAGGGGAGAGTCAATTGAAGGATTCTGTGTGGTGAGATTTCTGGAGATCATCTTATCTTGGAAACCAAGCAGAGCTGCTGAGGGAAATTGGAGAGTTGAGTAGTTAGCCTTCTGTAAGATCAAAAAATTTATAATCTAAACTGGTGTTGACTTTAGCTGCCATATCTATCTCATAAGTGTTTGGTAGTTTAAGTAATTTCTAAATTTCAATGGTTTAATTATCGCAATCTGCAGATAATTTCCCAGTCTACACATCAACTCAAGCCTCTCTTCTGAGCTGCAATCATCTATCACTAACTTCTACTTGGCTATATCCTTCTGGATGTCCCATAGACATCCCAATATGTCTGAAGTAGAACTTACTATTTCCCACCCCACCAATCAGTCCAGTCCCTTTCATCAACTTCCCTTTTTCTTTTGGGGATACCACCATCTTCCCAGCCACTCAAGTTTACAATCTTGGAGCGTTTCTTGACCATTTACTTTCCTTTAGCCTGCATCAACTGCAAAGTCTTGTCCACTTCTAAAATATCTCTGACATCAATCTCTTCAGTCAACTAGTGATCATTTCACTAGCATTTGTTAATTTTACATTGTATGCCAGGAACTATGCTAAGCTCTAGGGATGCAAAGAAAAACAAAAGACAGTCCCTGATTCAATGGAGCACATGGTCTAATGAGGGGGCACAGCATGCAAACAATTATGCCAACTACATATTCATAGGATAAATTAAAGATCATCAGCAAAGCGAAGGCACTAACCTTAAAGGGGGTGGGTAGGCAATAGCAAGGCTTTTTGAAGAAGGTGGAACTTTGGTAAAAATGACAAAAGATGGGAATAGTCATTGTTGGAGGAGTTGTGTTTCCTTTTCTATTAATGGAACTATAAATTGGTCCATGCATTCTGGAGAGCAATTAGGAGCTATGAATTTTTTTTTTTTTTACTAAACTGCCCCATAGTCCTTGGCCTAATCAGTTTATCAGGTGTCTACTATGTGCCTGGCATTGTGCTAACAAACACTATATACAGGAAAATAAACAGGTGTCCATTGATTTGGGGCTAACCAAATAGTAATGAGTATAAATGAAATAGGATTATCCTATAAGAAATAATGAATATGATGAATGGATGAGAAGACTTAGAAGAACTGATGAGAGGTAAAATAATCAGAATCAGGGAAACAATGTACACAATTACTACATAAATTTAAATGGAAAAACAACAACAAAATTGTCAGAATCCAGTGGTGCAAAATGATAATGCTCAGACTTGGCCTCGAAGATATATTAAGATGCATCTCGCCCTTTTTTGTAGATTTGGCATCTATGATTATGGAATTCTGCATATTTTGTTGATTTGGTTGATGCATTATCTAGGATATTGGGAAATGTAGGTGATATAAAACAAGACCAATTTTAAATGTTCTAAGTGCATTTAGGAATTTAATTGAAGATGGTATTCCAGGTATGCAGAATGATGCGAGTATAGGCATTGACACTTGAAAGCAGAGAGAGATGATGATGATGGCTAGTAGTATAGTGTGGGGATGGGATTTAAAATGAGGCTAGAAAGGTAGGAGAATCTTTAAGCTAGGCTAAGGAATTTGAGTAGGCAGCTCTGTAGGCAGTGGGAGCACCAGTTGGGTTTGTATCAGAAACGGAATGATCAGATGTGTTCTTAAAAATTCATTTGGTAGTGAGTGATATTAAAAATGGTCTCTGAGGCAGACTTGTTAGTATGTTAGTAGAATATTGGAATGGTATTGATAAAAGACCTGTGCTGGCTGGGGGGTGGGGGTAGCAGTAGGAATAGAGAGGAATACAAGAGGATATAGGAAATGTGGTTGAGTTGGCAAGTGAATTGAATAGTGGAAATGAAGGAGAAAGAAATAGTCATATATGTTTTGAACATGGAACACTGAGTCAAATAGTGATGCCACTGACAGAAAGTAGAGTCAAAAAGAGGACCAAATTTTGGGGAAGAGATGATAAATTTAGTTTCAGAGATTTTTAGTTGGAGATTTAGTGAGAAATCTGGATTCAACAGTCCTTGGAAATGTGTTCTAGATCATGGAAGAGATATCCATTTAGAAGTCACCTATGTAGACTTGAATGTCAAAGCCATGGGTTAAGTGAGGCTGTCAGGGGGAAGAACATCAAAAGAAGAGGGCTACAGATAGATCCCAGGGGAGTCACTAAGCTCCGTGTCTTAAGAGTTTGGAAAGAAGAAGATTCGGAGCAAGATGAAAGAGTAGTTAGAAGACGTGAAAGGACCAAGAAAGAGTGTGGTGCTTTAGAAAGCTAAAGACAGAATGAATATCCAGACAACTGTAGCTTCAGTACAAGTGGCATATCCCATTGACTTACTAAAGTACATTTAGTTTTCTTGTGGACATTTGGCAAATGAACCCCACACATCTAATTTATTTCTTTACTGTATGAAAAACTGGTCAGGTATGACAAGTGAAGGGACTATGTTCTTTTTAGCTCTTGAGACTAGAAAGGACTTTAATATGTTCAAGAAAGAACCTGTCTACCTTATCCTCCATCTTCCCCCCTCCCTCCCTGCAGTTTTAGGGTGGATTAATAAAAAGCAAGAACATCCTCATCTGGTCTTTCCTGTTTTAATCTGTGGTTTTCTTAAAAAATTAAGCAGTGGGGGTACAATTTGATTAATGTAACTAATGTTTCTTACCTTGCTATGTGTGGCATTTACATATAAAAAAAAGCATAGTGTGTGACCTTAACTTGTCTTAACAAGATTCAAATTTTTAGTCAACTAGGATTACATTTTAGTAACTCAATGCTGCAATTCCTGGGGCCAGAGAAATACATTTCCACACCTAATTTTGTACATATGTATTGATCTGTATTCCTTTATCATCAAAGTATGTATGAGTACTGTTTTCGAGTTTGTAGTTAGTCACTGCGACCTGATGTCATTTTACTAGCTGAAGTTTCCAGGTCAGTATTTTGCGCTCTATTAGGGCATGAGGAGAAGTATTGTGAACATGACTTGTCAGTTTTTCCATTTCTTTGCGCAGTGTCCTGTGGCCAAGTGTCATGTCTCCAGCAATCAGAACTAGAGTCATATTTGCTGACTCTACATGTACCCAGGCCAGTTAAAAATTAAATCAGGTTGTTAGAAACTCATATCTATTTCAAGGCATATTATTTATTTAATGACTTCTGCCTTAATTATAGCTCCTTATAAAGAAAGTGTATTTGTGTTTCACACTAGGGAACCAAATTGAGCAAAGACACTTTCCAATGCTAAGGCTCTAATCAATGTCAAGCAGTGATTTTGAGGGGAAAAAAGGGTAAATGGATACGTAGTTCATTCGTTCGCCACTTCATTTCCTTTTAGTGGTGAAATGGCTTTGGGTTCATCTGTCTTTTCTGCCACTAATGAAATGTAAGAAGTACTAGATCTGGAGTCAGCACTAACCTAAATTTGACACTCTTAATAGCTCTGTGGTTATGGTAATTTACAAGTGAATAATATTCAAGTTACTCTGTCTTTCTGAGCCACATTTTCTTCATCTGTAAAATGAGAACATTAGATGACCACATAAAGTCCCTATCTTACTCCAAATTCATGTTATCTTATCATTTTGATTGTTGATATCATTTTGTCTATATTCTGTAATCCCCATAATACCAAGAATGGTGCACATAATAAGTCTTCATTAATGCTGTTGGTGATGATAGAGTGTGTGTATCTCTCTCTCTCTCTCTTTTTCTCCTCTCTCTCTATCTAAATAAAACCAGGGGTAGGGAACTTTAGGTCATATGTGACCCCCTAGGTCCTCAAGTGCAGCCCTTTGATTGAATCCAAACACCACAGAACAAATTCCCTTAATAAAAAGGTTTTGTTCTGTAAAACTTGGACTGGATCAAAAGGCCGCACCCAAGGTCCTAGAAGGCCACATGTGGCCTTGGCTGCAGGTTCCTTCCCTCTGAGCTAAACTAATGGGTGATGTATCTAAAGAAGTGACAAACTAGCACATGACTTCTACGAGAGCAAGATTTCCATAGGCTTCATCTTTTAATTGGCATATGGTTTGAATTTCTATCCCCCACCAAATCTCATTGGTATATGCTTTCTTTTACTAACTTTTTTTAAACCTCTATCCAAAACTGAAGTACTCTTAAAAAAGCAGTGAACAGAAATCTACACCAGTTGACAAACTAAGTATAGTGGGAGTAGACACTCTATTTTTAATGACCTGAACTATTGTTTGACTTTAACAGGTCCTTTGTTAATTACGGGGTAGGTTAAATCTCTTCTGTTCTATTTTAGCCTAGGTATTCAAATACATGAAAATGTATTTTTGTGTGTGAGAAAGAATAAGAACTTCTAAAGAATCCAACTGTTCTGGGATTGATTTTTAAAAGGAAATTATGATTTCTGATACATAGTTTGAGGTTTTGATATAGAGGCCTATTTTTAAAGCATGGAGCAGTTTCTGATTAGCTATAGACTAAATCTAAGATGGCTGCTGTTGCCATTTTAGGCTTCTGGTTCCAATACTTTGTGTTTGCTTTAACTGGAAGAGACAGTGCGGTGCTCACTGCTAACTTGAAAATCAAATTTGTTTCATTTTCCTTTAAGACTGACAGCTTAGCTTCTAATCATTGGCACTTGAACTCAGCTTATCTACCAAGCTGACTGGTCAGTAGCTTGTGTAACTGAGCCGTTTGTTTCCCTTTGAAACTAAAGCCTCTTTTGGTTTTCTCACTCTAAAAAAAGAAATCTCTTTTTATTTTTCTGTTGCAGAACTCCAAAGATGGGAGGCAAGCTCAGCAAGAAGAAGAAGGGGTACAATGTAAATGATGAGAAAGCCAAGGATAAAGATAAGAAGGCTGAAGGAGCTGGTGCAGAGGAAGAAGAAACTCCCAAGGAGAATGATGAGACCCAGACGGTGGCAGAGACCACAGACGTGAAGGAGAGCAGCAAAGAGGAGAAGGCTGATAAAGATTCCCAGGTCGCTGCTAACAAGACTGAAGATAAGGAAGCAGAGAAGGACGCAGCGGCTGGCAAAGAAGAGGCTCCAAAATCAGAGCCTGAGAAACCCGAGGCTGTCCCTGATGGAAAGGTGGAGTCGCAGAAGGATACTGAGCTGGAGCAGGCTCCTGCCTCTGCCCCAGCGGCCAGTAGTGATGCTTCTAAGACTTCAGTGCCTAGCACTGAGGCAAAGGTCTCCCAGTCTTCAGAAGCCACAGCAACTAGTAAAGTAGATGACAAGAGCAAAGAGGAAGGGGAAGCCAAAAAGACTGAGGCTCCCGTCACCCAAGAAACTAAAAGTGAAGCGGCTCCAGCTTCAGACTCAAAACCTAGCGAAGCTGTGTCTTCTTCCAAGGAGACCCCAGCAGCAGCGGAAGCCCCTAGCTCTACACCTAAGGCCCAGGAACCTGCAGCCCCAGCAGAAGAGGTTAAACCTTCCGAGGCTCCGACCGCGAATTCGGATCAAACCATAGCAGTGAAAGAGTAACATGGACAGCCTATTGGAAAAAATAATAATAATAATGAAATAATAATCACTTAAAAACAACCTGTGTCTCTCTCTCTCTCTTTTTTTCCCCCCAGCTATACTAACTTGTTTCAAACCTGAAATAATGATATGTATTGCCCCCAAAAAAGGATATCCCATCAAGGGAGGGAGGGAGAGGGTGGGGGAGAGAATCCAAATAGTATTTTTGTGGGGAAATATCTAATATACCTTCAGTCAACTTTACAAATAAGTCCTGGATTTTAAAGATGGATGTCTGAAAGTACAATACATCTTTTGTACCTGAACTGCTGTTAGATGCACTCCACCGATATATCAAAATCTCTTTTCTTCTGTAATAGGGTTTGGGAGTGATGTGTTTGATTCTGCCCACAGGGCCTGTGCCAAGGCAATCAGATCTTTATGAAAGCAGTATTTTCTGTGTGGTTTTTTTTTTTTTAATTTGCAGCCTTTCTTATTTTGATATTTTTTTAATGCTGTGGATGAATGCCAACTTTCAGACAGTACCCACTTAGCTGTCCACATTTTTTCTCAATGCCAATCCTCCATTCTTCCTCTCCAGATATTTTTGGGAGTAACAAACATTCTCATTCTACTTAGCCTACCTAGATTTCTCATGACGAGTTAATGCATGTCTGTGGTTGGGTGCACCTGTAGTTCTGTTTATTGGTCAGTGGAAATGAAAAAAAAATCTGCGTTCATTGCAGTTCCAGTTTCTCTTCCATTCTGTGTCACAGACACCAACACACCACTCATTGGAAAATGAAAAAAATACACAAAAAACCAAGAAAAAAACAAAATGTACAATGGATGCATTGAAATTATATGTAATTGTATAAATGGTGCAACAGTAATAAAGTTAAATAATTTAAAAAGTTGTACAGGCTGTTAGTTTTGTTTAGGTTTTCTTTTTCTTGAGATATTCTTGTAATAGAACTGCCCCTGGGATGAACACAATATTGCATCACAAAACAATGTCCACAGACTGAGAAAACAAATTGGTCATGCTGAATGTCATGTTAATGAAAAATCAGTGAGTCTTAATGAACACTGAAGCAAATTTGATGACTTGGAAGAAAGGAATTCTAGGGTGTAGGAGAAGTGGATTTTACATTTGGGTGCTGTTTAGTTAGCATAAGGAGAAAAAGAGGGGGAAGATGGATGAACGTTTTAGGCCATGATAGCATATTCTCCAGGTGTCGGATGCTGATGTACAGCAGCGTTATGCTTGTGTGGTAACATGTATCACCATTCCCAGGAAAACAAAAACATCTTGAACTCCACTATTTTCAACCTACCTTTTCAACCGACCTTCAACCAACTCTGCCTATGGGGTAGAGGATAAAAATCTGGTGCTGTACCTTTTGTTAGTAACCACAGTAAGCAGAAGAAGCACAAGTAAACAGGTACACAATAGGAACTTTTTTCAACTATGAAAAAATATGAAGAGTTTTTCATTTTAAGATGATTCTCAAGATGCTAGCTTCCACTGATATCAAATGAGAATTAAAATAATATTGAATATTTTCAACTTAAAAAGAAACAAACTTTAATATTCTTCTCTGGTGTATCCTTTTGCCTATGTGAGCTTAGTGAAAGCTCATATAGCTAAATTTGCAAGCTTGCATTCAAAGGTACATTGCATTTCAACATAGACTTTTCTAGTTTTGCATGTTATGTGCTACCTGATGAAATTGCATTTTTAAAAAAAACCACTTCAGTACTTGACTTACTTTCCCACTTTCAAGATGATCTCAAATTAGCATTTCTGTCAAATATTTTAAATAAAATCCTGAAGGAGGAGTTGACAAGGAATATTGACTTAGGAATATTTCTTAGCTGACTCTGCCTTTCCCTAGATGCTATCCTTAGATGTTGAAAATACGGAAATAGCAAGCCAAGAATGGTTCATTTTAGGCCTTTTAATAATCTTCAAAACACTGGGTCCTTAAGTCTGTATTAAAATTAATTTGAATTCACAGTGCATGTAAGCACAAGCAAACAAGAACTGGTTAAACAAATGAAGCCTTCAGACAGCTCTTTTTAGAAAGGGGAATGCCCAGACTGCTACTTCACAACATTTTGGACTAGTCACTTTGTTTTTCACATGAGAAAGCTGAGGCTTGAGCAGTTGAATCACCCAGAGTCATTCAGTTAGTGGCAAAATGGGTCTTGGAACCTTAGTCATCTTATTCACAGTGCATGCCCTTTTAGCCAATCTTGTATAGTGAACCCCAGTTTCTTAGTGGACAAAGGCAGTACACCAGTAAGGCCTTGTTAATTTGTATTGCACAGTGACCCATAAAAAGTTCTGCACATCAGTCTGCAGAAGAAGCTACATTTTGATGCATGTACTCTAATAAGTGGTTTGAATTTTTAAGATTTTTGCTTTTATAATAGGAGCAAATTCACCCAAAACTTTATCATTGCAATTACCCAACTTATTGGGCCATATTTGTCAGTGTTAATTCTCTCTAATTTTCCTATTAATGCTATTTGTCAAATTTAGCCAAAACTTAGGATCTCTTGCTGGAAGTGGCATTAGAGATGATTTAACCCAACCCCCTTATTTTATAGATAAGAAAACAGAGGCTCAGTAAAGTTAATGACTGTGTCAGTGTATCCCAGGTAGAGAGTTATAAATTAAGATTTTTTTTTTTATTTTTACAAATGCAGAGCTCTTTTTATACTTAGATGTTTCCCCCATGGATTTTAAAGACATAATTAGAAACTTTTGAAAAACTTTTTCCTTAGTGAATTTTGCAAATATGGTTTGGATCTTTTAAGTCAAGAAAATAAAAATAGAATTGGGTGCCATCTCTCTTTGACAGCTTTGAAAGTTAATTTTTTTTTTTTTTGCTGGAGTCATTCTTTAAGCAAATTACAAGATCTAATTTTAAATTGATGGGGATGGAATTAAGATGTATGTATAGGCTCTTTCAAATCAGAATCATTAAAAATATTATGTAGTTATGTAATTTATATGTAGCTATATCATACTGATGAAAAGAATATTGCCCAGTGACATACTCACTCTGAGAAGAAACTCTCCAAGGCAGAAATAATGTGGATATAATCTGGATGTTTTATGAGACCTGTATTTCTTTCAAGTAGGGTCAATTACTTTGCTTGTGTAGGTAGGGGAATGTTACACCTTAGGGTGTAACATGGATGTACCTGGGACTGACACCCCAGTCAAGAGGCCTGTGGCAGAGCAGGCTTCTCCATCAATACCAACATGAAAGAAAAGATGGAAATTAGCTCTTAGCACATTTGCAAAATTGCAAGCCAATTTTGTTACTGGAAGACTTATTAAGGCATCACTTGTTTCTGGTCCCTACCACCATTTCTTATGTAAGATTGACTGAGACTTTTGATCCATCTTTTTTTTTTCTCAGTGTTGAAAAAAATTAAACTTCCATTATTTGTTCTCTAGTTTTGCCTTTAAGAATTTCAAGCTAATTCTAAAGCCATTTGCTAAACTTCTTCTATTTTTAATAAGAAATATACCAACACTTAGTAAAATGAGCACAGTACTACCAATTGTTGTGGAGTGGTATTGTCTTTTATTCTTGTGTTGGATGACAAAACTACTGTATAATAGAACTTTACATGTATCTGTGTAAAAAACATTTAAATTTGCTTGATTTAGATTGATATTGACATAAGTCAATGTAAAAGTCAAAGTAAAGCAAAGGAGAAATGTTATGAAAAGATCAATTGTTCTTCTAAAGGATGTAATTATTTTAAATTCACAGTCTAAGATAATTTTTAAGTCCAGACACATTTACAGTTATTTTCCTCTCTGCTTCTTTTAATTTTTGATGTGTTAAGTTGATAAAATTATTAAGAAAAACATATCTTGAAATTGATCTTTAGGTCTCATGACTAACCTCTGAAATCTATGAAACTTCACTGAGAAAGAAATACACAGGAAATAGAACCACTTATCAAAATCTACTTTATTGGCAGATAAGGGCAATATAGATGTAACTAACATATTTCTTCTCCAGTATATCTTTTGTGTCCAGAGCAAGTTCACTTTCCAAGCATTTTTCATTTTTCTAAATTAATGTGTCCTATGCTATGTGCCTATTTCTTCTCCCCCGCCAACCCCCCATAAGAGGACTGACTTGCAAAACTGACAAATGAAAATGTTGATGAAGCAATGTGGACCAGTTTTGCTGAATTCAGAGAATACTCCCTATGTGACCTTGATAATGTTTTTTTTTTTTTAGTCTCACATTAAAGAAAAGTTGAAGTACTCAGAAAATGAATCCAGGTAGTAAGTAATCTCTTAATACTGCAGCAATTTGAATACAAAAGAAGGGGAGGGAAGGTATCCAAGATAGGAGATTCATTTACAAGTTTGCTTCCTGTAATGGTGCACAGGTTATAAATGACACCTTGTCAGGTTCTAGGCATCAGATATGTTCACAGTTCAGTATATTCCACTTAAAAAACAATAAAGTTATTGGTGACATGGAACAATCTCAGCAAATTTACCAATTTTCCCCATAATACATGTAATACACTTGAAATAGAGTTCTCCAACTTTAAATAAAAATTCTAAACAGGCTGCAAGTCATGATCACATGCTACATTGTTTCAAGAATTTTAAGAAAACCAAAGAGTTCCTGTCCTCAAAGAGTTCCAAGTTTAGTAGGGTAAAGTTATTCCAAGTGGCAAGTTTATGAGGACTGTAATTATGAAAACAAAGTTCTGCAGACTAATATTTTATTTTTAAAGGTAGTCCAATTCTTCGTGGTGACAAATGCAACTGAAGGATGACATGGAGAGAATAAGAATGTGAAGTTTCGTTGAAAGAATCCTATGTCCTAGATGAACTGAAACAGTGTCTTTCTATCAGGAAAAAAAACAACAAAAAACTTGGAAAGTCCCAATGCTATACCTAGCAGTGAACAATTCCCAAATTGCCATGGTGTGTTAGTGCTGTTAGTGTTGCCCTCTGAAAAAAAACCCCACCATCACCAACAAAAAACAACCCCAAGAATAGAGCTTAACACTGAGCCAGAACCACCCACTCCAACACACTAAAGTCTGAATGTTATGCAAATTCTTTAAAACTTTTTTTTTTTTTTTTTTAATCTTTGGGAATATAGAGAATGTACATTGCTGTCTACCTAGTCTGCTGTCTGTCCTTTCAGGGGTCAAAAGGCTCTTGAAATTTGGAACAAATTGTTCTTTTCAGACGAAGGCATAAAAGTATAGGCTACAATGATGAGATGTGGGTTTCAAGTTAACATATATATAGTACAAGCTGGTTATTTTTGTGATTGGAGTCAGAACTCCATTTTATCTTATTGAAGTTTTCCCATTCATTCTTTTCCATTTCTTCTTTTGTCTAATCCATTTACTAAGATTTCCTACTAGCAACTTTAAATTAATTTTTATAGTAGCACATGCTCTTTTAAATTATTTCCTCCCTCCTAGAGAGGTAGCGATTACAACCTTAGATGCTTTCTTAGAAGTAACTAAGGTAGAAAAATGCAGCAGTCTGTCACCATTTTGGTTTGGTGAGCCTTTGGGAAATCAAGAAGGTACCCAGATGAAATAAGAACCATTCCCTACTCCCCACTCCCACTCTTTAATTTCTTAAAATTCTATAAACACCAATAGTAGAAAAAATCAAATTTCATCTTTCCAAAACTCTTAGTCCTGGTGAGCTAGAAAGTCATGTACACACCTCTCTCATTTCTTTGGATTTTATACCAAACAAGTGCATGTTTCTCAGCCCATTTTTAAAAAGCAGGACTGGGTTATAGGGACATTTAAAACTCCCTTGGATTTAATCCATATATTTTGGGACAATAGAAGAGAGTATTAAGTATAAGTGTTAAAATTAAGATTGTAAAATTTAATTTATTTCCCTGACTTAAAAGTCATTATAAAACAGCATATTAATTTTTCACTTCTGCTAGTAAAAGTGAATTTTTTCCTTTTTTTTCCTGTTTATATATTGTTACATTTTAAGTTCTGAATTGTTTCCCTCCACACCCCCACACTGGAGAAGGTCACCATTTGACACAGATTTGTAAACATATGTAAAACCATACTTTGCATACGTCTATTTATCAGTTCTTTCTCTGGAGGAAAAAAACATCTTCCTTCATAAGTCCTTTACAGGTGATCTAAGCATTTAAAGTACTCAGAAAAACCTGGTTGTTCACAATAATTCTTCAAACAATATTAGTTTTTTTTTTTTTACCATATATAATTCTTTTGTTTCTTCTCACTTTACTTTTCGTTATTTCATACAAGTCTTCCCATGGTTTTCTAAAAACAACCAGCTCATCATTTCTTACAGCATAGTAGTATTTCATCATATTCATAAACCATAACTTGTTTAGCCATTCCCCAATTAATGGGCATCCCCTCAATTTCCAGTTCTTTGCCACCATAATATTTTGCCACTATGCAATTTGCCACAATGAATATTTTGGAACATATAGGGTTTTTTTCCTTTTTTTCTGATGAAAATATATTAACTTTTCAATTGTGCTAGCGAAAGTGAATTTAACTATTGCTAGCATTCATTTCTAAGGCCTCTGTATGAGTTGAAAGGAGAATATCCACATTTTAGAATCTGAAGACTTTGTTTCTGTCTCAAAATCTAAGGGGCTGTTGGACACTTATACATGAGGTTTTGGGAATAACGGCATGAAATTAAAACCTACCTCACAGGGTTGTTGTGAGGAAAACATCTTGTAAACTATTAATCACTAGAGTTGTGAGTCATTAATAAAAGGGCATAGAAATTAACCTCCATAGGATTACGTTCTTAAGGTGAGTTTCCTCAATGAGAAATCTCCTTTCGAGGCTTAAATCCTTTCACTTTCTTTTTCTCTTTTGGTCCTGGCTTTTACAAATAATTTTTGCCTTTAAAAAAATTCTTATTTGAAGGCATGACCTTGGCTTCAGTCCATTCCATATGGATCGCTCTTTAGCCATTTCTGCATCTGTCCTTATAGAGTTAATATTCTATGATTAATGCTGCCCTGACACTTAGTGTGTGAATTAAAACATGACTTCAAGGAATCTGAGTTGGAAAGGACTCCAAAGACTTTCTCCTTCAATCCATACCATAGGTACAGAACACAAATCTGATCTACAGCATTCTTGACAAGGAGTCTTTCAGTCTTCCTGCCTTTCTCAGCTGATATTCCTTCCTTTTAATATTTGAAGATAGTTATTGGGTGTGCCCTTAAATCCTGTAGGCTAAATGATTCCAGTTCCTTCAATGGATTCCCCTTATCTGAACTTAAGCCCTCTGTGTGAGTTGCCCTCCACTAGATACTCTAAACTCATCAGTGTCTCCTCATATTGACTCATATTCTCTCAACAAGACTCAGATACCAGCCCCTTATATAGTCTGAGTGTGGCCCCCAGATATCCCTGATGCCCAGGTACCTTAATATCTGCTGCTCTACTACTACAAATTCATTCCTAGATGAATCCTTCTTCGAAATGCAAATATTTCTAGGGAAATAATTCAGCAAAGGTGTTAGTGATTCCTATAATTCCTTTTACAAGGGATCTCAGCCACATGAAATCACAGGTGCTGGTTAAGGAGTGGTAAGGGATGAAAGGAGGGAGATAAGACAGCGGAAAGGCCCCGAGGAGGAACTTGTTCACATTTTTATCAAGAGTCACCCCTCCCCCCCCAATCAATGGAATGAACCAGGTGCCATTTTACCTTCTTTCATTTATCATTAGGTAAAGAAACAAACAAATAAAAATTGTGTCCCAATTTCAGGTCATCCTAGAGCTATTTTAATTCCTTACTTTTTGTCCCTAAGATAGTATTTTCCTTGGGAGTAGAGTTTTTTTTAGACATTCTTATTGGAGTAATGTGTGCCCAAGCATGTCAGAATGGGATCATATATTTGGAGGGCAAAGAAACTGTATTCCATAGTAGGTAATAAAAATAAAATGAAGTTTAAAGTAAATTTCCAAGTATATGTAAAATTTTTCTTGTTTTAAAAGAAAAAAAAGATCTTTGTAGGGTTACTCCTAGGCCAAACTGTAGTAAAATTAATCTTTGGTATTCCCAGTCTGCCCTTTCTACATCTTTTCTCCACTCTATTTTCTCTTTTCTAAGCAAGTATTACTACTACCAGGGGCAGCTAGGTGGTGTAGTGGATAGAGCACCAGTGCAGGAGTCAGGAGGACCTGAGTTCAAATTTCACCTCAGACACTTGGCACTAGCTGTGTGAGGGCAAGTCACTTAACCCCAATTGCCTCATCCTGGGTCATCTCCAGTCATCCTGGTGAATATCTGGTCACTGGATTCAGATGGCCCTGGAGGAGAAGTGAGGCTGGTGACCTGCACAGCCCTCCCTCATTCAAAACAAAGTCAAGTGCAAGTCTTGTCATTATTTCTCTGATGGCGTGGTCTTCTTTGGCAATGAAGGACAAACACACAGGCCACTACTACCACACTACCACTACTATTATTGCTGGTGCTGGAGCTGGAGGGAGAGTGGAAAAGAAAAAGTATTTTTAAGCACTTACCATGTTCCAGGGGCCAGGTAAAGCACTTTATCAATATTTCATTTAATCCTTCTAACCCACTTTGGCAGTCAGGTACTATTATTGTCCCCATTTTACAGTTGAGGAAACTGAGGCAGAGGTTAAATGACTTCCTCAGGATCACACAGCTAGTTATGTGTCTGAGGCCAAGTCTTCTTACAGGTGTACTGCACCTGCTAGCAGCTACTGCTATTACTGATACTGCTAGCTAGGTAGCTGGTATTCATATGGTGCTTTAAGGTGGTTGGCAAGGCACTTTAATCTGTATCTCACTTTGTCCTCACAACAATCCTGGGAAGTAGGTGATATTATGACCTTCATTTTATAGATGAGAAAACTGAGGCTAAGAAGTTAAAGGACATGCCCATAGTCACATAGCTGGCAGGTATCTGAGGCAGGGTTTGAATGCAAGTCTCCCTGATTGAGCTTACCACCCTATCAATCGCACCATTAGAATCACAGAACTAGATTATCAAATTAGGTCACTCATTATACACAATGAATGGGCCATGAATTAGTGAGTGAATTCATGTTTCCCTTGGGAATCACCCTAATGCTTCCATGTTCTTTAAGTGGCTACTTAAAACCTGCTTTCTGGGAAAGAACCTAAAGAACCTATTTATAAACCTTGAGGTGTTATCTTTCTCAAATTATTTTCATTTAAACAACTATAAATGGTTTCCCCTTATGGTGCTTGCAATCTCTTGAGGGGATTAGATTCACATAGATGAATATAATATATAGCATGACAATACCAAACTATGTGGTATCCTAGAAGTGTTACGGAGGAGGTAACATTTGGGTTGGGTGAGGTGTGTGTTCGTCCTTTGTTGTGGAAGACCATGCCATCAGAGAAATGATGACATGACTTGCACTTGACTGTTTTGAGTGAGTGAGGGCTGTGCAGGTCACCAGGCTCACTTCTCCTCCAGAGTCATCTGAATCCAGTGACCACATATTCATCAGGATGACTGGAGATGACCCAGGATGAGGCAATTGGGGTTAAGTGACTTGCCCAAGGTCACACAGCTAGTGAGTGTCAAGTGTCTAAGGTGACATTTGAACTCAGGTCCTCCTGACTCCTGCACTGGTGCTCTATCCACTGCACCACCTAGCTGCCCCGGGTTGGGTATTAAAGAATAGATACAAATTTCACAATTTATTTCACCACAATAAGGGGGTGTGTGTGGGGAGAGAGAGAGACACAGAGAGAGAGAGAGAGAGAGACAGAGGCAGAGAGGGACAGAAAGAGAGAGCGAGAAAAGAGAGAGAAAGAACGAGAACCTACTATGTGTCAGACACTGAACTAAGTACTGGGGATACAAAGAAAGACAAAAGACTGTCCATGCTGTCAAGGAGCTCAGGAAACAACATGCATAACTAAGTACAAATAATATAATGAAAGGATAAATTTGAGAGAAAATATAGGACATGTTTGGGGAAAAAAACAGCCCCACCAGTGTTCATATTTATAGACTATATGGAAGGAGAATAAAATTAAGTAACATTAGAAAGGCAGAATAAATAGCTTTAAAGCATGGAGAGTTTAAATACCTGGCAAGAATTCATTTTTCGTTTGGTGGACAATAAAGAACACCAGAATACTTTTGAGCAGAGATGGGTTTTGATCATATATATTCTTAAAGAAGATGAATATGGAGGGTAGATTGGAGCAGCAAGAGAGTAGAGGTGGGAAAAACCTGTTGGAAAGCTTTTGAACTAAATCCAAGTGGATGTTAATGAAGGATTGTATTATCTTATTGATGGTGGGAAGAAAGAGAAGATGATATATATAGAAGATGATATAATATAGCATCAGTTTGTAGTGGGTGATGTTAGGTTGACTTCATTTTCTACAGCAGTGCTTAGCATCTGGAAAATAAAGACTGAGAAACGAATGGTGGGGATTACCAAGATAAAGATTAATCAGTTGGGATTGGCAGAGGGTCAAGATAGGGTACAGGTGATTTTATGGCAATAGGTAATTAAATATTAAAGTGGAGCTCAGAGGTCAAGGCTGTGTATGAAAATCCACGAAAACTGAGGAGAGATCAATTGGGGGAGGAAAAGCTGAGCCAAAGGACCGAGGGTGATTATAAGAGCAAAGAGTAGATTTAGTGTTGTGAGAGAATGGGAGAAGTGACAGGGTAGTGGAGTGTGTATAGTCAAAGATTGGAATTTCAAATTCCCAGGTATATAATTCCCTGGGAAGGTGTGAGGTGGACAAGGGGGAGGAATTTGGAGGTGGGACATTTGATGAATTGTGCAGTAAGGTTGTTAGAGGGGTTAATCAACATGAATACAAATACAAATTCTGTTATAATTTATTTCCCTAGGGCATAAGGTATAGATTAAGACTACAAGTCATTGATGATTTTTGGAGAGTGACTTGAGGATCATTAGATGATGACAGCAAGGATGGGAAGGGGATGCTATAAATGGATATTATGGAATTAATTTCTTATTAGATTCTTTTCTACTTTTATCTGGTTGTTTAATTTTTCCTGTCCATCAAGTAGATTCCCTCTTCCTCTTCAATTAGTCCTATTTCATTTTTTGTGCTCCCCTTAAGAGAAAATTTCTTTCAGTCTCTTTATTCATTCTCTCTTTCTGACTGCTCTAGACATCATTCTCTACTTCATGGCTCCCATTCTTTACCTAGTCCCTCTCTATTTTCTTCATTCTTCATGGAATCAAAACTTTCTACATTATCCATTCTGACCTCTGCATGAAATCCATTTCAAAAGGAATAAAAGGATTGATGGTGGTAGAGGAATGGTCTGAATGAGGCAATAGAGAATGAAGAGAATGGCAATGCTTCCTTTAGGGGCCTATGAGTTGGGGGAATGAAAGAATGGGTCATTTATAGAGAGGAATCCTATTTCCCCTTTGCAGCATCTCACAAATATACCCTCATTTCTCCTCTGACTCCACTGGAGTACAAGCTCTTGTCACTTCAAGCCTTGACTATTGCAATAGCCTGTTGGTGGGTCTGTCAGCCTCAAGTCTTTTCCCACTCTAATCCATCCTCCATTCAGCCAGTAAAGTGACCTTCCTAAAATGGAGGTCCAATCATGTCACCACTACCACCCTATTCACACACTCAGTACACTCCAGTGGCTTCCTTTTGCCTATAGAAGCAAAAAAAATGCTCACTTTGACTTTTTAAGATTTCATAAGTTAGCCCCCTCCTACCTTTCTAGTCCACTTACAACTCATTCTCCAACATATACTCTTCAATCCAGTGACACTGGCCCCCTGGCTGTTCCACAGATAAGATACTCAGCCCTTGGCTCAAACTATTCTCTCTTGCTGGAGCACTGAACACTCTCCCTCCTTCACTGACTACTGACCTCCCTGTCTTTCTTTAAGTCCCAGCTAAAATCTCACCTTTTATAGGAAGCCTTCCCTAACCCTTCTTAATTCTAGTGCCTTCCCTCCATTAATTATTTCCCATTTATTCTGTATATAGCTTCTTTTTGTATCTCCAGTACTTAGCACAGTGCCTGGTACATAGTACGCACATAATAAACACTTTTTTATTAAGTGATGAATGTGTTGTCCTTGGGTTTCAGTTCAAGGAAGGGAGTGGAAGAAATCATGGTTGGAAAGTTCAAGGATGGAAGGGAGTTTTTTGTAAATTGAGACTGAGGTTCAATGGAATGAGTGAATTGTTTTAAAATGTGGATAAACCAGGTTGGAATGAATCTAGGAAGGAGAAGGGCTCCTTCTTCATGTAGGTGTTACAGTTCCAGTGGGAGTAGTATGGGGATGCAACTTAAAAAGGAGGGTATCAGATGAGCATGTTTGGAACAGGGTTTCTAGCACCCCACCCGTACCTCAAACCAAAGCGTATAGACACCTTACATACTCTGCTTATTCATGAGAACAACACTGTACATGGAGCAATGCAGCCACATTCTCATCACTAAATGAAGAACAGAATAACCTTTTATATTTCCCAAAGAGAGATGGACACCCTTATTGTATGTTTCTAAGCAGTGGAGGTCTATAATAGATGCACACATAAGACTGGATGTAGCATGGAGTTTTCAACTGTCTTCACAACTGTGTGGCAATTGACTAGGAAACTAATTTAATTTTTAACACATGAAAATATTGGTTTGATTTGGCTACGCTGAAAATTAATACACCTCGATATTGTTGAATACTTTTTAGACAAAATATTCTTGTTATCTGGGACCTCTGTTGATCCCAGATGAGTAGGTGAACTTCTCTTTTAGATAATGTTTTGTCTTATTCTCTAACTATTTAGGTTATACTGTCTTCTACTCTCAAATCTCTTTTCCTTTGTCCTTTTGATATTCACTCTTTTCTAAACCCCAACTCTGGATCACTTTTATCACCTGCCTCCTCTTTTACTGCTGAGCAGAGCTACAGGAAACTTTGCAACCTGTCAGACTCTGAAAACAAATGACCAAAGAGTCACAGAGCTTATTATACCAACTGTCAATTCTAAAAAATAAAATAAAACCAAACATGAAGAGCTGACAAAGGTTATAGGCAAAAAGCCTTCTTTACTCTATTGGAGGAGGAAAACTAGACACACATGTTTGGTCATAAAGCAGACCCAAGGCAGCTAGGCTAAGCCTTGATACATATAGTCATGGCTACAGAAAGAGCCAAGGAATGAGCCATAGTCATGTTCTCTGCTCTTCTGGCTTTCATGAGACAATGCTCTTTCTTAGTTCTCCTCCCATCGGTCTGACTCTTCCTCAGACTTCTTTGGTGGATCCACATCACACTCCCTAGCTGTAGATGTGCCCCAAGGTCTTTGTCCTGAGTCATCTTTTCTTCTCTTTCTATAATCTCTCACATGGTGACATTATCAGTTTCCATGAATATAATGAACATTTACTGTGCAGAAAACTCCCAGATCTCTAAATCAAGAACTACTATCTTTCCTGAATTCAAGTTTTATATCTCTAACTCCCTATTGGATATTTCAAGTGGATGTTTTACAGACAACTTATGAACATGTACAAATCTAATTTCTCCCCCCACACACCTATCCATCTTTTGAATCTTCTGAGGGTGCTAGCATCTTTGAAGTCACCTAAGTTTTCAAGCTTGGTTTAAAACTGGACTTTTCACTCTCTCTCACTACACATATATAATCAGTTGTCAAATCTTATTGTTCTACTGCACAACATCTCTCCCATTCTTCTCCTTCTTTCTATTCACCTAGCCACCAAACTATTTTAGTTCTTTATCTTTGCCAGTCTGAACTGCTGCTGTAGCTTCTAATTGGTCTCCCTGACTCAACTCTTTCCTCTGCCCAAGTGATCCTCCATGCAACTATCAAAGTGATTTTCCTGAAATGCAGGTCTGACCATATCACTTTTCTACTCAATAAGCTCTAGTGGCACCCAATTACTTTTAGGATCAAATATAACCTCTTCTTTTTGACTTTTAAAGCTCTTCATAGCCTGGTTCCAAACCTTATTATACATTCCTCTTCTTCCTTCACTCTATGGTCCACTCAATATGTCCTTTTTGCTGTGGTATACACATAGTACTCCTCCCATCTCCATGCCTTTGAAGTGGCTACTTCTCACATCAGTAATGTATTCCCATCTCACCTCATTGCTTCTTAGAATCCTTTATTTCTTTTTTTAATAGTTTCCTTTATTTATTTTTAGATTTCGACATTCATTTCCATAAAATTTTGAGTTCCAGTTTTTCTCCCCTTCTCTCTTCTCCCTCTACCTCATAATACCTTGCATTCTGATTACCCCTTCCCTCAATGTGCCCTCCCTTCTATTGCACTCCACCCTTCCCTTATCCCCATCTTCTCTCTTTTCTTGAAGGGCAAGATATATTTCTATACTCCGTTGCCTGTATTTCTTATTTCCCACTTATATGCAATAACAATTCTCAACATTTGTTTCTAATACTTTGAATTCCAACTTCTCTTCCTTTCTCCCTCCCCACCCATCCCCACTGAGAAGGCAAGCAATTCAATACAGGCTATATATGTGTCATTTTTCACAAGACTTCCATAATACCCATGTTGTATAAGACTATCTATATTTCCCTCCATCCTACCCTGTCCCCCATTTATTCTATTCTCTTATTTGACCTTGTCCCTTCCCCAAAGTGTTTACTTCTAATTACTCCCTTCTCCCATTTGTCCTCCCTTCTATCATCCCTCTCACCCCACGTGTCCCCTTCTCCCCTACTTTCCTGTATTGTAAGTTATATTTTCATACCAAATTGAGTGAGCATGTTATTTCCTCCTTAGGCCATATGTGACAAGAGTAAGCTTCATTTTTCCCCTCTCACCTCCTCCCTTTTCTCCTCCATTGAAAAAGATTTTTCTTATCTCTTTTATGAGTGATAGTTTGCCCCATCCCATTTCTCCCTTTCTCCTCCCAATATATTCCTCTCTCACCCCTTAATTTTATTTTTTTATAGATATCATTCTTTCTGAAAATCCTTTATTTCCTTCAAGATTCTGCTCCAACTCTGGAGGAGAGAGGGAGGCTGATGACTTTGCATAGTTCTGTCTCACTTAAGCCCAATTCACTGGAAAGTAAAGACATCACATTAATGATTTCATTGGTGCTCTTCTAGGAACAAAGGACAAACAACAACAACAACAACCAATGCTACCTCCTACATGAAGTTTTTCTTTGTTTTTGTTTGTTTGTAATTAAATTTATTTATTTTCAGTTTTCAACATTCACTTCCACAAAATTTTGAATTTCAAATTTTCTCCCCATCTTCTCCCTCTCCCTACCCCAGGACAGCATGTATTCTGATTACTCTTTCCTTCAATCTTCCCTCCCTTCTATCACCCTCCCCCTCCCCTTACCTTCTATTTTCCTGTAGGGCAAGATAGATTTCTATACCTCATTGCCTATGTATCTTATTTCCTAGTTGCATGTAAAAAATTTTTTAAACATTCATTTTTAAAGTTTTGAGTTCCACATTCTTTCTCTTCTCTCAACCCCTTCCCCTCCCACTGAGAAGGCAAGCAATTTGATATAGGCTATACATGGGCAGTCATGCAAAACACTTCCATAACAGTCATGTTGTAAAAAACTAACTATATTTCCCTCTATCCTGTCCCGCTCTCCTTTTATTCTATTCTCTCCTTTGACCTGTCCCTCTACAGAAGTGTTTACTTCCAGTTACTGCTTCTCTCAATCTGCCATCTCTTCTATTTCCCCTCCTCTTATCTCCTTCCCCCCTACTTTCCTGCAGAGTAAGATAAACTTCCATACCTAATTGAACATGTATGTTATTCCCTTCTGAAGCCAAATCCAATGAAAGTAAGGCTTACTTATTCACTCTCACCCTGTTCCCCTCCATCACAAAATCTCTTTCTTACCTCTTTTATGTGAGATGATTTATTACAGTCTACCTCTCCCTTTCTCTTTCTCCCAGTACATTCCTCTCAACACTTAATTTTATTTTTTAGGTATCAACCTTTCATATTCAGCTCATTCTGTGCCCTCTGTCTTTCTAGATCTCTCTGTACTACATACACACATATACATACATACATACATACACACACACACACACACACACACACACGCACATATATAAATTCTCTCCAACTACCCTAATACCGAGAAAGATCTCATGCGTTACAAATATCATCTTTCCGAGTAGGAATGTAAACAGTTCAACTTTAATAAGTCCCTTATGGTTTCTCTTTCCTGTTTACCTTTTCATGCTTTTCTTGATTCTTGTATTTGAAAATCAAATTTTCAACTTTGATGTTTTCAACAAGAATGCTTGAAAGTCCTCTATTTCATTGAAATTCCATTTCCCTTCCTGAAGTATTATACTCAGTTTTGCTAGAGAGGTGATTTTTGGTTTTAATCCTACCTCCTTTGATCTCTGGAATATCAGATTCCAAGTCCTTCAGTCCCTTGGTGTAGAAGCTGCTAAATCTTGTGTTATTCTGATTGTGTTTCCACAATACTTGAATTGTTTCTTTCTGACTGCTTATAATATTTTCTCCTTGACCTGGAAACTCTGGAATTTGACTAGCATATTCCTAGGAGTTTTCATTTTGTGATCTCTTTCAGGAGGTGATCAGTGGATTTTTTCCATTTCTATTTTACCCTCTGGTTCAAGAATATCAGGGCAGTTTTTCTTGATAATTTCTTGAAAGATCATGTCTAGACTCTTTTTTTGTCTATGGTTTTTCAGGTAGTCCAATAATTTTAAAATCATCTCTCGGATCCATTTTCTAGGTTAGTTGTTTTTCCAATGAGACTATTTTACATTGTCTTCTATTTTTTCGTTATTTTGGCTTTGTTTTATAATTTCTTGATTTCTCATAAAGTCATTAGCTTCCATTTGTTCCATTCTAATTTTTAAGGAATTATTTTCTTCAGTGAAGTTTTTGGACCTCTTTTTACATTTGGCCCATTCTGCTTTTTAAGGCATTCTTGTCCTTGTTGGCTTTTTGGACTTCTTTTTCCATTTAGGCTAGTCTAATTTTAAAGGTGTTATTTTCTTCAGCATTTTTTTTTTGGATCTCATTTTTTATGATTTTCTTGCATCACTTCCATTTTTCTTCCCAATTTTTTCTCTACTTCTCTTACTTGATTTTCAAAATCCTTTGTGAGCTCTTCTGTGACCCGAGACTAATTCATATTTTTCTTGGAGGCTTTGGATGCAGGAACTTTGACTTTATTGTCTTCTTCTGGTTATATTTTGATCTTCCTTGTCACAAATGACATAAGAAAATACCTCTTCACCAAGGAAGTAAGAATCTATAGTCTATTTTTTCCCCCACTTTATTCATTTTCCCAGCCAATTACTTGACCTCAGAGCTCTTTTTTAAGTGGAGGGCTCCAGAAGCAGTAGTTGCTTTGGCTTCATAAGTGGCTGCCACCCTCCTGGGGCTAGGGTTGGTCTGGAGCTGGGGCTGGACCACACTCTCTTCTCAACCAGGTAAAAGAGCTTTCCTAATGACCTTCAAAGATGTCTTTGGCATTTGTGGGTTGAGAAGTCTGGAAATCACCATGGCCAGGAGTGATTTAGTCCCCTGAGGCCTGCTCCAGCTCTGTCAGAGTGGCCTATGCTGAACTGTGTTGTGCTCACAGTGCTATCGCCCCTTCCTGTTGACCTTCCGGATTGTCTTGGGCTGGCCATTTGCTTTCCTCTACCATTTTGTGATTTCTGCTGCTCTAGAATTTGTTTAGAGTCATTTTTTACAGGTTTTTTGGAGGGGCTTGGGGGGAGAGCTCAAGCAGGTCTCTGCTTCTACTCTGCCATCCTGACTCCACACCCATGAAGTCTCTCTTGATTTCATCCTTGGCAGTCAGCACTCCCCATCCCTGAAATGTATTTTATATTCATGTTGTACGTACTAATTTATGTGTATGTTGTCTTCCTGTATAGAATGGAAACTCCTTAAGGGCAGCCAAGGACTATTTCATTTTTGCCTTCATATCCCTTTATATCCCTAGCTTAGTGCTTGATATGAAGGCTTATTAATTACTCTATATTTGGAATCATGCTATGCATTGATTAGAAAAGCCGTCTCCCTTTCACCATTACCCAAGACCTATAGATGGAAACGACTATATTTAAAAGAATCCCCTGAAGCACTTAATGGTTATTAAATAGCTTTATTTTTGTCAAACAGAGGAAGAAAAATTTATGTTCTAAGGTCATGTCAGATCTGTCAGGAAGTTACTAAATAACCAGAGAATAAGATTATTCTGGCAGGGCCTCAGTAACAAACTTTAACATAAACGTTATCTTTTCCTTCTGATATAATGAATGATATTTTGATATAAGTATAATGAAAGCATCTGTGACTCTCATGGATTTTCTTTTTATTAGCTATGATGTTTTCCCTTTCCCAGGAAGAAAAAATTTCAGAATTATATTTTTTCCCCTCTTATTTTCATTTGCAGCCAAAAAGGTCCTGTATCCTCTCCATTTCCAGTATCTATCAATAAGAAAATTGTAATTTTTCTTTGTTTATTCAAAATTGGATTTCAAATCAAAGAGAAAAATCACAACATTCAATTTAAAATCAATCAACATGTTTTCTTTGCTTTGATTTAATATTCAATATTTTGACATAGTGTTCTTTTTCAAAACACTTTCACATTTGTTAAGGGTCTATTCACCTGGTCCAATTTTAGAAGGAAAACCCTTGCTACTGCCATGCTAATTACCCAATCTGGGGTCTTCTAACTTAAACTTTTGGTTTTAGAAACAATTTCTGGTAGAATCAATGCCCCAGATTTGTCAAGTTGAGTCTTGAATTCAGTTACCCTGAAGCCTTTATGATTTCAACTATCTTGTTACCTACTTTTCATGTCTGTCCAAGCTCCCCTATCACATTCATGTCCACCTCAGATTTAACATAATTGCTAAGGATTCCCCCATAGATCTCTTTTCTCCTTTGCATCTTAGCCTCAGAAAGTATGTATAAGACTTAAGTCAACCTACCTTCCAGACTAATCACACTCATGAGAGCTAGTTACTAGCAAGTTGTTCCATCATGTTCTTTCTAATTTTCCAATTGTATCATAGTTTATAACTTCATTCAAAAGGAGCATTGAATGGGGGATATTAGTAGAGGAATAAATGGTCTTTATTTTATGATTGTAATTAGAGAAGGAAATGGTAAACCACCCCAGTATCTTTGCCAAGGAAACCCCAAATGGGCTCAAAAGAGTCAGACATGATTGAAATGACTGAAATTCTAGATACATTCTCATCATGCAGTTAAAAATAGTATACCTTTTTATGTTTGCCAAAGAAAATGAAAACATTGTTCCCAAATTTAACAATATAAATAAAAATATAAATACATATTTATTATATATTATATTGTATTATATATTATGTATTATTACATACATTTATATATAATATATGTCATATATATTATATAGAAATAAATAAATATAAATAAACAATACAAATAAAAAATATTTAATTCCCTGTGAATTGAAAGCTGAATAAGGGGACTTCTTAGTTCAGTCAGTTTGGGTTTTGGTCTGATATAGAAAGCTATATCAAGAAGCAGAACTCTATCCTAGGAAGCCAGATGTATCAGTAAGCACCCCAACATACACAGGGGGACCTGCCATCGCAGGTTCTTAGATCTCCATTCATAAAAGCAAAGGCAACTTTTCAGGGGTTAACAATCACTTTAATTAAGCATGTGTATCAATCCTTTAACCAAGCATGTATATCATTCACCTATTTCAGGGGAGTCAGCACCCTGAACTTCAAAGGAAATATAGAGAAATTAAAGATCAACAGACATGGCTCCTTCTGCCTGACCATACTTCAACATTCAGGTACAGCTGCCTTACCATAATTACCAGACAAGGAAGCATGACATCTGGATTCTCAAAGCTGGGGGGCTCCTTAGTGGCTTTCCAGAGTCCTCATCTGGCACTAAAACCTTCTTACCAAAACTAAGCCCCAAAATAAAACCTCACCCTCAGAGTATTTATACACTTTATAGAGCCAGAGGACATCACATCCCTTGGGACCCAGTGCCTCATTAACAAAAGGTGTGGACCTTCTTACAAATCTTCCTAAGCCAGACCATGGGTGGGAAAGATCTTCCTCAGTCACATTCAAACAGAAGCATTATACTTCTTGATTATACTAAAACAAAAACAGCAAAAGATTCTGTTTTACTTGCCATTTCTTACAAAACATTTAACAGAAGCAGTAAGTTAAACAAATAAGCTTAACAAACAAAGTATAAACGGAACACCAGTGTTTGACAGTGCTTCAGTTGGACAGTGATCACTCCCTATTCCCAAATTTTATTTTTTTGGAGAGGGTAGGTGCTGATCAATGATCATGATTCCTCCATGACCATTGAAGATGGAACAATAAAAGAATGAGATTAAATTTAAATAAGGCAGATTTGGTTTGATGTAAGGAGAATAACTTTTTGTAGAGTTGTGAAACACTAGCATGGGTTACCGAATACTGTGGAGAGTATTCCCAGAGAGCTTTAAGACTGGTGTAGCTAGGTTGCATAATGGATAGAGTGTTGTATTGAAATCAGGAACACCTGCCTCAGACACTTGGTAGCTTGTGTGACTGGATAAATTCCTTAGCTTGTCTCATCCCATGTTTCCTTACCTATAAAATGGGTACAATGTTTACCTCAGACAATTAGTGTGAAGATAAATTAGATAATACATAAAGCACTTTGAAAGTCTTAAAGTGCTATATAAGTGCTAGTTTTAAGTATCATCAGAATAGCCACTCTTATTCTTTTTCATTTTCATGGTTCATTTTCACAGTTACCTACTTCAAGACAGAGAGAGAGAAGGCTGAAACAACAGATCTCTTAAGGTCTTTTCCAGCTCAAGGATTCCATTCTCCAATAATTCTAATCAGCACTTTCAGATGCTTCCTTGACTTCCTTTTAAGTAGCAAGGGAAATTCAAATAACTACAGCAGCACTGCATGATTTCAATTCAGGAAGACATGAGTTCAAATCCCTTCTCATACCCATACTAGTCATGTGACCCCGGTCAAATTACTCAATCTGTTTCTGGCCTTGGCTGTCTCATCTGCAATACGGGGATAAGAAGAATACTTACTCTAAAAAACAAAGCTATTGTAAGAATCTAATGACACAATGTAAGTGAAATGTTTTGCAAACCATGAAATACTCCATGAATATTAGTTATTATAATATTATTATTAGTCATTTCAGAATAGTTCTGCTGCTTTCTGTGTGATCACAAGCAGCTATTTTTAGTATAAGGTCTATTTATGACAGATTAGTAGTATGACTGGAAAAAATAAGGGGGGGAAGGGGAAACTATGGAATGCGTAGACCTCAGTTTTGGACTTGGTTTTGAACCTAGCTTCAGATACCTATTTATTTGTGACACCCAGTGTTAATGTGTATAAAAAGGTTTGTAGCTATTAAAGTGACAGCTATTGTTTTAGGGCTGTTCATTTTTTTATACTTTCTAAATCTTGAATGGCTAAGTATAATTCATGGGATGGTAGAGTATTTAGTATTTTGTAGGGCACTTTAAGATCTTCAAAGTGCTTTGCATTTATTAGCTCATTTGATCCTCACGACAACTTTGTAAAGTAAGTGCTATTATAATTCCATTTACAGATGGAGAAAATGAGACAGGAAGAGATTTTTGTGACTTCCCCAGGGATACATAGTTAAGTAAGGGTCTAAGGTAGGATTTGAAGTTAAAAAGTCTTCTTTGACTTTAGGTCTAACACTGACTACTGTGCTACCTGGCTGCCTGAAAGAATCATTAGATTGCTAGAAGGGACCTTAGAAGTCATTTAGTCCAATCCTCTCATTTAATAGATGAGGAAGCTGAAGTCTTAAAAGGGAAAGATACTTGCTCAAGGTTATAACATATATATTATGCAAGCTACCAGTCAGATGATATGAACAGAACCAGTCAGATAATATGACCTTGATTAGATGAATGCTATTATCTAGTTCATACTAGCTTATTTAAATTAAATTTTAAGTTGACCATATCAGGTATCTATCCATCCATCCATCCATCCATCCATCCATCCATCCATCTATCTATCTATCTATCTATCTATCTATCTATCTATCTATCTATCTATCTAAAGTGATTTATAAAACTTAAAGCTCCATCTGAATTGTGGTAGTAGTAGTAGTGGTGGTGGTGGTGGTAGTGGTGGTAGTATTACCATGTGTAGCACATTGGGAAGAATGTTGGATTTGAATTATGAATCCTGACTTTGTCACTACCAATGAGACCTTGGCAAGTTGCTCCTTCCCACTCTTATCTTTGGATCTTGATTTCCTCATCTATAAAATGAGAGGATTGACGCTTGACCTCTTAGTTTCCTTCTAGCTCTAAATCTTTGAAACAGGACATAAACTATCTGAACTATCTGTGTCATTGTCCATATCAATTCATTAGGAACTAATTCTTTTCTTCATCCAAGGTCTTATGGGATGGGATCTGAGGAAAGCACACACACACACACACACACACACACACACACACACACACACGCGCGCGCGCGCGGGCGCATGCACACACAAACCCCTTATGGGACTTTAGATTGGTGCTAAAGGGTCAGAACTTGGCCACTATTTTATGAAGGCAGGAATATAAGGGTCAAGAAGACCTCTCTCTGAAACAACAGGGTTTCTAATCCCTATCATACTATTGACCAATGGAAACAGTTATGTAGTAAATATTATCTCTAGCTTTCTTCATTTTTTAACTTCCTTCTCCAACTGAAGCAACCCTCTTTGACTTAGAGAATATTTCAGTATCACAGAATCATAGCATTTGAGGGCTGGGAGCAATCAGAGCTATCATTTTGTTTAAACTAATATTCAATGAGGAAATTAAGGCCCACAAGAAGTCAAGAGATTTGCCCAATGTCACACCAGTAGAATTGGGACCAGAATCTATGGCCTTCCCATAATACAAGCACTTCTCTTGTTCAGTTCTGGTAAAACCATTATTTTAAATACCCTATGACAGATCCAATAAGATGCAACCCAAGTTAAGACTTGTTTTTAAGAGTCTTTTGCAAAACTAGAGCTGGTTTTTGGATTACAGATCCTGCTATTTGGAAAGTATTCATACACAAACACCTGGATGTCTGGGAGTGCTGCCAGGTGAATTGAAGAAGGCCTCCGTTTTGGAGGGGGAAAAGCCTTCATTTCAGTATTCTGGACAGGAAAATGACACCTGTAGGAAGAGTTCAGGAAGTTGGGGCTTAAGGAAAATCCTTAACATTCTTAAATGAGGGAATTAATTTGTGCTTTTGATTATACGATTGATAAGATGGGAGGCCTTAGTCAGAAGAAATCTATTTCCTAAGCAATCGTAGGAAATTGAAATAATACCTTCAGAGAAAAAGGAGGCATGATTGAAGCATTTATTTAACTTCATACCCTTTAGTCTTTTAGGGGAAAGAAAAGGTTCCTTACTCCTGAGAAGTTACACTAAATTCTCTAAATTCCAAATGAGATGGATCATTGACTGGAAGAACACGTACACTGATAGACAAGTGTTTCTTGAGAAGCTCTCTCTGACTACTTAATTATATGCTTAATAGAAACAATGTGCGTTGGTGAATGCTCCAACATGGCTTCCAGTTTTCAGTGATTCAGGTTATGTCTTTGCAGCATCAGCATAAGTATTTAGAAGAGGAAACATTCTTTCTTCCCCATGCACAACCACATAAATGGTTTAACTAGCTTTTTCACCACAGAGACCTCTCTTGTCATGCTGATGGAAACCTAGAGAGGAAAGCATAAAATTTGTTGCCACAGTTTCACAAAACTTTGCAAATATTCCTTCTATTTCTTCAGCAGTATTGTAATATGTCTGGGGAGCTCCTTTGTCCTGGGGACTTCTATGTATTACATTACAAGCTATTGCTACTTGTTTGGAAGCCATACCTATCCACAGATAGGGTGGTTTGGTAGGATTGTCAAATAGATGAAGGCTGTCTTTGGCTCCTCTCTCCACAATCATTTGTGGGTCTTCATCTCCCTAATTCCAGGCAACCATTGTGGCACCCATTCAGGCTGATATTATTAAATAAACACTCACATTTATGTATAATTCAGTGGTTTTCAAAGCAACCTTGTTCATAACAACCCTTCCTTATACAGTATTCCATGTGATAAACTATTCCCTCTATCTTTTCATGATCAGAATCATATTCTCTCAATGTTTTCTATTCTCAGCTATCTAGGAGAAAATCAATCTGATTAATTCACTCAAGCTAAGGTTTGAATGTTTGACACTTCCAGAGATATGTGCATTTTTAAAGAGAATGTTTATTAGCCAAAAGCAATAACCAGAGATTTAGAGGTGGAAGAGCCCTTAGAGATCATTTTCTCTAGGGGTTTTTAATCTCTTTTGTGTCATGGAACCTTTTGGCAGACTGGTGAAGCTTCTTATAATATAAAATATATTGGCTTTTAAAAGAAACAAATGATATTGAAATATGATTTTCAAAATATTAGAAAAAACCAAGTTCATGAACTGACTACAAGTTAAAAGCCTTTGTGCTAGTTTAAATCCCTAATTTTATAGAGAATGCTCTCAACAAGCATTTATTAAAGGCTTACTCTGTGTCAGACACTGAAATGAGACTGGGCATAGAGAGAAAATAAGAACAATCCTTGCTCTCAAGGAATTTATAATCCAATGAGGGATACACTCTGTGAATAACTAAGTACATAAAAGATAGATACTGAGTAGATAGAATAAGAGAGGGAGGTCTTAGCCTTTGGGGGTAAGAGTATGAGGGAGACTGAGAAACACCTCCTTGCTGAGGGCGGGATTTGAGCTGAGCCTTGAAGGAAGCCAGGACAGCTAAGAAGCAGAGATGAGGGGCAGAGCATTCTAGAGACTAGGGAACGGAAGTAATAGGGAGCCACTGGAGCTCCTTGAGCATCTCAGTGGCATGGCTAGCCTTACACTTCAAGTCATATTGATAAATAGCAAACCTAAGACTTAAACCCATGTTCTAATGGAAGAGACAGTATCTAGTGCTCTTTCTACCACTTCATGCTTTCACTACTGGTGAAATTTCAATCAGTATTAGTCAGTCAATAAGCAGTTATTAAGTATCTACTATGTGCCAGGCACTGTGATAAGCTCTGGGGATATGAAGAAAGGCAAAAGATAATCTTTACTTTCAAGGAGCTTGCAGTCTAATGGGAGAGACAGCATGAAAACAATCATGTACAAAAACTACATACAGGATAAGATGGAGATAATTTTACAGACGAGACACTAGAGGTTGTCTAGTGGGCAGGGAACCTTCAGCCTCAAGGCCACATGTGGCCCTCTAGGTCCTCAAGTTGAGCCTTTTGACTGAATTCAAACTTCCCGAACTTCACAGGACAAAATCCTTTAATAAAAGAATTTATTCTGTAAAACTTGGACTCGATAAAAAGGCTGTACCCAAGGACCTAGAAGGTCACATGTGGTCTTGAGGTTGCAGGTTCCACACCTCTGCATTAGAATCAAGAAAGGCTGAGAAACACTTCCTGTAGAAGGTGGATTTTAGCTGTGACTTGAAGGAAGCCAGGGAAGCCAGGAGACTGGCATGAGGAGGGAGAGTATTTCAGGTGTCGAAACAACCAGGAAAAATGCTGAAGCTGAGAGGTGGTGTCCAGTTCAAGTAAAAGCAAGGAGACCAGGGTACTAGACTGCAGAGTATGGGGATGGTGCATGAAGGTATAGCAAGATAATAAACTTAGAATCAGAGAATCACAGGATACAAAAATTGAAAGGAGCTTTAGAGGGACTCTTTTCTCCCCCTCACTCTATGTCCCCCAAGTTATCCTACAGAGGCAACAGCTACCTCTTCATGCTACTAAAGCATATTAAGAAATCATGTACCTAAATTGGAACACTAATGCATTGTTGGTGAATGTGAACTGATTCAGCCATTCTGGAGAACAATTTGGAACTATGTCCAAAGAGCTAAAAAACTGTGCATACTCTTTGATCCAGCAATACCACTTCCAGGTCTGTATCCCAAAGAGATCATAAAAATGGGAAAAGGACTTGCATGTACAAAAATATTTATAATAGCTCCTTTTGTGATATAATCCTTGTGTGTTTGTGGTGTGTGTCTGTCCTTCATTGCCGAAGAAGACCATGCCATCAGAGAAATAATGATATGATTTGCACTTGACTTTGTTTTGAGTGAGGGAGGGCTGTGCAGGTCACCAGCCTCGCTTCTCTTCCAGACCCATCTGAATCCAGTCACCAGATATTCACCAGGATGACTGGAGATGACCCAAGATGAGGCAGTTGGGGTTAAGTGACTTGCCCAAGGTCACACAGCTAGTGAGTGTCTGAGGTGAGATTTGAACTCAGGTCCTCCTGACTCCGGCACTGGTACTCTATCCACTGCACAACCTAGCTGCCGTCCTTTTGTGGTGGCCAAGAATTGGAAGCTGAGGGGATGGCCACCAATTAGGGAATAGCTGAACAAGTTGTGTTATATGAATGTAATAGAATACTACTTTTTCATAAGAAATAATGAGCAGGTGGACTTCAGAAAAACTGGGAAGACTTACATGAACTGATGCTAAGTGAAGTGAGCAGAACCAGGAGAACACTCTATACAGTAATAGCAACATTGTGCCATGACCAGCTCTGACAGACTTAACTCTTTTCAGCAATACAAGGATCTAAGACAATTTCAAAGTACTCATGGTGGAAAATGCTATCCACATCCAGAGAAATAACTACGGAGTCTGAATGCAGATTGAAGAATACTATTTTCCCTTATTTTTTGTTTTTCTTTCTTCTAATTTTTCCTATTGATTCTAATTCTCCTTTACAACATGATTAATGTGGAAATATGTTTGATATGATCGTACATGTAAAGCCTATATCAGATTGCACGCTGTCTTGGGAAGGGAGGTGTGGAGGGAGGTGGAGAAAGTTTAGAATTCAAAATCTCACAGAAGTGAATGTTGGAAACTAAAAACAAACAAATAAAATAAAAAAATCATGTAGAGAATAAGGAAGCCTTTTCTGCATATGCAATCAATAAATAAGTTTTGATTAACTGGGCATAGCCTGGATTTGCCAGATATCTGAAAATGATGTTTTTTTGGATCTCCCACAGCCCCAAGTATAATGCTAGACTCTGTAGAGGAGATTCAGTAAAGGTTTACTGAATGAAGAACTGGGGTGGGGGCAACAGTGGATAGAGTGTCAGGTCTGGAGTCATCTTCCAGAGTTCAAATCTGGCCTCAGACACTTACCAGCTTTGTGATCCTGGGCAAGTCACTTAACCCTGTTTGCCTCAGTTTTCTCATATGTAAAATGAGCTGGAGAAATGGTAAACTACTCTAGTATCTCTGCCAAGAAAATCTCAAATGGGGTCATGAAGAGGTGGACAAGACTAAAATAATTCAGCAGCAACAACAAAAAACTAGGGAAATTATATGGCTCATTCAGGCAGAAATCCTGTATTTGTCATAAGCACTCAATTCCTGTAGATGATGATGCTAAGTTTACATTATACCAAGGGGGATCAGGATCTGGAATAATAAAAACGTGAATGGATTTGAAAACTGCTCCATGAAGGTATTTCTTCAGAAGGACAAAATGATCATTTGAGAAGTGAGATGTTGGCTGGGATCATAGTGAAAACTTCAGTTTGATTTGGATCTTCTACGTCCCAGAAGCTTAATCACTCTGGATGATACCTCAGCTTCCTCTGATTTGTCACTTCCTCCTGGAAAGATCATTTTAAGGAATTGGCCAAATCAGCCATGTTTTCCTTCCAGATTGTGTGAGTACCTTCCCTGCTCCCCTCACTCTCTTGTGACCCTTTGAGGTACTCTTTTCTCCCATTAGAATGCTTTGAGGTCTAGGACTTTCTTTTTGTTTGTGTCTATAATCCCTAGTCTAGAATAGTTAACACTTAATAAATGCTTATTGACATGACCACTGAACAAATTGGCAAGTCCTTCACAGACTCATGTCCATTTCCTTGTTATCATGAGGAATTGGGAGGCAGCTGGGTGGTGCAGTGAATAAAGCACCAGTGTAGGAGTCAGGAGGACCTGAGTTCAAATCTCACCTCAGACACTCACTAGCTGTCACTAGTCACTTAACCCCAATTGCCTTATCCTGGGTCATCTCCAGTCATCCTGATGAATATCTGGTCACTGGATTCAGATGGCTCTGGAGAAGACATGAGGCTGGTGACCTGCACAGCCCTCACTCACTCAAAACAAAGTCAAGTGCAAGTCTTGTCATTATTTCTCTGATGGTATGGTCTTTGGCAACGAAGGATGAACACATATAGCATAAGGAACTGAAGCAGGATTTAATTGGAGCTCATAAGGCATCACACACACTAAAATAATCCCCCAAAGTTGTTTGAATGAAATGGATTGGGCTGCCTAGGGACATGGTAGATGTCCCCTCTATGGAGTCTTGAAGCAGAAGCAGAATGACCTCTTGTCTAGCATGGCATAATGGGGATTCCTTTCAGGTATGGGTTGGATTAGATGGTTAATGAGGCTTCTTCCAGCCTCTCAATTCTGTTCTTCTGTAATTATGCCCAATTTAAATGTGGTTAGCAAAACTATGTAACTGATAGAAATCAGACCTTCAAGTCTCCAGGCTTTTCGATTGCTTTTTTGCAAAGTTCTTCATCTTTTTTGACCCCTAGCCCGACTTAGCTAAAATCTGGCTGAAATAGTTTCATATGCTGATTGTTCATGGCAGACGTAAGAAGTATTAAGCATTTCCCCCTACTCAATAACTTGTGGAGTTTCTCTTTGTTACTGGAATTGTGTAGCACACCCTGTTTGCCAACTTAATCAGTATTTTGCGAAAGGGCAACATTCCAGGAGGAACACTGCCATATTATGTGTGGATAATGGGTTTAGGAAAAAACCTGTAGATATTTTGATGTTTGATAGTGATAGGCATTGGAGGCAGTAATTAGGTTGAGAAATTGCGAAGTCAGTTTCCAAACTTTAAATCACTTCAACTATATTCCTAGGCAAACAGGTGAGAAGTACATTTTGTATTTGCAGAGAGACAGAGAACTCTACCTGGGTGTGGGTGGGAATAGAGGGAGAGGAGAGAAGTGGAATCTAATGGAAGGACTGGCGGGTCAGTCAGTCAGCTAGCGTTTATTGAATTCCTACTATGTGTTGGGCACTGTGCTAAGTGCTAGAGGTGCAGAGAAAGGCAGAAGACAGTCCTTGAGTTCATGAAACTCATAGTCCAACAGGGGAGACAACATAAGGAACAACTATGTACAACAAGATATATATAGGATAAATTGGGGGAAGGGGTAATCTCAGAGAGAAGTTAATGGAGATTTGAAGGAAATCAAGGAAGCTAGGTGGTAGAGATGAGGAGGGAATGAAGGCTGAAAATACTGGGAATCAGAGATGGAATATTATATGTGAGGAACGGTAGGGAGGCCAGTGTTGCTGGCCTCAAGACCAAATGGGAGTGGGAGGGGAGACTAGAAAGGGAGGAAGGGGCTAGGTTGTTAAAGAATTTGAATGCCAGACAGATTTCATATTTGATCCTGGATGTAATAGGTAGCCGCTAGAGTTCATTGAATAGGGGTGTGTGTGAGTGTGTGTGTGTGTGTGTGTGTGTGTGTGTGTGTGTGTGTGTGTGTGTGAGGGTGTGGGTGTGATGTAGTCTGACTGGAGGGTTGTGACATTAATTGATCACGTAGACGTTGCTAGCTGGCCAGGAAAACAAAAAGAAAGTTGACATTTTCGGAGACTCCTCAACATTGACTTCTAGAGTTTGCCCGGATATTTCAAGTAATGTCTATATGGGAATGGTAATTTATGAGAGAATCTGTTCGCCCTTATCCACAAACACAACAGTATGACCAAAGAGGAAAACAGGAGTGTGCCTGTTCCTGTTTGGGGTCCATGATTCCTAAGCTGTGTGATGTGGGGAAATGTGTCTGATCTCTCAGTTTACCGCCCTGAAGGCATCATTGTATAGTATTACACAGTACAGAAATTGATCTGCATGATGATCATAGCCCCAAGTCATCGAGAAATGCCATTGATATTTTGAGGCCCATAGGCTGTTTTAGGCAGCAGAAAGACAGAGGAGTACCTAATCCCTACTTGAGATGTTTTCATCTGAAAGGTAGTGTGTGAAAGCTTAATGAAATGAGCTTTACTTATCCAGAAAGTGTTATGTTCATTCTGTAGTAACGAGGGAATAAATGCACTTTTACTAAATTATCACTATGCATAGATCATGAGCTCCTTGAATTCAGGGACTATATCTTAATTACCTTTCTAACCTCTCTCAGTACTTTCAGTGATTAATACTGAAAACAGGTACTTAATTAAAGTCTCATTGAGTGAATTGTCATTGTTTCCCCATTTTTTGCTAATTGTAAAGGACATGCTTGAGTAAAATAACTAGTACAGTCAGTTTTGCTATAACTGACCGACATTTTCAAAGAGCACTGCCCAATGCAAAAATCACAAAATAAGAACTATAGATCTTATGGAAAAATTGAGGCTAGGGTCACAACTCTTAAATACTCCTTCAGTGACACATAAAAAAAGATAGGAACCGAATAAAAGTGGTAGCACACTTTTATACCCGTTATGTAGTTAAAAAATACATAAAAACAACTCTAAATTGTGGCAGAGATCTAGGCCTGCACTCTGTTTCCCATTGAGATTGGGCTGGCAAAGTGTGGAGATAGCTAGGCTGGCTGCAACAAGGTCTAAAGCCTGGGGTTGGTATGGACCAGCCTTCCTGCTCCCAAAGCTTCTATTGTGCAGGAATTTATGTAAAAAATATGGCACTTCACTTTGACAAAAACGTTAAGTTTGCTTGTGGAAGTGGGTGTCTGCAGGGTTACTGCTTATGAGGTAATGAGTGGTACAGTTCTGCATCCTTAGGGTTTCTCTTGGAAGAAACATGCGAAAATCAACCCAGATTCTCACTACGCTCAAAATGTTCTCCAAATCTATCAGTCACCTTGGAACAAATCTATGTTTTCAATAAGGGCATTGTAGCAGAACTGGCTGTATTTTTCTAGATCAATGATCTCTAGTAGTAGGAGAGAGGAGAGAAAATAGAGGGATGGAAGAGAGCAGAGGATGGAAAGAAATTAGAGTAAAATAAGATTTTTGTACTTTAGAAACAAACACCAAGGTATATAGAAATTATCTTTTCAGAAGGATTACAACTGTCAAAATAAATACTTTTAAAATGAGGTTTATAATAGAATAAATGTGAGCAAATACATTCTCTGCAAATAATAAAAGCATCTAATAGACTTCATGGGCATAGTGCTTTCTTTATGAAAGCTGAGATAAATTTGTAAAGTAGGAATAGAATTGAGATTTAAACAGAATAATTATTATAAGAATCATAGAATGTTAGAGCTATAAGAGACATTAGAGATTATCTAGGGCAGAGCTATTTAACCAGGGGTCCATGAACTTAAAAATATTACTCTGAGAAGAGGCCCATAGGCTTCAACAGGGTGCCAGTGAGTTCCATGACTCCTCTGTGGGAGGCAGTTTGATTCTGTAGAAAGTGTATTGAATATGGGGTCTGGAAGACCCAAGTTTAAATCCTGTCTCTGAAACTTATTTGTAGCATCTGTGGGCAAGTTCACCTTTTGGAGGCTCAGCTCCCTTAGCTGGGGAACTGAAAAGGGGCCTTGATACAGTCTACTTCATAGGGTCTCTGGCAGGCTCAAATGCCTTGATCTCTGTGTAGTACCCAGAGAAGTGCTGCACATAGGATAGAGTCCACTAATTAATTTTCACCATGAACGTTTACACCTAAGAAATCATAAAACCCTACAAGTCAGGGCTTGGTTTATTGTTTTGTTGATTGTCTAGAATTAAGAAAGTGATGGAGAAAGTATTAGTAATGTAAATGCAACTTGAACATGTGTGGACTACATTTTTTGTTTAATTTGGACAATCAGTTTTTAGGGGTCACTACCTCTTCAAACTATGGGAGTGAGGAGATGTGATTCCTAATTGATTTCTTCCCCCCCCATTTCCCTTTCCAGTGGATAAAATGAAAGAAGATGACAGTTAACAGAGAGACAAGGTGTTAATATGTTCAGAATGGAATTGCTTGCTCAGTAAAAGATGTCACATTTAACAGTCAGCAAAAAGGGAGATATTACAGAATTGGGAGCAGCTACCTTAGATTCTCCGTTACTTTGTGGGTCTGTATTCCTAAAACTACAGCTTATAAACCCCTACTAAGGGTTTGTAATATCTTTACTCTTCAGCCAATATGCATAATTAGTTCAAAGAAAAGGCATTTACTAAGATGGCAATAGGAAGCACTACAGCTATACCACATTCTCCAAGTGGGAATATACCACACCCCAAACTGGAATGACCTAACAAATATACACAGTATCGGTGAGAAGAGTAGGCTTAAAAGTATACTAGTAGTAAGACCTATATCTCAGGAACACGTGACCAAGGCAACTTGTCATGTCTCTGATAACCCTGGGACCTAGTGACCTTCCATGGTGCCTGCCTTGCTCCCTATTGGGCACAGTGTCTCTGTTGACAGGTTTCTCACCTTGGTCACATAGACCTATTCCTCTTTGCAATTCACTCCCAACTGCCAAGCCTAATTCTCCCTTGAATGTAGAGTTGGCTATCTGTGATGCCAGAGGTCATGCTCCTAGAAACTGATTTCTGATGCTGAAACCTCTCTGACTGTTGGATTTGGTGACTTCTCCTGAGTCAGCTAGGTGGTGCAGAAGAAAGACTCAGGAAGACCTGAGTACAAATTCAGCCTCAGATACTTACTAGCTGTGTGAATCTGTGTGAGTCACTTAACATCTGTTTGTCTCAGTTTCCTCAACTGTCAAACAAGTATAATAATAACACTTCCCAGGGCTGTCGTGAAGATCCAGTGAGATAATGTTTGTAAGCATTTAGCATAGTGACTGGCACATAGTAGGTGCTCTATAAATGTTTACTAGAGAAGGAAATGGCTAACCACTCCAGCATCTTTGCCCAAGTGACAGGGTCAGGAAGAGTCAGACATGACTAAATGAGTAAACAACACTGCACCAGTAGCTCTCTTACATAAAGCTGTAGTCAACGATGGAGGTTAGAGACAGAATATCCTCTTTTCTCATGATCCCTCTTACCTGAAAGGCTTGATTCTCCCCAGAGGCTGACAGGTTTAACTTTTTAAAAGCCAGAGGTGCCAGAGTAAACTTTTCACCATCCCAGGGCCAGCTGCCCTTTTAATTACATTAATTACAGAAAGAACTGCTTCACACTTCACTTTATGAATAACAAGGGATAGAAGTCTCTTTGCATTGGTTTTTAACATATTAATATTTCATTACCACTGTTATCTGACCCTTAATTTCTATGATTTCTATCACCTGAGCTTGAGGGGAAAGGCATCAAGCTCCAACCCCTTACCTCACACCACCTGGGAAAAGTGCTTGGTCAACTTGGAAACACTTTGTAAAGGTGAGTCAAGAGCGCTGTGAAGAAATCTGTTGAAGACGGTGAAGTCTCTTCATTTAAGGTGAGAAAAACTACCTGAAAGCTGAGCTGAGATCAGAACCTAGTTCTCCTGTTCCCTAGTTCCTGAACTTTCTTTATATCAAAATACCTCCTACCCCTATCTACACTATAAAAGGTAAGTGAGCTATGAAACCATGGCAGTATCTCAGTGGTTGAGTGAAATGTGTCAGGGAGAACGCATTATCAGATTGGGTTGGAAATGTTTCCATTGGTTTCTAAGTTTACTATTGGCCAAATTTACTAGTTTGAGAGGAAGTTAAAGAGGTGGAATGTCATCTTGGATAATCCTGCATTACTCTTACCCTAATACATAATAATTCCCTACATCTTTTAAAAAAGATCTATTTTAAACATATGGAATAAAACAAGCATTTCCATAACAAAGTATAATAAAAAAATGATTGCATATGAGACTGTAAATCTATTATGTACAGTTTGGTATTCCTCTTAAACACATAATAAAGTTATCATGTAAATGTATTTTTTCCCCTTTTTTCCCCCCTCTCTCATGCTCTTCCTTGATGATTACCATTAAACACAAATATATATGTATATGCACGTATATACATACATACATACATATGTAAAATCATTCTATATATACTTTCATTTATCAGTTCTTTCTCTGGATGCAGATAGCATAGGATATCTTATATCCTTTATAAGATGATTTATTTGCTCAAAATCATTCTTAAAACAATATTGCTGTTATTGTATACAATATTCTCTCAGTTCTGTTCATTAAGCTATTTATTATTTTTTCGCTCTTTGTTATTTAGAACAAGTCTTTTCATGTTTTTCTAAGATCATCAAGGTCATCATTTCTTAGAGTAAAGTAATATTTCATCACAATCCTTTACCAGAACTTATTCAACTATTCCCCAATGACAGGCATTTCCACAACTTCCAGTTCTGTGCCACCTCAAAAAGAGCTGCTATAATATTTTAGAACATACAGATTCTTTTCCTTTTTTCCTTATCATCTTTGGAAATAGGTCTAGTAGTAGTATTGCTGAGTCAAAGAGTACAGGGAGTTTAATAACTCTTCAGGCCATTAAATAACTCTGGGGGCAGTTCTGTCAGGAAGCAGACCAGGCCTTGTGAAATTTCATGTCATGAACTTTAACCTGTATATTTATACTTGGGAAATAGTTCCTTCTTCTTAACATCTCATTTTTTATACAGTAAATATTTGCACTGAGATTTCTTAAAATCAAGGGATAATATAATCATGCTGTGTCAGGGCTGGAAGAGAATTATTTAGGGAGAAGTTAGTCTAAGTTAGGCTTTGGTTTCATAAGCTTTAAAATTAATCAGGTGGATATTTCTGTTCCATAGGGAGGTGGCTTAATGGCTGGAATGCTGGACCTGGAGTTCAGATCCTACTTCAGATGTTTACTAGCTAGGCGACCTTGGACTGGTTACTTAACCTTTTTCAGTTTTTTCATCTGTAAAACGGGGATGGCAAGAGTGCTTGCCTCCTAGGGTTATTGTGAAGGTAAAATACAGCAAATCTTAAAGTACTATACAAAATGCTCTTGCTGTTATTACAGCTATGAAGCTATGAATGTCTTTATTTTAAACTGAAGCCAAGAGGTAATGTGACCTTTCTGAGATCTCACAGATAATTAGTTAAATGGAAACTGATACTTAACCCAGGTTTTCTGACTCCCAGTTCTATGCTCTTCATAATGAATTAATATTATAAATAACTTTTTAATTTTTAGTGTGTATGTTGGGAATAGGGAGGAAGAGAGTTAGAGATGGGCCCAAGGTATGCTGGAGTCCCACTGGCTCTTGAGTGGCCATTGGTATATTTTAAGCGTGAGCATTTATACCATTCAAATTAGCAAATCAGGACTTGATTTATTGTTTGGTCAATTACACTTAAGAAAGTGATGAATTAAGTGTTACTGTTGTAAATTAAACTTGTAACTGTGCTGTACATGCACTTTAATACCACCGGCCAGTCCTCTGCCAGTTCAACAACGACCAAGCAAGTCTTTGATAGAGTCTCTACAGAAATAGAAGTCATAAGACTCTTTCTACTTAACCTCTCTGGAATGGAAATGAGCACCTAAAAGGTGCTTGATTGTCAACAACTATGTACCCTTCTTGTAACTGCCTCCCTCCCTTTCTCTCCCCTTATGATTTGCAGGGATCTACTGTGAGAAGTGGGAGACAACCATCCATGGAAGCCCATTGCCCCTCCTCTATAAAGGGCTTCACTGTGAGCTACATCATTTTTCATTGTCTTCCCATAACCCCAGCTACATGTACACATTTTTCCTCAAAGTTTTAAAGAAATTAAAAAGAAGAACTAATCAAGGACCTCTTTTCTAATTCATGTAGAACTGATAGTGTAATTGTAACTGCAAATGAAGAGTTAATAGACTTCTGCCAGTATTGACTATTCGTAACACTGTTTGTCCCTTTTGCTTATTCTGGACCAAGGGGAGGAAAAGCATTTGTTGGTCTGTGTTCTCACTTATTTGTAGAAGGAAGGTCACTGGACCAGCCAGGCAGCTGGAGTCAGGAAGTATTTCCATCATAGACAACATTGGTTGTTGTGTGTTTTGATTGGAGTTTGAGCTAAATATTAAGGAGAAAATTATTTAGTCCTTTGGGTTTGCCTTGAGCTGACAGCAATATTTTTTTTTGAAGATACTTGATGAACAAATGATCTAGATTTTAATTTTTCAGACAATGTACTTGTTTGGGACGATGTACATTCACAAGCTATATCAATGTTGTGGGTAAAGTCCAAATTTGAAAGGAATCAAAGAGGAAAAAGATCTATATGTATAAAAATATTTATAGTAACTCTTTTTGTAGTAGGGCAAAAGAAAAAACTAAGGGATTGTCCTTTTAGGGGATGGCTAAATTAATTGTGATAGAGAAATGTAATGAGATATTAGTGTGCCATAAGAAATGATGAAACAGACAGTTCTAGAGGAAACAGGGAAAACCTATAAAGCAGAATAAAGTGAGCAGAACTAGGAGAACATTTCATGTAACAATAACAGCATTATAGAGGAAAAACAATTTAGAAAGACTCTGATCAATGAAATAATGAACTACAAGTCCAAAAGAATGAAAGAGAACTTGAAATGTGGAGACATACATTTTCAGACATGACCAATGTGGGAATTTGTTTTGATGGACTGTGTTTTTTTTTTTTTTTGTCTGTTTTCATTTTTTTTTTTAACTTTTCTAGGGGTTAGTGGGAGGGACAGTTTAATAAAAAATACCTGTCACATAAAAAATAAAAATTATAAAATATATTTTTTAAAAGACAAACTAGTGGTCCTGTGGAAACAAACTCATCAATTAGTGCTAGACTTATTTTAGAACTCTACTGGGAGAAGTAATGAAGTTCTTAGAGAAAGGATAGTGAAATATGCCTCCCTTATGGCAGAAGGATAGGGAATTATTATATACATTGTCAGACTTGGTTTCTGTATCGAAGGGGTAAAGGAACAAACATTTATTAGGCACCTATAATGTGCTAGACTCTGAACTGAAAGCTTTACAAATACAATCTTGTCTGATCTTTGCAACAACCCTGGGAGGTGGATGCTATGACTATTTTCATTTTTACAGTTGAGGAAACTGAGACCTAGGTTAAGATGAAGTGACTTGTCCAAAATCATAAAGATAGTAAGTGTCTGAAGTCAGGTTTAAACTGGGGTTTTTCTAACTCCAGACCTAGCACTCTACCCATCATATCTCTTAGCTACCTGACATCACGCTCAGATGATCTGTGTTTATAATTGTTTTTCTTTGTCACAAGACGGGGCTCAACCTGGAGGTGGTGGTAGGGTATGGTTGTGATGGAATGACAAAAGACTTCAGAAAAGCATTCAGAAATTATTCTAATGGGGAAGATCAAGATTTCTTAAGTTAAGATCTCTGTGCTTGTCTTTGTTGGCATAAGAATTTTGCCATTTACTTGTGAGAGTTTTTTTTCTTAATCAATGTTTGGGGGAATGGAAAGGATTGAAAATCTGTTTTTTTTTTCCTTTAATTGAAAATAATTTAATGAAAAGGAAAATTCACACAAGAAATTCAAGCCTATGTTCTCATTTACCTCAGTGATGGCAAGAGAGGAAGAGGATCTTAAGAAAGGAAGAAGACCTGGTTTTGGTTTTTATTTGAAATATAATTATTTCCAAAATGAATGAGTTTGCAGATATTTTTACCTGGTTTAAGGATATTATCCCCAATTCTGTTTTATGACCCACAACTACCCAACTGTTTTTGCTGAACTGCCCAGGTGAGTAATCGATGGAGTATGTAGCAAAGCCTTGAACTCCCAGTCTCCCTGGAAAGGTAGAGTGGCATCAGCCTCATATACTGGAGGGGAGACAAGAGCACTTGTTTGGACTTACAGAGCAAATTAAGGACAAGATCAGGACTATCCTTGGGGTTTCTAAGTGATTTATTATTGCCAAATAATTATTTGGCCAGGTATTTAGCGCAGATAATAGAGGAATTTTTATTGCCAAAATTCATTTAAATGCTGTTGACCTGGTAGCAAAGAAAGCCAGGATTATGCTTGTCCAATGTCTCTTAAAGCAGTGATGTCAGAAATCACTGGTGCTGCTATAATAAATACATCCTTGGATTCATTTAATGCCAAGTTACACAACTGGAAATCTAACCACCATTTCCATCTGCTTGGTTGTTGTTGTTTTTCAACATAAGGAAAAGTTCGCTAACAATTCGGGAGTTAATGAGAATTTTAGGGAATGGCAGTTTACCAACGCAAAACCTGGGAAATGAACATTAATTCTCATAATATTGAGATAAGCTTGGCAGATAATTGGAGAGGGCAGTCCCAGGAAAATGCCACTGTTCTCCTGCCTGGAAATGGAGCACTTCCCTATTCATATTGGCTTGGTGTCCTGAATGAATTGGAGTATCTAGTTTCTGAGCACTATTTGTTCATTTTTCTGCATCACTTTTTTTTTTAGTTTAATTAGTATTTTTTCCAATTACATATTGACACTTTTAAATATTCATTTAAAATTTTTTTACATTCCAAATTGTCTCCTATCTATCCCTTCCCTCTTCCCTAAAACAGTAAAGAATTTGATATAGGTTATATAGGTGCAATCACATAAAATGCTTCCATATTAATTATTATTGTGAAAGAAGAAACAGACTGAAAGGAAACACACACACACACACACACACACACACACACACACACACAACACATACATAAAGTGAAAACAGTATGCTTTGACCTGCATTCAGACTCCATCAGTTCTTTTTCTGGAAGTGGATAGTATTTTCCATCAAGAGTCCTTTGCAATTGTCTTGGATCATTGTATTTCTGAGAAGAGCTAAGTCATCCACTGTAGATCATTGTACGATGTTGCTGTTAAAGTGTACAATGTTCTCTTCATTCTGCTCACTTCACTTTGCATCAGTTCTTATAAGTCTTTCCAGGTTTTTCTGAATTCTGCCTGCTTGTCATTTCTTATAGCACAATAGCATTCTGTTACATTCACACAACTTGTTTAGCCATTCCCCAGTTGATAGGCATTTCCTCAATTTCAAATTCTCTGCTGCCACAAAAAAAAAAAACTGTTATAAATATTTTTGTACATGTAGGTCCTTTCCTCTTTTTTACGATCTCTTTGGGATACAGATCTAGTAGTGGTATTGCTGGATCAAAAGGTATTCACAGTTTGATTACCTTTTAGGCATAGCTCCAAATTGTTCTTCAGAATGGTTGGATCAGTTCATAACTCCATTAACAATGCACTAAGTGTCCCAATTTTCCCATATCTCCAACATTTATCATTTTCCTTTTTTGTCATATTAGCCAATCTGATAGGTGTAAGGTGGCACCTCAGACTTGTTTTAGTTTTTATTTCTCTAATCAATAGTGATTTAGAGCCATTTTTCATGTTACTATGGCTAACTTTGATTTCAATTTAGAACTGCCTGTTTAATATCTTTTGAGCATTTATCATTTGGGGAATGACTTGTATTCTTCTAAATTAGACTCAGTTTTCTTATATTTGAGAAATGAGGTCTTTATTAGAGATACTTGCTGTAAAAATTGTTCCCTAGCTTTGTTTATCTTTTTGTTTTGGTTGCATTGATTTTGTTTGTGCAAAAATGTTTAAATTTGAATAATAAAAAAAAATGTTTAAATTTCATGTCATCAAAATTATCCATTTTATATCTCATAATGTTCTCTATCTCTTGTTTGGCTCTGGGTCACTAGTACCACAGTTTAATAAAGTGCCAGAGACAGCACAGTGTCTTTCTCATTTTTTTTCTTTTGATTAAATTTTTTTTGGGGGGGACCAGACCTTCAATTTCAGTGATATAAACTGTGGTACATCTCAAGTGAGAAATTCTCTCTACCAGAGCAAGTTGGTCCCTACTCTGTAAATGATTATTTTTGAGAGTTGCCTGGCAAGAGATTAAGTATAACTTGCCAGGGTCATACAGGCAACATGTGACAGAATCTTGATCTGAACCTAGGTCTACTTGGCTCTGAGTATGGCTCTTTATTCAGGATAATATATGTTCCTTCTCAATTAAATGTCTATTGAATTAAAATGTTTGTATGATGCCTTGGGAATTAAAAGAACAGAACTAGGAAAAACAGTCTTAGAATTTAAACAATAACAAAAACCTAATCTCAAGTTACCTTGAAGCTCACATTTTATCAGTGCCTTTCTCTGATAGTTTTGATTAGCCCAGTGGAAACAATAATAGTTGAACACTGAATGCTTGTTGAACATCTTAAATGTGCAAGGTACTGTGTGCTAGAAGCTGTGAAGGATATTAAATTATAAGAAATAGTCCTTACCTTCAAGCAGCTTGTGGTCTAATGGGAAAGATGAAGCATAACAATATGAAAAGTTAGATAGCAATGACGTTAGGGTTAAGAGAGCAATAGTATGAAAGACTGGAAAGTGCTGGGAATCACGACATTCTGTTCACAACTCCAGTTTGTACTTAAAGTGTGTGCTTTTAGGCAATTCAATTAAGACTACAGTTTGTGGTAAAATGAGGAAGCTAAAAGTTTCTAAGGTCATAGAATCACTGATTTAGAGCTGGGAGGAACCTCAGAGTTCCCCAGTACAACCCCTTCATTTTACAGAGGAGGAAACTGAGGCCTTAAGACATCACGAGTTGCCCAAAGTTGTACAGCTAATAAATGGCAGGAGTCAGATTTGAATATAGGTGTTCTCTCTCTCTTTCTTTCCCTCTCTCTGTCTCTCTCTGTTTCTCTCTCTCTGTGTCTCTGTCTCTGTCTCCATCTCTCTTTTTCTCTCTCATTCTTTGCTCAGCCCCAGGGTTCAACTCTAATATTCTATGATTCTGTAAACTACAAAATGAGATATGTCACTGAGTACTATGAGTTCAGAGGAGGGGAGATCATGGAGATCTTGAAGGCTGAAGGGTTACTGTGGATCTTGTGCCATTTTCCAGTGACTGCTTTAGGTCTAATGGTAGAGTAAAATGGAAAAGAACAGTGTTCTGAATTTGAAATTCCACATTGATGGGCATATTAGCAAGCACAGAGAAAATGTGTTCTATGTAAGATTCTAAGCTTTTGAAACAGATAATTGCACAAGATAAATTATAATGTATGCAGTCTTTACTTTGATACATTGCAAAGAAAGCATATCATTACATATGTTACATAAATGTATAAAGTTGTCTTGTATACTAGTTATAATTTACTTCTGCACATAATGGACACTACAATGAAAAGTTGGAGATTTAAAGTAATTCTTAATTTACAGTAATTCCCCTGGGGACTAATAAAGTACTTCTCATTTTTTAGTGATAAACATGCTTCTGATGGGACTCTTGTCAAAACAGTAGTTCTGACGTTCTTTGGGTCATGTGAAGCAGACAATAGTTTAAAAATTCACAGTGGTTTAAGGGGAAGATGGCAGGATTAGGATTTGAAGCACCTGAGCTTAGTTCTTTAGTTATTTAGTTCTTGTATGAACTTGGGCTGGTCACCATAATGTTAATGGGAGTTAAAAGATCTTTCCACTTAATGGCCTCAAGTGGAACCCATTAAGGGAAACTTGATTGGGGGAGACTAGGTTTGTAGGAAGGCTCACACCTTTTGTTGTTAATGAGGCATTGGGTCATAAGGGTTGTGCTCTGAAAAGTGTATATATGCTCTGAGGTGAGGTTTTGCTTTGGGGGCTTACTTTTTGGAAGATGGTTCATGTGCCAGATGAGACTCTGGGTAGCTGTTAAGACACCACCCCCTCTCCCAGCTTCAAAACACCCAGATGTTGGTGCTTCTTTCTCTGGTAACTATGTATGTGCATAATGGTCAGACAATTAGAAGCCCTGCCTAATGGTCTTTATTTCTCTGCTTGTATTTTCTCTGTTGGTGAATGTAATTAAAGTAGATTGTTGACCCCCTTTTAAGGTGCTTTCCTTAAAAAAGCAGATCTAAGAACCTGTGCCAGCTAGTCATCCTGGATGTGTGTCAGAGTGCTTGCTGTTACAATCACTTCCCATTTCTGGGCCTTAATATCCTCTTCTGTGAATTGCGAGGCTCAAATAAGGTAATGGGTATAAAGTACTTTGCAAAACTTAAGGCACAATATAAATGAAAGTGACGCTTCTCCTTTTCTTCCTCCTCTCACCAAGCTTCCAGTTTGGTGATGAGTTTATTCTCTGAGCCTCCTGCTGCGTTCCTGCTGGTAAATGTTTACCAACTAGACTCTTATCCTTCCCCTGCCGCCCCCTCCTCCTCCACATGTATGCTCACACATTTTTAAGATTTCTCTGCATTATTAACACTTCCTTAAAACAATAAATTACTCACAATCGTCAAGTCCACTAACAGATCTTAACAAGCAAGTACTGGCAGGCAAGTGTGTAGTGCATTGTCCGGAAGTCCAGCGTGCATCAGCAGGAATATGTGCATGTAATGACTTGTTTACAGTATGACACTATATGCTTTCATGATGCAATGTTGCATTATCAAAATTTCAGTGAAGACACTCCCCCCCAAATTTACAATAATTCCATTTAGGATGTGTCATTTAAAAAATTATATATGTTTTGAAATGATTCAAATAAAAAAAATTAAAGGGTTAAAAGAAAGTAGATTATGGGGGTTGCTGAGTAATTTTTCTTTTGAAAAAGGGGCTGTTGGCCAAGTAAGTTAGGGAACCTCTGTATCTAGACTAAAGAACCCTTCACTGACCACCACTTTTTTTCATTCATTCATTTGTTCATTAATATATGCCTAGAAAACTGAAAGGTTAAGTTCTATCCTCAAAGAACTGCAGGTTCAGAATCACTAATGTATAAGGGCATGGGAGCTTCCTAACCATCCAGAATGGGTATATGCAGGTTATCAGTTGCTGAAGAGAGGTGCTTTGATGATATGACCCTCTGAGGACCTACCTCAAGGTCTAACCTTGAGTTAGATGGTAATTTTGTATGCTAAGCCCTACGGTGAAAAGAAGCTGAGAATCAGGTGGTCAAGATTGGGGCTGATACTGGATTCTCCGGGAAGTTGGAGAATCAAAGAAAGAAATCAGGAGGAGGCTGAGTTGGGGCTGATGCAGGTGAGATTTAAATTCAGACAGGTTCTAAGGGAGGTTCTCTAGCCACCGTATAAATACAAAGTAAGGTTAGGAGATAGGGATGGTTTAAGAGTACTAATAAGTGGGCAAATTAGTAGAGGCCTCATGTAGGGAGAGGCACTTAACCTGAGCTTTGAAGGTAGCTTGGAATTCCAAGAACCAGATGCAGAGTAACATAAAGAGGAGAAATTGAAATGAGTCTGGAAAGGCAGACTGGAGCCTGACTGTTCAAGGCTATACATGACAAAAATTAGTGTTTGCATTTTATCTCAGTGGCAAGAGGGGCCGACAGCTATGAGGAGTGACATGGTCAGACCTGTGCTTTGGGAATATACATTTAAACACAGGGAACCATTATGGTACAGTGGAGAGAGTGCTGACTTTAGATATAGAGGACTTGTGTTCATACCACATCCCAGACACTTCCATGAGACCTTGTGCGAGTCAGTAAACCTCTCTGAGCCTCAGTTTCCTCATCTGTAAAGTGAGAGATTTGTACTAGATGGCATTTGAAGTCTTCAGCTTCACATCTGTGATCCCATGATATATCAATATCAGTTTCACACATTTCTGTGATATAAAAAGGACTCCTGATCACACCACACTTATATGTAAGACAAGCAGAAGCATTATTTTACAACAGAAAAGACTGCATTATATTTTAGACTACATAATTTTTGAGACTAACTGCCCACCCATCAGTTTTTGACAGCAGTTACATCCAGTCACTACATTCTAGATTCACAGATGGAAGACTCTTCAGAGGCCATCCCATCTAACCCCATCTGAAATATGCATCCCTTCTATAGTATCCCAAAGACATGGTCCTCTAGCCTATCCTCTTCCCTTTCCATACCATTGATCTACCTCTCTCATAAGAGTGCTATTCCACTTTGGACAACTTTTATAGATTTCATAGTTGGGAGGCTTTTATAGTAGGTTCAGTTGTCTCCTGGGCCTTCTGTCTCAAGGCAAGAAAGAGGGAGGGAATATGTACTTATGTAGCACCTACTATGTGCCCAGCAATGTGCTAAGCACTTTACAATTATTAACTCATTTTAAGGCAAAGAAAACAAGCCTAATTCCTCTTCCATGTGAAAAATGAGACCTAGGTAAGCATCTTTGAAGGCGTGTAGCCCCTCTACATCTGGTGCAGAATCCTAGACAGAAGCAGAAAGCCCATGTCTGTGCTTTGTATGTTTGTTTCTTTTCCTGGTCCTGCGATTTCGCTGCTACAGAGATATCCCTGCGAGGAAATTCTCTCTATCAAAGCAGTTGGGCACTTGCTTTGTAATTTATAACCTTAAAGAGTTTCCTAAGGCACTGAAGAGTTGATTGAGTTGCCCAGGGGGAGTTACACAGGCAGTACATTTCAGAGGCAGCACTCAAACAGTAACTTCCTGACTCTAAGGCCAGCTCTCTATTGATTACACCATGGCGTTCTCATGACTGAATTTACTGTCTTTTTATTAGAGTTTACCAGCTCCAGTTGCCCTGAAAGAGTTAATTCACTTTTCACAAGGCTTTGCCATCTATGCTTTTGCAAAGAGCACCATATTCTATACTGTATTCACCCAGATAGTCATTTGGGTCTGTGCAGAAGACAATGTCTTTCTGGTGTTTAGCCAGAAACAGTCTTGCCCATGCCTGTGTTCGAAAATGAATCCAAAGGTAAAAAAAACAATTTACTTGTGGAGCAGGTTTTAAGCCTTTCCTCTAGTTAGCGAAATAAACTTACCTGGCCCCAACAGATTACGGTCTCATATGAGATATTGAAGGGTCCAGTTTCCTTCTTTCCCAATGTCTCAGCATTCCAGAATAGGGCCATTGCCACTTACAAAGGCACCAATAGTCAAATAGTCTCTTTGAAGTGAGTTGATGTTTCAGGTTTAATCCCACCTCAGAACTTTGAGCTGTTTTTGTGTGTGCAAGTGTTCCTGTCAGCACCTACAGAAGTGGACAGTATAATAACTGACTACATTAAACTTTCTTATCAATTAAAAAAAATGCATCCATTACAATTCAGAACTAATAGATAATCAGTGGGAGGCAAGCTCAAAGAACAAATATGGCTATTATTAGATTTCTTAACTCATTCTTGGGAGCGGCAAATACATGTACAGCTTTATGGTGAAGTGGAAAAAACCCTGGCCAGATAATTGAGAAACCCGAGTTCTAGTACCCACCCCTCCATGACCTAGTTTGTAATATGCCAGGCAGCTTGTTTCCCCTCTCTGGACCTCAGTTTCTTTCTTTGTAAAAATCAGAGAGTTTCTGAAGTTCCTGCCAACTCAAAAATTCTATGAAATTTGAGAGTCATTAGGATGTTGAATTGGTATTTGTATAAGTGGTAACTCATCCAATAAAAAGGAAGGCACTTTTCCAAGAGAACCACAGATTCCTGGCAAATTCTGAGTTTTGAATCCAGCTGGAAAAGTGTCCATTTCTTTCATTGGCTGAAATCTGTTTCCTATTGATCGAAAGATATGATGGGGGTGGGACTTTGTGATTACACTCACCAAAATTTTTTTTTTTTAAAACAAACTATTGCTGAATTAGAAACAAGCAGAAGAATTTCCTTGGAAAACACTCTTTGATGTGGGAAAATTGGGATAGTAATGCATCCTTGGTGGAGTTATGAACTGATCAAACCATTCTGGAGAGCAATTTGGAACTATGCCCAAAGGGTAACCAACCTGTGCATACTCTTTGATCCAGCAATACCACTACTAGGTCTGTATTCCAAAGAGATCATAAAAAAGGGAAAATGACCTAAATGTTTATAGCATCTTTTTTTGTGGTGACAAAGAAATTGAAAATTGTGGGGATGCCCATCAATTGGGGAATGGCTGAACAAGTTGTGGTATATGAATTAATTGGAATACTATTGTGCTATGAGAAATGATGAACAGGTAGATTTTAGAAAAACTGGAAAGACTTACATGAACTGATGTTAGTGAAGTGGGCAGAACCAGGAGAATATTGTCCTCAGTAACAGCAACATTGTTCAGTGATCAACTCTGGATGACTTAGTTCTTCTCAGCAATAATAATGATCCAAGACAATTCCAAAGGACTCATGGAAAATGCTATCCACATCCAGAAAAAGAACTGTGGAGTCTGGATGCAGATTGAAGCATATTATTTTCACTTTTTTTTGGTGACTTTTCCCTTTTGTTCTGTTTCTTCTTTCACAACATGACTAATGTGGAAATGTTTTTATGATTGCACATGTATAATCTATATCAGATTACTTGCTGTCTTGGGGCAGGGGGAGGGAAAGAAGGAAGGGAGAAAAATTTGGAGCTCAAAATCTTATAAAAATGAATGTTGAAAACTATTTTTACATGTAATTAGAAAAAAATACTATTTACAAAAAAATTTTTTTAAAAAAGAAAACACCATTATATTAGGGAAGTTTAGGGCAAAATATTTGGCAAAGTCCACTTGAGGTTTTACTTACATGGTCACATGGGAAAACTATACTGATATATTTCAGCAGCCAATGCCAATAGTTTCACTTCACGTCTCTAGAGATTTTCCCACTATAGTCTACCACTTGACAAGTCATGTTAGGTTTTCCTTGATTCTTCTTCTCTAGCTCCCAATCTTTTCATTTCTTCTCCTCCTTTTCTCCGAACTCTTCCATTTCTTCCTTACCTCCTCTTCTTCTCCCCTGTTTTGTCCCTCTTTCCCTTCCCTTCTTTCACTCCTTTTCCATTTTGCTCCTTCTCCCTTTCCCCTTTTAAAAACATCCTTCGGTTTTGTAGTTTATTGTAGAGCATTTAGTGCCTAATGAGAGACAGTGTGATGAGGTGGATAGAGAGGGAGCCTCGGAGAGAAGAATACATGAATTCAAGTCTTGCCTTTGAGAGCAAAGTTGCGATTTTACCTTAGCTAAGTCACTTAATTCATCTCTGAGGCATTTGGATTAATTGATATCCAAAGTCCCTTTCAATATAAATCTCTATGATTCTGGATAGATACTCAAATACTTCTTTGGCAATACCAAAATACATGGCACCTCTTTTTTAATCACTGTGTACTCTGAGAAAAACCAACTTATTCATATTAAATAATTTATTATTTTTTATTCAAGAAAAGCTTCAAAGATTTCACACACAAACCTCATATAATGCTGTATGCTTTGTAGTGGATTTATGTGTTTATTGAATTATCATAGATAATTTCTACCTTCAATTCCATAGCATTGGTGGCCTTGAACCACTCACAATATCTCCTCTTTCTTGTTCTCTTTCTTTCCTCTCCTTCCTTTTTGTCTTTTGTCACCTCCTCCCTCTTCTGCATTGTCCTGTCTTCTTCTGCTCTAATCTATGGTGGAGGGCTACTGCCACAACTAGCAAGTACTCCCAGAGATTGCTCAGCTTAGCTGGTGGAGCTCAGGGTCTAAGAGGCTGCCGACCCACCAGCATAATGCTGTGCAAGGCAGGCAAAACCTCCTAGATTTCTACATGCAAACTAGATTTACAAATATTTGCCACAGGAGAACATTACTCACACTTAGTTTGCATTCACATTTATGTTTCAGGGTCAAGAGCAGGCATTTTCTTGGCATTTGATTAGGGAAATGGTTTTATAAAATAGGCTGAGGCCTCAGAGGGGAAGATGCACAGCCCTGTGGCTGCTAGCTTTTCAGATGCTTTTGGCATCTATGGGGGAGGTCATTACAAATTCAGGTAAATGTTTTTGGTATGGAAACTTATAGTCCTAGGTTAGTTTATAGATCTCTCAAATCCAGGATTTCATTTCCAGAAGGCACCTCTCCTAAAAATTTAGTACAAGTTTAAAAATACTTCCTGACAATGCAAACCCAAGAAAATAAATGTAAGAAAATTTAAATTATATACATGTAAAACTTTAACGTGGATGTCAGCAACTATAAAAAATGCTAACTCCTTCAGTCCTTTCCTTTTTCTTTTTCTTTCTTTGTCCCCACTCTTCTTTTTTCCTTGCCCCCTTTCTGTGGTTAAAATAGTAGGATTATTTGGTGACCCCACCCCCATCATATATAGATACATGGCTACACAAAGTATGTGTTATTTCTGATGTGATTATAAATTTAACTGAATTTAATTTTAAGAAAGTTCAGTCCCTTTCCTTTACCATTATCTTTCTTAGGATTAAAAAAAGTTGATATTCTTTTAGATGATATTGTATGATGATATTTTTGGGGGGAATATATGATCTCATCAAGGTTTATTGCTATGACTTAGTAGATAAGTTCTATGGATATAAGGCACCTAGAGATTAAGCAGTTTGCTCATGGTCACACAGCTACTCCCTAGCTGTCAGGGAAGCTTTTAACTGAGGACTTGATCTCCTATGTCACATTACCTCTGTCAATTGGGTGGAACTGGCCTCTAACCTGTAGGCGAATGGGGCAGAACAGAGGAGGCTAGAGACTGGAGAGTCAGGAGTCAAACAGAAGCTTGAAAGAAAGGACATATGTCCCTAGTGGGGAGGGACTCACTTTAGAGTGACTGATCCTTGATTCACGTACTTGTGACTAAAGAGTTAAATAGTGTAGTATAGAAACAGTAGTGAGACACAAAGGCAACAGTGAGGCAAGGCTATCTAGTGACAAAAAGTCTGCTCATAGTAGGGCTTCATATCTGGGCCTGTTGGTGCTCACCTGAGCTTAGGAACCATGAATTCCAGAAGGTGAGCACAAAGGATTATTGCCATGTCAAGTTCAGGGCATAGTTTGCTTTCTGGGTCTCAGCTCTGGAAAACAGGGTATCTCCGAATAGTATCTTGACACCTCTTTCACAAAATCGTGTCCTAAATTATTCATGGACTACATTTTGTACAAAGAAGATTTCTTTTGTATTTGTTTTAATTTTATTATTAATTTGGCCATTATTTTCTGCTTTTTCATTTCATGTTTACTTTTCCAACCCAAGGATTGTCTTGGCTCAAAGTTTCCATTCCTTCCTATCTACTGACATTCTTTTCCTTTTTGTCTTACTCAGTCCATGATATTATTTGGGTTTAATAATAGTCTTTCCACATACAGAAACCGATAGAATTGATCCAATAAGCAATTTATATAATCACAAGTTTGTATAGTTGTAAGTCACTTTAAAAGTCATTTACTAGCTTCACATTTTACTGAAGAAACTAAGACCCAGAGTCATGACTTACCCAGAGTCCACAAATAAGTGGCAGAGCAGGGACTCGAACCCAGACCATCTTGACTCTTTGAATTTTATTCTGCATTTAACACTGCATCTCATAGTTCAATAATTTTGTTTTTTTCCTCCCCAAATTGATTTGTGTTTAGCCAAAACTAGTGTACACTGTAGCTTTAATGTAGCAGGAGGCAGATCATTTCAATTAAGTCTGCTAGGTTTTCAGTGCTGTGCAGGTTATAGAAATTTACAAGATGTATTTCCTGAATTCAGTGATCTAACAATCTCATCAAAGGAGATAGAGAATATTTAGAAATATACACATACTAATTAGAAAACAGAATAAGACAAAAACAGGACTGGATTCCAAAGGATGTGGATTTTTTGTACGTATTTTTTATTTATATGTGTACATCTTATCTGATAGAATGTGAGATCCTTGATGTCAGTGATGGCTTCATTTTTGTCTTTGTAGTCTTACTTAGTACCTTGGTCAGTGCCTTGCACATAGTAGGCCCTAAAGAATGCTCACTGAATGGAATTCAATAGCCATAAAGCACTCTGTGAATATAATTGATTATTGTTATTTTCATTACTATGTATAATCATGATAACAATAATTATTAATCGATGTGGCCCCTGGTTGCTGACCTTTAAAGCCCTTCATAACCTGACTCTGGATTTGCTATTGTAAAATCTCAATTGAAATTCAGGCTGTGCTACTTACTACTTTGTGACCTTGCATGAGTTCCTTTAACTCCTTGGATCTCATTTTCTTCAACTGTAAAATGAAAGGGGATAACCTTAAAGAACTCTTTTTATCTCTAAATTGATGATCCCTTAGGAGTCTATGACTGATTTCTCCTTATTCTTGCCAACATACACTATGTTCCAGAACAAAAATTGACCTCTCTGTTGTTCCCCATACATGACATTCCAGTTTCCATCTATGTGCTTTTGCTCAGGCTGTTCTTCAAGATGAGAGTACTGTCCTTCCTCATTTCTGCCCAGGAATATGCTGACAAATGTTTAACAACCAACTCTCTGAAAAAAAATTGTATGCATAAAACACTTATAATTTTAATTTGCTTTATCAGCATTTTCTCCATTACTTTCTTAAATTTAGAAATCAACAAAATAATAATTCAAGCCCTTTTAATTTCTGAGATATAAATGCTCATACTGAAAATTTAATTTGGGATGCTAGTTTGAAATCTCCACCTCTTTTTAAGCCTCAGTTTCAATCTTAAATTTTATATTAGACCTTTTTAAGGGCTTCTTCACCCAGTCATTAGTGCTCTTCATTCAAACAAAATAATTTTGTGTTTATTTTGTATCTGTGGGTATTTTATATTTCCTCCTATAGAATGTAAGCTCCTTGATGGCAGAGGTCATTCATTCATTTTTTATTCATCTGTTTGTCGATTCATTCATTCATTTATCTATGTATTTCCAGGGCCTACTTTAATACCTTGAAAATAATAGACATTTAACAAATGTTTATTGAATGAATTAGTTTTACCTCTAACTTCTAAACTTTCTATCAGGTAGTAAATTAGTTCCTAGACAAAAGTACGTGATAAGGTAGAGCATAGATTAAATATCTACTACGTGCTGAGTGGCATGGTTAGTACTAGGTAGTCCAAGACAAAAATCAGCCTGGGGCAATACGTGAGAGTAAGACTATGAAGGACTTTACATGCCAGACAGAGGAGTTTCTAATTTATTTTAGAGGCATTAGAGAGCTGCTAAAGTTTCATGAGCAGGGAAGTGGTGAGACTTGTGCTTTGGGAATATCAATTTAATGGCTTTGTGGAGGGGGAGGTTGAAGGTAAGGACCAATTAGGAAACCATTGCTAGAGATGATAAAAGTCTCAATTAGGATGGTAGGTCTTGAATGGAGAGGTCACAGAGATGTCATGGAGGTAAAATAGATAAGATATTGCAATAGATAAGGTATAGCCACATGAGAAGATGGGACTCATTGGAAAAGACCCTGATGTTGGGAAAGATTGAAGTCAAAAGGAAAAGGGGGTGACAGAAGACGAGATGGAGAGACAGTCTCATGGAAACACTATGGGCAATAATGAGGAAGAATTGATTGTGACTTCAAGCTTTCAAACCTGGTTCAGATAATAACCTTGGTGATGGAGCCCAGGAAAAGAGTATAGAAGATAGCATAATTACTGATTTGCTGTGTAATCCTAGAATATACCAACCAGTCACATGGACTGGGAAAGTTCTGTTCCTCAAAAAGTATTGAAACTGCCCTTGAACCTAAATTGGCTCAGAGTCCTAGTGTTCCTAGGCCCATGATTTGGTTTCCTGGTCAGAAAGTACAGAAAGGTCATAAGGAGCTCCAGGTTGGCCCTGGAATTTTGTATGACAGATCCAGTGGATTGAGCAACAGGGGAAGACTGTGTTCAACTGAATAAATTCAGCATCTTGACTGAACATCCTTGTTAAGATTCTGCAAGCTAGGCTTTAGCAATAAGTGAACCAAGAATTACCAGAAGAGCAGCTGGTTTTCAAAGAGACAGAGGAACTAAAGATCAATTTGATCAGCCAACATTCACATTATGGAGAAAGCAAGGAAGTTCCAGAAAAACATCTACTTCTGCTTCATTGACTGAATTGCAATCTTTGACTACGTGGATCACAACAAAACGTGCCAAGTCCTCAAAGAGATGGGAGTACCACATCATCTTACTTGCCTCCTGAGGAGCCTGTAAGTAGGCCAAGAAACAACAGTGAGAACTGAATGTGAAACAATAGATTGGTTTAAGATAGGAAAAGGAGTACGACAAAGCTGTATATTGTTACCTTATTTATTTAACTTATATAAAAAATATATCACATGAAATGCCAGGCTGGATGAATCAAAAGCTGAAATTAAATTTGCCAGGAGAAATATCAACAATCTTACTCTGATGGCGCATCAGATTGATGAGAGTAAAAGAGCATATAAAAGTTAGCTTGAAGCTTAACATTAAAAAAACCTAAGATCTTGGCAACTGGTTTCATCACTTCCTGGCAAATAGAAGGAAAAGAAATGGAAGTAGTGTCAGATTTTACATTCTTGGGCTCAGAGATCATTGCAAATGGTGGCTGCAGCCATGACATCAAAAGATACTTGTCCCTTGGGAGGAAAGCTATGGCATATCTGAACAGCATGTTAAAAAGCAAAGACATCACCTTGACAACAAAGGTCTGTATAGTCAAAGCTATGATTTTTTTCAGGTAGTAATGTATGGTTGCAAGAGTTGGACTATAAGGAAGTCTGAGTACCACAGAATGGATGCTTTCAAATTATGGTGTTGGAGAAGACTTTTGAGAGTCCCTTAGACATCAAGGAGATCAAATCAGTCAGTACTTTAAAATATTAATTCAAAGTATTTACTGGAAGGTCAAATACTGAAGCTGAAGTTTAACTACTTTTGCCACATGAGAAGATGGGATTCATTGGAAAAGACCCTGATGTGGGGAAAGATTGAATTCAAAAGGAAAAGGGGATGGCAGAATATGAGATGGAAAGATAGTGTCATAGAAACAATGAACATGAACTTGGACAGACTTCGAGAGATAATGGAAGATAGAAAGGACTGATGTGCTATGATCCATGGGGTCCAAAGAGTCGGACATGACTGAAGAAAAAACAACCTTGCTAGGGTTAATCTCTTGATCCCATACCCTTCTGCCTCCTCCACAGTTTTGCTCTATTCATCATTCCCTTCTCTTTTTCATCTCATTATGTCTTCAACCTTTCTTATTCTACTGACTCCTCCCTTTTCCTATAAATGTTTGTAGCATCTTCCTCAGTAGTTAGAGCAGTTGATTGTTTCCTACTTTTTTAATTTAAATTTATTTATTTAAGTTTTCAACATTCATTTCTACAAAAGTTTGGGTTCCAAGTTTTCTCCCCACTTCTCCCCTCCCCCACCTCAAAACGCCAAGCATTCTAATTACCCCTATCACCAATCTGCCCTCCCTTCTAGCATTCCTCCCTTCCCTTATCCCCATCTTCTCTTTTGTCCTGTAGGGCAAGATAACTTTCTATACCCCATTATCTGTATTTCTTGTTTCCTAGTTGTGTGCAAGAACAATACTCAACAACTGTTCCTAAAACTTTGAGTTCCAACTTCTCTTCCTCCCTCCCTCCCCACCCATCCCTTTTGGGAAGGCAAGCAATTCAATATGGGCCATATCTGTGTAGTTTTGCAAATGATTTCCATAATAGTCGCATTGTGTAAGACTAACTATATTTCCCTCCATCCTATCCTGCCCCCCATTTCTGCTGCTCTCTCTTTTGACCCTGTCCCTCCCCAAGAGTGTTGACTTCTAATTGCTCCCTCCTCCCATTGCCCTCCTTTCCATCATCCTCTCCGACCTGCTTATCCCCTTCTCTCCCACTTTCCTGTATTGTAAGATAGGTTTTCATACCAAAATGAGTGTGCATTTTATTCCTTCCTTTAGTCGAATGTGATGAGAGTAAGCTTCAAGTTTTTTCTCTCACCTCCCCCCTTTTTCCCTCCACTGAAAAGTCTTTTACTTGCCTCTTTTATGAGAGATGATTTGCCCTATTCCATCTCTCCCTTTCTTCTCCTAATATATTTCTCTCTCACCCCTTAATTTCATTTTTTAAGATATGATCCCATCCTATTCTATTCACCCTGTGCTCTCTGTCTCTCTCTGTCTCTCTCTTTGTCTGTGTGTGTGTGTGTGTGTGTGTGTGTGTGTGTGTGTGTGTGTAATCCCACCAACTACCCAGATATTGAAAAAAGTTTCAAGAGTTACAAATATTGTCTTTCCATGTAGGAATGTAAACAGTTCAACTTTAGTAAGTCCCTTATGATTTCTCTTTGCTGTTTACCTTTTCATGCTTCTCTTGATTCTTGTGTATGAAAGTCAAATTTTCTCTTTAGCTCTGGTCTTTTCATCAAGAATGCTTGAAAGTCCTCTATTTCATTGAAAGACCAATTTTTTCCCCTGAAGTATTATATTCAGTTTTGCTGGGTGGGTGATTCTTGGTTTTAGTCCTAGTTCCTTTGACTTCTGGAATACCATATTCCACACTCTTCCATCCATTAATATAGAAGCTGCTAGATCTTGTGTTACCCTGATTGTATTTTCACAGTACTTGAATTGTTTCTTTCTAGCTGCTTGCAATATTTTCTCCTTGACCTAGGAACTCTGGAATTTGGCCACAATGTTCCTAGGAGTTTCTTTTTTTGGATCTCTTTCAGGAGGTGATTGGTGGATTCTTTCAATATTTATTTTGCCCCTGATTCTAGAATATCAGGTCAGTTTTCCTTGATAATTTCATGAAAGATGATGTCTAGGCTCTTTTTTTGATCATGGCTTTCAGGTAGTCCCATAATTTTTAAATTGTCTCTCCTGGATCTATTTTCCAGGTCAGTTGTTTTTCCCATGAGATATTTCACATTCTCTTCCATTTTTTCATTCTTTTGGTTTTGTTTTGTGATTTCTTGGTTTCTCATAAAGTCATTAACCTCCATCTGTTCCATTCTAATTTTGAAAGAACTATTTTCTTTTTTTTTTTTTCTTTTTTTTTTTTTAATTTAGCTTTTAACATTCATTTTCACAAAATTTTGGGTTTCAAATTTTTCCCCTTTTCTCCCCTCCCCCCCCAAACGCCAAGCATTCTAATTGCCCCTATGACCAATCTGCTCTCTCTTCTATCATCCCTCTCTGCCCTTGTCTCTGTCTTCTCTTTTGTCCTGTAGGGCCAGATAGCTTTCTATACCCCTTTACCTGTATTTCTTATTTCCTAGTGGTAAGAACATTACAGCTGGTCCTAACACTTTGAGTTCCAACTTCTTTAGCTCCCTCCCTCTCCACCCCTTCCCTTTGGAAGGCAAGCAATTCAATATAGGCCAAATCTGTGTAGTTTTGCAAATGACTTCCATAATAGTTGTGTTGTATAGGACTAACTATATTTCCCTCCATCCTATCCTGTCCCCCATTACTTGTATTCTCTTTTGATCCTATCCCTCCCCATGAGTGTTGACCTCAAATTGCACTCTCCTCCCCATGCCCTCCCTTCTATCATCCCCCCCCACTCTGCTTATCCCCTTATCCTCCACTTTCCTGTATTGTAAGATAGGTTTTCATACCAAAATGAGTAGGCATTTTATTCTTTCCTTTAGTGGAATGTGATGAGAGTAGACTTCATGTTTTTCTCTCACCTCCCCTCTTTATCCCTCCACTAAATGAGTCTTTTGCTTGCCTCTTTTATGAGAGATAATTTGCCCCATTCAATTCTCCCTTTCTCCTCCCAATATCTTTCTCTCTCACTGCTTGATTTCATTTTTTTTTAAGATATGATCCCATCCTCTTCAATTCACTCTGTGCACTCTGTCTCTATGTGTGTGTGCGTGTGTGCATGTGTGTGTGTGTAATCCCACCCAGTACCCAGATACTGAAATGTTTCAAGAGTTACAAATATTGTCTTTCCATGTAGGAATGTAAACAGTTCAACTTTAGTAAGTCCCTTATGACTTCTCTTTGCTGTTCACCTTTTCATGTTTCTCTTCATTCTTGTGTTTGGAAGTCAAATTTTCTTTTCAGCTCTGGTCTTTTCATCAAGAATGCTTGAAAATCCTCTATTTCATTGAAAGACCAATTTTTCCCCTGAAGTATTATACTCAGTTTTGCTGGGTAGGTGATTCTTGGTTTTAGTCCTAGTTCCTTTGACTTCTGGAATATCCTATTCCACGCCCTTCGATCCCTTAATGTAGAAGCTGCTAGATCTTGTGTTATCCTGATTGTATTTCCACAATACTTGAATTGTTTCTTTCTAGCTGCTTGCAATATTTTCTCTTTCACCTGGGAGTTCTGGAATTTGGCCACAATGTTCCTAGGAGTTTCTCTTTTTGGATCTCTTTCAGGCGGTGTTCTGTGGATTCCTTGAATATTTATTTTGCCCTCTGGTTCTAGAATCTCAGGGCAGTTTTCATTGATAATTTCATGAAAGATGATGTCTAGGCTCTTTTTCTGATCATGGCTTTCAGGTAGGCCCACAATTTTTAAATTGTCTCTCCTGGCTCTATTTTCCAGGTCAGTTGTTTTTCCAATGAGATATTTCACATTATCTTCCATTTTTTCATTCTTTTGGTTTTGTTTTGTGATTTCTTGGTTTCTCATAAAGTCATTAGCCTCCATCTGTTCCATTCTAATTTTGAAAGAACTATTTTCTTCAGTGAGCTTTTGAATCTCCTTTTCCATTTGGCTAATTCTGCTTTTGAAAGCATTCTTCTCCTCATTGGCTTTTTGAACCTCTTTTGCCAATTGAGTTAGGCTAGTTTTCAAGGTGTTATTTTCTTCAACATTTTTTTGGGTCTCCTTTAGCAGGGAGCTGATTTGCTGTTCATGCTTTGACTTCATGTCTCTCATTTCTCTTCCCAGCTTTTCCTCCACCTCTCTAACTTGATTTTCAAAATTCTTTTTGAGCTCTTCCATGGCCTGTGCCCATTGAGTGGGCTGGGACACAGAAGCCTTGATTTCTGTGTCTTTGCCTGATGGTAAGCATTGCTCTTCCTCATCAGAAAGGAAGGGAGGAAATGCCTGTTCACCAAGAAAGTAACCTTCTATAGTCTTATTTCTTTTCCCTTTTCTGGGCATTTTCCCAGCCAGTGACTTGACCTCTGAATATTTTCCTCACACCCACCTCACCTCCTGATCCTCCCAGCCAGTGTTTGGGCTCTGAGATTCAAATGCTGCTTCCAGCCTGAGGGCTTTGGGCGGGGGCAGGGCTGCTATTCAGTGTGAGATTAAATTCAGATGCTCAGGTGAGGGCAGGGCTGCCTCTCAGGCTCAGTTCCCTCAGGGAGTTTATGCACAGACCTTCAACAATGGATCCAGGCTCCTGCCTGCTTGGAGAGCCCTGGTCTGCCGCTGCCCCTCAGCTTCTGTCTCCCGAGGGGGCCCGAGCCATGGGGGCACCCCACTCCCCCCTCGACCCACCAAAGGGACTCTCTCACAGACCCCCGTCACCTGTGGGTGGAGGTACTTGTGTGGCCGCTGGAGATCCCGTCCCTGAAGCCCGCTTGGATCTGTTCCTCTCGGTGCCGTGGCCACGGCAGGGCTGTACTCAGCTCCCAGTCCCGGCGCCCAGTCCGCAGCATGAAGGACATTTTACGAGAGGTTTGCAGGTCTCTCCGGAACAGAAATCTCCCTCGCTCCAATGTTCTGTGGCCTCTGGGTGCAGAATTCGCCGTGAGTTACTTCTTTGTAGTTGTTCTATGGGTTGTGGGTTCGGAGCTATGTGTATGTGCGTCTTTCTACTACGCCATCTTGGCTCCGCCCCCCAAGAACTATTTTCTTCAGTGAGCTTTTGATCCTCCTTTTCCATTTGGCTAATTCTACTTTTTAAAGCATTCTTCTCCTCATTGGCTTTTTGGACCTCTTTTGCCAATTGAGTTAGCCTATTTTTCAAGGTGTTATTTTCTTCAGCATTTTTTTGGGTCTCCTTTAGCGGGGTGCTGACCTGCTTTTCATGCTTTTCTTACATCTCTATCATTTCTCTTCCCAGTTTTTCCTCCACCTCTCTTACTTGATTTTCAAAATTCTTTTTGAGCTCTTCCATCACCTGAGCCCACTGAATATTTATTTTGGATATTTGGGATACAGAAGCCTTGACTTTTATGTCTTTCCCTGATGGTAAGCATTGTCCTTCCTCATCTGAAAGGATGGGAGGAGATATCTGTTCACCAAGAAAGTAACCTTCTATGGTCTTATTTTTTTTCCCTTTTCTGGGCATTTTCCCTTCCAGTTACTTGACTTTTGGGTCCTTTGTCAGGAGTAGGTTATACTCTTGGAATCTGTAAGATCTCAGTTCCTCCAAAGTGGCACAATCAAGTATACACTGGTCTGGGAGGAGGTAGAGATTTTTGTGCCCAGAATCTTAGCAGTTTTCTATCCACAGCCACCTGGCCTCCAGTTCCACCAAGCCAGCACTGGGGGCTGGGATTCAGTCAAGCTGTAGGGGCAGGGCCACCATTCAGTGGGAGACAAAGAGTAGGTCCCTCAAGGCCTCTGCACAGGGCTGAGGTCATAATTAGCTCCCCAGTGCCCCCAGGGGTTTTTATGATCAAACAATGGATGTGGGCTGCTGTTGGGGCTGCCATGGGAACTGCTGCTGCCCACCCCATGTGGCCTCTGCAGCCACTGACTGAGGCTGGAGTTATGGGAAGGTCCTTCTCCCTTCCCAGCCAGCTGAAAACACCCATCACTGACCTTTGGTGCCTGTGGGTTGAGGTATCTGCGAACCAGCTGCTACTGGGACTGGGGATTCCTCGACTGGCGATTCCTCCCCCAAGGGCTGTTCTCAAGCCACAATGTGTGGCCAAGGCTGGTCTGGGCTCCGTTCCGCATCTGGTGCAACCGACAGGTCACCCTGGGCTGGAAATCTCCTCCACTCTGTTGTTCTCCACTTCTGCTTGTTGAGAGTCCCTCTCTACAGGTATTTTACGGGCTGTGTGTGGAAAGCCTACATTTTTGTGTCTTTCTACTCCACCATCTTGGCTCCACCCCTCCTGTTTCCTTCTTTGATATAACAATTAATGACTATGCTGTATATACAATTCCTCAGCTCCCCTTTTCATATCTCAAAAATCTCTATGTTTTTACATATTTGCTTTCTTCCAAGCTCTAAAAATGAGGTTGTTGTCCTCTTTGTCAAGAATGACCCCTCTAGAAATGGCCATCAATCGGGGAATGGCTGAACAGGTTGTTGTATTTGATTGTGATATTATATCATGCTATAAGAAATGACAAGTAGTATGCCTTCAGAAAATCCTGGAAAGACTTACATTAACTGATGCAAAGTGAAATGAGCAGAACTATTGTATACGGTTTATAGCAATATTGTATCATGATCAGAAATGCAATGATCCAAGCCAGTTCTGAAGGACTTATGGTGAAAAATGTTATCCATCTCCAGAGAAAGAATGATGGAGTCTAAATGCAGATGGAAGAATACTTTTTTTTATTTTTCTTTAAAAATTTTTTTCACAACATGATTAATATGGAAATATGTTTTCCATGACTATACATCTATAACATATCAAATTACTTGCCTCCTCAATGGGGTGGGATTGGGGGGTGAGGAGTGAGAGAATTTGGAAGTAAAAAATTTTTAAAAATGAATGTTAAAAATTGTTTTTATATGTAATTGGAGGAAAAATAAAATATTAAATTGAAAAAAAAATGGCCTCTTTCCTTGTTTTCTTTCTTCCAATCTCTCTTTCAGAGTCTTATTTAATTTGTCTTTCCCTTTAACTCTGCTGGCTTCTTTCTCATTCTCCATAAACCATTAGGGTCTAACCTTTCCACCTTCCCTTTTATACATTTCTAGACTTTGCTTCTCTTTCAAGATATATTCCTCTATCTTTTCTCTGTTTGACTATTCACCATTGCTACTCACTTGATCCTCAACCTTCCAACATTTCAGGTGGTGTTGTGGATAGAACACTGGACTTGGCATTGGGAAGAGTTGTGTCAGAATCCAACTGCAGACACTTAATAGCTTTGCTACCCTGTATTCATCACTAAACCTCTATCACCTTCAGCTTCCTCATCTTTAACATGATGGGTTGAACTCAAGTGACATATAAGGTCTCTTCCAATGCTCTATCTATGATTCTTTAATCTATGATCTCCTGTTCCTGTCATACCCCTACTCAATTCTTTTGTACTTTCCTATTCCCAATGTAAAAGAAATGGCAAAGCTTCTTTCAGATTGCCTTGGTTTATAGTTAAAAAGTCCGGAATATGTCTAGGCAAAGACAGATAATGAGATAACTGTGCCCCTTGGGCCTCACTTCTCTCTTTTTCTCCACCCACTCACTTACATGAGTGAGCAGAAAAGATTTAAGGTCTGAGAACCAGGAAATCCCAAACTTCAGAGCTATTTGAAACATATTAGAAAAATCATCATTATCTGATTTATAGTCTAGCGTTTGGAGATTAAAATTGCAAAGTACATGGAAGGCTCACCATGAGTTAAAGTGAGATCTCTCCTTTCTACTTCAGGAGCTTGATAAACGTAGCAACCAATCCATAAAGGGAGTCTTTTTTTTTTTTTAACACCCCTCCCCCCAGCCTAAAAAGGTATAAATTAAGGGCATTAGTTGAGAGCAAACTATTCTTTGTGCTAAATAGCTTGGCATCTGGCTGAGACTCTGAAAGCTTTGCCAAATACTTCGTAATTTATTGTAACCTATGAAGAGTCTAACTTAACTTTCCAGACTAATTTCACTGTGTTCTCTTTCAAACACTTAATATTCCAGTCAAACTGACTAACCTTGCATTCTCCTGACTTCTATGTGTCTCTACAGGCCATACCTAGAGCACAATCCCTCTACATTTCTATTTCAATCTTTCTTCAAAGCCCAGCTCAGGTGCCATATTTGTAGTCTTTCTTGATCCCCACAGATGAAAGTAGTTTGGCTCAGAATCCTTATAGCCCTTCTTCTAGACTACCTTGGGTGTTGTATCACAATTGACCTTGTGTCATATGTAAGATTGATTAAAGAATGAAGTCTCCCACAAGTAATAAGAGTCACAAGGAGATTAGAGGTGTTAGGCTTTCTCTTGTCTCCAGAAAGTAAGTCTTTCATGGACTGATTTCCTTGGGAGAAGCTAATAATAATCCCTTGAGAAGCAGCCTCCATCTGTAATGTAAAGGACTGGTGCTGGGTCTGGGTACTGAGAGGACGGAGGGGGTGCCCCATGCTCTTTGTTCACAGGTAAGCTGCTGCTGCTGTTAAAAAAAGAAGTAGTCATAGGAAGGGAAAATAGGCAGGCACTGGAGAAAACTTCTAGAAAGGCACTCTGTCCTCCCTCTTCTTCAGTCAGGTTCATATCTACCCCAAGGGACTTACCTTTCATAGTCTAGCGCAGTGGTTCTTGAGCTTTTTGGACTCACAGTCTCTTTACACTCTTAAAAATGAATGAGGTTACTAAAAAGCTTTTGTTTTTATGAGCTATATTTATTGATGTTTACCACAATAGAAACATAAATTGATATAACTTGAAATGTTTCATTCAATAAAGTAATAATAAAAAACATATTAATGTTATCATCAAACCAGCAGCTCAAAGCTCATTTGCATATGACTCTCCTCATGGTGGAAATTGATTACTCAATGCTCTATGGTTGCTTGAGGGTCAGAGTTGGTGAGAGCTTGAGAGAAAAGAGATCTGGCTCTTCTGGCTTCCAGTGTTGAGAAAGAAGGCATATGATTCCATAGTCTCTTTAAATTCTTAAAGGTAGAGAAGGATTTTAAGGAGTTAATAAGTAGAGGAAACAACATCTTCATCACATACCCATCCCAGAGTCATTTACTCTGTGAATTGTCTGGTATATATTCTCATTTGTATGTTTTATCTGTTTGCTATTGGTTGCGACTGGTTTATTTATTCGAAAAATAGAATTTATTTGATATTTGTTATGTCTGTTGATTATGGAACTGACATTTGGTGAGAAGGGAGTTAAACTTTGGATATGTAATTTGGGATACTTTTCCATTGAGGGATAGTGATCAGGAGCTCAGTTGGAACCTAAGAATTATTTCCCCTAGACTAACAATATTTAAGGGAGTAGATAGATATATTTAGCTAGGTACCCTCTTTCTCTGAAAATAGAGTGATCAGTTTCTGGCCCCAACCTCCTGCTTCCCTTTCTGTCAAGAATCAGTCAGCTCTTGGAGAAGGGCGCATGGAGGAGACTCTAAAGATATCTATTTATGCTTCTCTGTGAGTCACATTTAGTTAGACTCATGTGGATATACATAATGTATATGGGTAAAACACATACACCGGTCCAGTGCATAGAGTGTTAGGTCTGGAGCCAGGAAGACCTGGGTTTAAAACTGCATGACTGCAGGACTCTGGGGCAAGTCATTTAAACTCTGTTTGTATCAGTTCCTTTAACTTTAAAATGAGGAAAATAATTGTGCTTACCTCCTAGGATTGTTATGAAGATCAGATGAGATATTGGTAAAGCAGTTAGTACAGTGCCTGGACATACTGTAGGCACTGCACTAATGCTTATTCCCCCTCATAACAGTAAAACATTAAAAAAAATAAAAAATAGCTATTTCTCAAGACAAAAAAACGTGAGAATGGTGACTTTGTTTTGCATATTTTTGCAAATCTCTTTAATGTGTGTCTTATTACAAGGTAGCTGGATTTTCATATCTGCTTCTGCATTCAATTTGTTGTGATACATTGTTTTGGTTGAAATGTAGGAAGGCAATCCAGCTTCACACAAATATATGTGTGAGTTCATCCTTCATTACCTGAAGAAGACCATGCCGTCAGAGAAAAGATGACATGACTTGCACTTGACTTTGTTTTGAGTGAGGGAGGGCTGTGCAGGTCACCAGCCTCACTTCTCCTCCAGAGTCATCTGAATCCAGTGACCAGAATTCATCAGGATGACTGGAGATGACTCAGGATGAGGCAATTGGGGTTAAGTGATTTGCCCAAGGTCACACAGCTAGTGAGTGTCAAGTGTCTGAGGTGAGATTTGAACTCAGATTCTCGTGACTCCTGCACTCCATTGCACCACCTAGCTGCCCCTATAAACCTATATCTGATGACTCCAAATGGCTAAAGGTAGAGCAAAATACACAGCTGGCCTTTTGGTACAGAGACACATATTCTACCATACTGACTCTCAAAGCAATGTGGTCAAAGATTATACAAAAAGTGCATATTACATTTGGGGATAAGGAGCAGGTTACTGCATACATGTCATTTCATATGTCCTTACACATGGCCACAATCACAAGCAATGATTACAAGCCATTCTCAGTATAACAGGTGGTGTGCACACTAAGTCAGTTTTATGATCACCAGTTTCATGGTATTTCTGTAGAAGAAAATTATATTCTTTCAAGAACTGCATATAAAAGTTTGATAGAATGACAGCATGAACAAGACTTTAAAAAACTTTTAAAAAGAATCCAAACCAATCGCTGGCAATCCCATGAAACAATCAACACTAGTTTAAATTTGTAGTGTCATCCTGAATTTATGGGAGGAACAAACTGCTGTATTCACATAATAAGCAGACTGTCTCACCATCAGCTTTTTTTTTTTGTTTCTTTCCAAATTTGGACGTAGTTCAAAAGGGAGGATATTTAATAGGCAAATGATGTCTTAGTATTATTATGAAAATAGTTTTGACTGAGGACCTTCTGAAAGTGTCTTGGTAACCCAGAGAAAGGATGATGGGGGGTGGGGTGGGGGTGCAACCAAGGGTTTCAGATGTCTGTCAATGACAATTTGGAAACTCCTGGCTTAGAAGAATTTTTTTATTTGCCCCAGCTTAGGGATTCTCTCTCTCTCTCTCTGTCTCTCTCTCTGTCTCTCTCTCTTTCTCTCTCTCTCTCTCTCTCCCCCCCATTACTAATTCTAATTTCTCACCTTGGGCTGCTATAGCAGAGTAGGTCCACCAGGTTTGTGATTTTCCCAGGGAGATCATTACTTGACTGCCTTGACGAGGATTGGATGTGTCCTCTGCCTTCACCTAGAATGACCTGTCCCAAACCACTATCAATTTGTCTGATATAAAATAAGTAACAAACAGATAGTTATCGCTAACATATTTATATAACAATGGGAATAAAACATAGTGAAAGGGCAGAGGAGGAAGGGGAGGAGAATAATCTTTGGGTACAGTTTGGAAGCCAACCTTGCCAACTGCAGTAGAGGGGGCTCGATGCTTTAACTCTTTTCTCTCCTAAAGAGAAGTAGGCACAGTTTTTCCTTCTCTGACAGGTAATCTCAGGAGGGGAATATTTTCTCTAATGAGCAGTTGTGACTTCATAACTAAGCTTGGTTTGATTAGTACTGCACCCATTGGTTACAGGTTCTCTCAGTCCAGCACTGTTTAATGGTTGCTGGTAGCAGTAGTCACTGCTCCAACTGCTCCTCAGAGTTTTTGTAGGGAAGCCCAGAGGAGAACAAATCTATGATCCGCCAAGTGCTTTCTTTCTGGGAAAAACCTGAATCATGCAAAAATGAAGGAAGAACTCTGAATTATCGACCTTTTGACCTGGCTTCTTCCTTTTTCTCCCAGAATTCTCTGCAAACAATCCCAGATACTCCAATTTCAACCATCAATGACTGGTTGATTTGGGGAAACTATTTCCATGGTGAGTCTGGTGAAAGCTTATATATACTATATATGTGATACGTGCAATATCATATATATTATATACATATTTGAGTATTTGCTTTTCACTTCATTTCTTAGATTATAAACTTTTTGATGGTAGCAGTTTTTCATTTTGAGATCCCTGAGGTTTAGCTCAATGCTTTGCACAGTGGAGGTCTTCGGTAAATTTTAGTTGAATCATTGAATTAAAGGGAAAATATTTATGGAATATTTTGAACCCATTGGAAGAGGAGAGACATGAATTTCTAACATAATTATCCATCACCCTTACCCAAATTGTAGTATCTCTTCCCTTAAAGGATTCTGAAGAAACATCCCTCAAACTTCAAGAAATACTTCAAACATGTCTTTTCCGACCAAAGCTTAGTTAAGCAGTTTTTTCCCCTAATATGATATGCAGAAACCAGTTTCCATTTCACAACACAACAGGAATGTCTCCTGTATTAAAGTTTGCAGCTAGGATCCAGAATGATATATTGAGTATTGTTACTTACCTGTTTTATCCTTTTGCTATCAGCAGCTTGGATAGAGTGCTATTCCACGTCTGAGGTTGGATCTGACCTTATCACTTCCTAACTCCACACATGGCTCTATCCACCTAGTTGCCTATAAAAGATGTACATCTTAAGTTTTAAAGTTCATAAACTAAGCTCCTTTAATGCTTGAATTCATTTCGATGAAATGGAAACTTCAAGTGATATTTTATGAAATGGCCAGGACTACCATTTCAGGAAATGCCCAAGCCATCAACTGTCATTTCTTTCCTGGCTCTATGCCTGACTCTGAACTTTTCCACTTTTTTTCCCATGGGGCAGCTGGGTGATGCAGTGGAAAAAGTGCCAGGCCTGGAGTTAGGAAGATCTAGTTTAAATCTAGCCTCAGACACTTACTAGCTATGTGACCTCAGGCAAATTGCTTAACCTCTACTTGCCTCAGTGTCCTCATTTGTAAAATGGAGATAATAATGCCTGTTTCCCAGAGTGTTTGTGAGGATCAAATGAGATGATATTTGTAAGGTGCTTAGCACAGTGCTTGGCACATAACAGGAACTTAATACAAGCTTGTTCTATTTTAACTTTACTGTAGAAAGTTTGCTGAAAAATTATGGTTAGGAAAAGCTTGGATCATTTTGTCCTTGGTATAGAGATGTTAAAGAGATTCTCTCTTTTTCTCCACCATAAATTGTTTAAAAAACAAAACAAAAACTGAAGTCCAACAAATCTATCTAGTAAGGGTCACTACTCTCCATGTTAGGATTTTTCTTTTCTTTCTTTCCCTTTTTTTTTTTTTTTTTTGACAATCAGGTGCTAGCTGACCTGAGTCCTATTGAAAAGAATAAAATTGTGCTTAAAAGGAAAAAGAAGATATTTAATTTGGACCAGCAAGGACATGAATTATTAGGGAAATTTTTAGCTCAATAATATACAAGCTTGGCAAAATTATTTCTAGAGGTGGAAAATGTCACCCTTAAAAACCTTAAAGAGATGAAATCTATTAATATTACTGAAAGGATGATGGCAACCTCTTCTTGACATGTGGTCTTTGCATCCCTTAGCACAGACTGACGTTGCTAGATAAAATATATATTGAGGTTAACTCCTTTGTCCACCAAGTAGAGACAGCAATGCATACCCACCAGTGACCCCAGCAAAATTAAAGAGATATGGTGCTTCTGGCTGCTTTGACCTCCAAGAGAAGACAAGAGAAAGAAGAGTCAGAGACTTTTATTCTTTTGCCTATCAGGAAGAAGAGAAGAGAAGAAAGAAAGGAAAGTAGGAAGGAAGGAATGAACCAGATCCTTCAGAAGACTACCCTTAAGCTGCACCCATTATTTCTTTTCTGTTCAGATTGCATGTACTTGATTGAGTCCCTTTCTGATATTTTAGGGCTGTTCAACTCTTTCCCTTGCGAATTGAAGGCAATATTATACAGTTTCCATTTTAGGCTCAGAGGGCAAATGAATGTCTCTCCTTTCCAAGGAAAAAGTCAATTTTTAGTCAGAAAAGTCCCTGTCCTTTAAAAAAGTGAACTCTCTTCTTAATATAATCAAATGACTTTATGGGGTTGACCATTCTTCTGACTGGAGCATAGCAGAAGTGAGGTGACCCCATTCTAAGTAGCTAAAAGGTTAGTCGGAACAAGCCAGAACTAGAACTCAGATTTTCTGGCTTCCCCTCTAGTTCTCATTTTATTGCACAATATTGTCTTTCTTCCTTTACTTCTATTTGGTTCTAAAAAGTGTTGTTACTTTCATATTTGTTGATAGTACAAGGTGATTGAGAGATAGTAGTGATGGATGTTGCTAGACTATTTTAGATGGCTTTATAAAACTGCTTTGTATCATGTCACCAGAAATATAAGAAACATTCTCTTTTCTGTTTTCTCAGTGAATTTATGATCTGCTAACACCAGAAAAGAGCTATATTTCTAAGGTTTTGATATTTCACAAGTGCCCAGTCTTTGTTAGTCTTTAAGAGTGACTGTACTTAATATAAGCATCCCAGTTTCCAAACATTGCATTTTATCACCTTGCTTATTTACTTTAATATCTTGAAAATATCAGGTGTCATTACTAGAATTTTGCAGGATGAAATTTTCTTCCTCCTCTGTTATAGAACTGAGGCCTGTAGCTATTTATTAGGGCAAGAAGTAGTCCAGAATCAAGCAGGGACAGTCCTGACACTATGCAGGAAGCAGGAGCAGAAGCCAAATGGAAATTCTCTTGTTCATACCCTAGTGCCAGCTTTCAGATCCAGTGTGGACTGAGGAGAGGAATAATCCCTGGGGGAGGGTGACTGACTATTTCCTTTCTTTCTTTCTTTCTTTCTTTCTTTCTTTCTTTCTTTCTTTCTTTCTTTCTTTCTTTCTTTCTTTCTTTCTTTCTTTCTTCCTTCCTTCCTTCCTTCCTTCCTTCCTTCCTTCCTTCCTTCCTTTCTTTTTCTTTTTCTTCTTCTTCTTCTTCTTCTTCTTCTTCTTCTTCTTCTTCTTCTTCTTCTTCTTCTTCTTCTTCTTCTTCTTCTTCTTCTTCTTCTTCTTCTTCTTCTTCTTCCTTCCTTCCTTCCTTCCTTCCTTCCTTCCTTCCTTCCTTCCTTCCTTCCTTCCTTCCTTCCTTTCCAACCACAGTAGACATAGAGTTTGTATTGTCCAGACCCAAATCTGGATCAAGAGCTGGCAGACTGCTGTAGATCAGATTGCTTTAGGTGCCCTGAAGATATGCAGGCCCTTGGTCAGAGCCACCCCTGAGATTCTTAAAGAACATAGCACTTAGTACCCATAGAAAGTAGCAGAAGCACCCCAATGGAATACAAATCAGGACTAAACAATGTCGAGTCATCCCTTCTGAAATATACAGAGCTTGCCTGAATTGCCAATTAATTTGTGGAATTATGAAATGGGGGCAGGCACACCTAGTCCTTTGGGTACCTGCCAGGAAAGACCATGATGACAGAAGGGAGTAAGACTTCAGTCACACTTTAATAAGGCACAGAGGGTGTGAACGGGCAAACAGAAATAGAAAGTACAGAGATAAATAGTGAAAAGATGGGGGAACAGAGGCAGATAGTGGGGCAAGGATGGAATGGTGAAATGCAGCATGGGGATAAGAATGGGGAAGGTAAGAGGCACAGAGGGGAGAGGCACTCCTGTAACCATGGATTAGAATCAGGAGCACTTGGCAGTGTGGAATCTAGATTGAGGTGAAAAAGTGCATGGAGTGGGGGGATAAGGTTTTGAAGTCTCATTTTTATAGGGTTTTGGTGGGGAACAACTCTCATCTGTGCTACCTTGGGATCAGTTCATTAACTTATCCACTTAATCTCAAATTTAGCTGGTTTATGACAGATATCTGGAGCTTATCTGAGGTTTATATGTCATGGGATCAAAAGGTCCAACAGCAAGGACTAGATGACTTTCTTTGATTTAGCAAATTGTCCTAGGATGTGTGTATATGTGTGTGTGTGTGTGTGTATGTGTGTGTGTGTATGTTGTCAATAAACAGTTTTCTCGTTACACTCCTTTGATCTTTGGGACAGTTTGTAAGTGAGTTCTAGATTTCCCTTTGCAATCTTGCCCCCTGCTATTGTTACTTTATCCTGGCTATTAACTTACCATACTATATATGGTGGTGCTCAGGTGAAACAGAACAACATACAATTTTAATACATTGACCTAACACAAAGTCCCAATGTGGGAAGTAAGGTTGAATAAAAGAGTGAATAAAATGTGACAAAAAGATTCCAACCATAAAGAGCAATTATGGTCACATGGGTACCCAACTTACACATGCAGAAGAAGAGAATGACTCCAAAACATCTCTTAACAAAGCTTCAAAGTAAAATATGACCTGGACAAAAGTTCAACTGGAGTTCATGGAATAAACAAAACAAGAGTTAAAAAAGTTAAAATGATCTTTAGAAATCAAATGAGAGCACTAGAAGAAATAATTAGAAGATAAATGAGGTCTGTGGAATAAAGACTTATAAAGAGAATTAATAGCTTAATGAGATGAAAAAAATGAGATTAAAAAAAAACTTAACCAAGCACAAGAATGCTTGAAAATTAGAATGTACCAAATGGAAGTTTATGACTCTATGAGGCAAGAAATGATAAAACAATGTCAAAAGAATGAAAAAAAAATAGAAGAAAATGTAAAGTTTCTCATACTAAAAAAAACATGAAATAGCAAACAAATAAAGGAGAGATAATTTAAGAATCATTAGACTATCTTAAAGTCACGATCCTCAAAATTTTAGAACTAGAGGGCAAAATGAAAATTAGATATGCCAATAACTTCCTGATGTAAACACCAAAATGAAAATTTCTAATAATATCAGTTCAGGGATTCCAAGTCAAAGTGGGAAGGAAAGAAGAGCTTCAGTTATGATCATGTAAGAGTTAGCAGGTACTACTGTAAAGGAATGGTGATTTTGGCACACAACATTCCAAAAGGGAAATGATGTTGGCTTAGAACACAAAATGACTTACCCAACAAATGCATTGTCTTACAGAGGGAAAAATGTACCTTTAATGAAGTAGAACAAGGGTGGGGAACCTCATTCAGAATGGGTTTAGACTAACATGGGGGTGGAGAACCTGTGGCCTCAAGACCACATGTGACCCTGGAGGTCCTCAAGTGCAGCCCTTTGACTGAATCCAAACTAAAAACCTCGCAGAACAAATCTCTGTAATAAAAGAATTTATTCTGTAAATGAATTCAGTCAAAAGACCTAGGGGGCTGCATGTGGCCTTGAGGTCAGCACGTTCTCCGTCCCTGAAATAGAAGAATTCCAAGCATCCCTAATGAAAAGACTAGAGCTCAGTAGACACTTTGAAATACAAACACATATCAAAAGAAACGTAAAGCAAGATAAATACCATCAAGCACTTCATTGGAAGGAACTAAATAAGCACAATATGTTTACATTCTAATAGAGGAAGATGATGCATATGTACCTTCAGAACCCTAATGTTGTCAAGGGTCATAGAAGAACCTAATTAAGATGGAGGACTCGGGAGTGATTTCATTATATTTTCATGATCTTAAAAAAATAAAGGAAAAGGAGAGAGAAAGGAATACACATAAGGGAAAAAAAAGGGAAGAAAGGCTGGAGGAACTTATGTCATGAAATCATTGTGTGCAAATAGAAGACTATACAAATAGGGAGGGAGTCGCAGAGCTGGTGACAATTGAACCTCACTTTCATTTGAACTGGCCAAGGTCAATTAGAACAAATACAGAATTGGTCATAGAAAGTCGTTTAACTCTAGGGGGAAACAGGACCGTACACAGGAAGGGGAGAGAGGAGAATAAGAGGAGCAGTATATAAAGAGATTAATCACAAGTGAAACAAATGCTAACCTCAGAGAGGGGATCATGAAGAGGAGTTTCAAAAAAAAGAAAAGGTAAGGAAACTTAATTTGAATCTGTGCAAGGAAAAGAGAAGAGAGGTGGGAAAGCACCACTGCTGAACGCATCTTTCTCTCTATTCTTATTTGTAGGGTGGACAGGGAACAAAAAGAGGAAAGAACAATATAAAAGAATAAAATGGAGGGAAATAAGATATGAGCATGGACAACCAATTAGCACAGTGGATTGAGTGCTAGTCTTGGAGTCAGGAACTCTCATCTTTCTGAGTTCTAAACCATCTTCAGATACTTGCCATGTGACCCTGGGCAAGTCACTTAATCCTGTTTGCCTCAGTTGCTCAAATGTAAAATGAGCTAGAAAAGGAAATGGCAAATTACCCAGTATCTTTGCCAAGAAAACCCCAAATGGGGCCATGAAGAGTTGGACATGACTGAAACAACTGAAAAATAACAGGATATGATCACAACTATGTGCATGGGAAGAGCTCATATAATGGGATCAGATAGCAGAATGGATTAGAAAGCAGAATATGTTGTTTCCAAGGATTGTTCTTAAACATAGACTCAAAAATTAACGTAAATTCAAGTAAGGGGCTGGAGCAAGACCTATTATGATTTAGTTGAACTCAAAAAGGCAGTGGTAGCAATCATGAACTCAGGAAAAGGAATAACAAAAATAGATTTGATTAAAAGAGGTGAATGTTGCAACTACATTATATTGAAAGGAACCATAGATGATGAATTAACACATATGTACAAGTGGCATTTCTAACAGGAAAATCCAAATGAATTACAGGGAGAAATAAACAATGAAATTATAATCATAGAGATTTCAGTTTACCTCTCTCATATCTGGATGAATCTAAAAAAAAAGCAACAACAATAGATATTATAAAAGGTGGATGAGGTAGATCTCTGGTAATTAGTGAATATGAATAGTGAGGAATATACATATTCCTAACCTGTAAAAAGCAGCTTTAAAAAATTGGCCATGTGTTAAGACATTAAAAGCCTTACAAACAAATGTAAGAGTGCAGAAATATTAAGTGCATCTTAAACCATAATGCAATAAAAATTATCTCCAATAAAAGTCATCGAAGAAAGATTTAAAAATGAGTTGGAAAAATTAATTGCAAAATAATTGCATTACATAATTGAGTAATAATAATAATTAATTATTAACTCATAATTGAGTCACAGGACAAATCATAGAAAGACTAGATAATTTCATTAGAGATGACAATAGCAAGGAAACAACATATCAAAGCTTTTAAGATAAAACCAAAGCAGTCCTTAGGGGAAATTTTATATTTTTGAGCACTTTCATCAATAAAAGAGATAAAGAACAAAACAATGAATTGAGCATGCCATTAGAAAAGTATGAAAGTCAATAAAAAATTAATTCAATTTGTAAAACAAAATAGAAATTGTGAAATCAAAAAAGGGATGAACAAAATTGACAGATAAAACCATTGCATTAACAAATAAATTAGATGTTGTTCTTATTGAAAATAAAATAACAGACCATTAGCTAATTTGATTTAAAAAAGATTAAAACAAATTGCCAGTCTCAAAAAATTGAAAAGAATTCACAGCCAATGAAGGTGTTAAAAATTATTATTTTGCTTAAGTATATAATATATGATATCATAATATATAATATAATAATATCAATGACCTAAATTAAATTGAAGAATTAATATAATAATACAAAATGCCAAGATAAACGGAGCAAAAAAATAGACAATTTAAGCAACCCAATTCCAGAAAAAGAAATTGAATAAAACATAAATGAGCTCTTCCCCTCCGATACCATGACCAGATGGCCTTACACATGAATTCTATCAAACATTCAAAGAACAATCAAATTCAATATTACATAAGGTACTTGAAGAGGGATGGAAAGAAAGATTCCTAATTTATTCTATGAAACAAATACAGTCTTGATACCTAAACTAGGGAGAGTAAAAACTGACATAGAAAGTCTTGAAGAATGTCTCTCATGCAAAAATTTTAAAATAAAATATTAGTAAAAAGACTACAGAAACATATTGCAAAGATCATATCCTATGACCATGCTGGACATACAACAAAAGCAAGATTGGTTTAATATTAGCAAATATTTCAGCATAATAGAAGATATTAATAACAAGAAAAACAAAAATTGCATGTTTCAAACAATAGGTTGACATGATACCATACCCATTCCTGGGAAACACCAGAAAACATAGGAATACAAGAAGTACTTCTCTTGAATCAAGAGTCAGCACACATATATAATAATTAGAGGCTTTTCCAGTGGGATCAAGTTTAACAAGGATATTTGTGATCATTACTACTATTTGATATAGTGCTAGAAATGCTAACTATAGCAGTAAGACAAGAAAAAGAATTCAAGGGCAGTAGTACAGACAGAGATTAAGTGCAATTGATAACTTTCTTGGATGATGTAATGGTATATTTAGAAAAACCAAGAGTGTCAACTAAAAGTTAATTGAAACGCTAACTTCATCAAAATAGTATGATACAAAAATTAAAAAAATCTTTATAACTTCTGTATATTATGAACAAAGCACAGAAGGAAATAATAGAAAGAGAACTTTCATTTAATATGAATATAAAATATATAAAACAGGAGTCTACCTATTAAAGACACAAGGAAACTATATGAATAAACTACAAAGCATACTCTAGGGAACAAACGAACCTAAATAATTATAGAATTATTGATTGCTCATGAGTAGTATGAGTAAATATAATAACAATGTAATATTACCTAAATTACCTTATTCATCCAGTGCCATGGGCATCAAATTCTTAATGGATTACTCTAAAGAACTAGAAAAAAAATAAATTCATTTGGAGGAACAAAATGTCAAAAATCTGAAGGAAAATAATGAAAAGAGGTAAAAAGGAAGGGAGTCCAACAATACCAGATTTTAAACTATATCAGAAAACAGTAATTAGTAAAATGATTTAGTATTGGTTAAGAAATATGTCATTTAGTAGAACAGATTAGATTTGTGTTTGTACACAAAGGGGAAGGGAAGAGATAACTGGTGAAAAATTCTGAATCAATTTTCTCTGACAAGGGTCTCATTTTAAAGGCGTGTCAGTAACTGTTCTTCCTCTGAGAGTATTTCCAGATTATACTGTATATATCTTGTTTGTACATAATTGTTTGTATGCTGTTTCTTCATATTAAATTATAAAGTCCTTAAGGGCAGGAAATATTCATGACTTTATTTGTACACTTGTTACTTAATACAGTGCTTGGCAAATAATAAACATTTGTTGACTTGACTGATTCATAGTTATAAGGGTAAAGGCCATTCCCCAAATGAGAAGTGGTCAAAGAATATGAACAAGTAATTTTCAAGTGAAGAAATTCAAGCTATCAATAGCCTCATAAAAAATACTCCAAATCACTAATAATTGGACAAATGGAAATGAAAGTAACTCTGTGTTTCTACCTCATACCTGTCAGACTGTCAAAACTGAAAAAAAATGACAAATATTGGTGAAGCTTTTGGGAAAACAGGTACACATATTCACTGCTGGTGAAACAGAATTGGTCTATCCATTCTGGAGAGCAATTTGGAACTATGTCCAAAAGAAAAAGAAAGATATGTACAAAAATATTTGTAGCTGCTCTTTTTGTGTTGTCAAAGAACTGGAAATTAAAGAGGTATCCATTGCTTGGGAAATGATTAATCAGATTATGATATATGAATGTAATAGAATATTAATTTGCTGTAAGAAATTATGAAAGGGAATGTTTCATGGAAACCCAGAAATACTCATATGAACTGATAAAGAGTGAAGTGAGTATAATTTGTAGCATTGTAAAAAAAAAAAACAACTTTGAAGACAACTCCGATCAACACAATCATTCCAGAGCAACTATGATGAAGCATAATACCTAACTCCAGGCAGAGGATTTTCTCTTTCTCTCTCTTTCCCTTTCTTTTTCTAATGAGGGCATAAAAGAAGAGAGAGAAAATGGATTTTTGTTATTGTGAAGAATAAAATTAAATTAAGAGTAAAAATGATAAAATGAATTCTTACTGATTTTTTGTTTTTACTTCATTTACATTTCCAAGTGGATCCTTCCAAAGTTTTCTCTTTCAGACAAACACATTACAATGAAAAAGAGAAATTTCAGCCAAGCTAACTAGCACACTGAAAAATTGTAGCATCATCTAGAGTATATAACACATATATTTCTTCACCTCTTCAAAGAAGGGAGGAGAGTAACTTCTCATCTCCCTTCTATGGGGCCAGGTTAGTCATTCTAATTTTACAGTATTTAGTTTCAATTATTCTATTGTTGTCATTTCCATTGAATTGTAATTGTGTATACTGTTTTTCTTGTTCTGCTTAATTTTGCATCAGGTTCTTTGTCTTCTCAAGCTTCTTTATAATATCCATCATTTCTCGCTACACAATGATATTTCATTAATTGATATAAAACAACTTGTTTAAGTATTTCTAAGCTCCTGGGCATCTATTTTGTTTTCAGTTTTTTGCAAACACAAGAAGTACTGCTATTAATATCTTGGTGTATTTCAGACTTTTATTTTGAGTTCTTTGGTAGTAGATGTATAGCAATAATATCTGAGTCAAAATAGCTCATGAATTTTTACTTTTTGAATTTTGGATTATTTTATCCATCTGGTTTCTGGAATGGAGCATTATGCTGGGACCAGCATTTTAGGAATTTGTTAATTCTATCTCACCCATTAAAATGCTACTAATTTTCAGCATGTACTCCCCACAGGGCTCCCTCCGCCCCCAACCCATGTAAAGATAAGCTACAGAAATAACTCCTACCCAATCAATTCCTTTACTACTTGGTGTCTGCTAGGTGGCTTAGTTTATAGATTACTGGACTTGGAGTCAGGAAGACCTGGTATATAATTCCGCCTCAGACAATTATTAGTTATTATGACCCTGGTTAAATTACTTAATTTCTCTGTATCTCAGCTTCATCATTTATAAAATGAGGAGGTTGGACCTTGTGATTATTCAGTTTTTTTAGCTGTGTTTGACTCTTTGTGACTCCATTTGGGGTTTTATTGGCGAAGATACTGGAGTGGTTTGCCATTTCATTCTCTAGCTTACTTTGTAGATGAGGACATTGAGACAAAAAGGATTGTAATTTGCCCAGAGTCATACAGTTAGTAAGTTTCTGAGGTCAGATTTGAACTCAGGAAGTTAGTCTTCCTGATTCCAGGATAAGTTGACCTCTGAAGTTCCTTCCAGCTCTAAATCTATGACACTATGAAAAATTTTCCAGACTTCATGTTAAGAAAGCAGAAATAAAATTCAGAAGGAAACAGAGAAGTATTTCACAATTATATATTGAATTTATTATATGATTAAAAGGAAAAGCAATCTTTGTATAATATTCATGGTTCCACATACAATCCTCTTTTTTTATGTTCTGCTTTATGTATAGAAATATTAATTTTATTTGGTGTAAGTTCCAAATTTTTAAAAAGAGAAAAATATTTTTGGTGATAATGAGTTATTTGGTGGTCCTGATTTTATACTCAAACCCCTAAATGTCAGTATTATGAATTACTGAACTTCATTCTTTCCTAAGCATTAGGGAAATGAACATTTCTTGAATATGTATAAAGAATGAATATTTTCTTCTTACACTCATTTCTCTAACTGATAATTTTTCTGAAGCTAATGGCATGATTGCCAACAATGAACTCCAATTTAAACTATGATAGGAGAGATAGATGAGTACTTTTGGAGTTATTTCATGTGATAAGAGGAGGCTGATTTGCACATATGGTTGGCTCTGCTCCGATCTGATGCAACCCTAGCTAGCTGATATTCTTCAGGGATTACACTTAAGCCAAAAAAGATACTACCATAGTCACCACTAATAGATCAAATCAGGCTGCTTATCAGTCAAAAGAAGCATGTCTAGCACTGTATGTTAAGATGATATACTATGTGAGTAAATCTAGGAAGCAGAGGGGACAGCTATGATAGAGAGCTTTTGGGTAAAGATCAAAGGAAGAAGAAATGAAACTGATATTATGATGGCAAAATATTGTAGATCACCTGAGCAGAAAAAGGGAAACAGATAAGGTGCTTAGGAAAGAGAATACAAACTTATTGTGAAAGTATGGTTTGAATAATAAAGAACTTCAATTATTTGGATACATACTATGGCTCTCTCTGGCAAAGAAGCAAATAATTCACACATAACTCTTGTTACTAATTTTTATCTATCAAAAGGTGGAATAAATGATATAAGGAACTGCCATTTTGGACCTGATTCTGATCAATAGGAAGGCGTTGATTACCAGAGTAGAAATGATGGGAACCTTTGGGGGAAGTGTCTTTTAGAATTCACAACAAGGAGAGGAAAGCAGAACATAGTGTAGTGAGGACTCTAGATTTTGGGGAAGTAGATTTCAAAAGACTTAGAGCAAGGATAGTTAGGATCTTAAAATTCTATTGGGGAAGTCAACCCAGGAGGGTCAGGAAACTCTCAAGAATGAAAATTCAAAGATTCAAATTAAAAACATATCTAAATAATGAATAAGAAGGAAGTGGTTTAAAAAGACCAATGTGGATTCATAGGGAACCTTTCAAGTGACCTAGAGTTACAAGAACATTGAATAGCTAATGACAATAATACCAACAGCTGACATTTATAGAACACTTACTATGTTCCAGGCACTATGCTAAGGGCTTTACAAATATCATCTCATTCCATCTTCCCAACAGCCATGGGAGGTAGATTCTATTATTGTCACCATTTTACAAATGAGGAAACAGAGGTAATTTGCCCAGGGTTACACATCTGATATGTGCCTGTGGCCTGATTTGGATGCAGGGATAACCGACTCCAGACTTGTATTCTATCTACAATGTCTTAGGAATGTCTGTCCCTATGGGAAGATGAAAACAAGCGCAGATAATGGAAGCTGGATTCACAAGGATGGCACTGTCCTCTAAGAATAATATCAGAGTGTGAAAATTCAGAATAAACTGAACCTGATCATGAATGCTAAAACAAAATTTTTTTTTTAAAGCTGCATAGAGTTAAAAAGAGAGAAGGGCTGATATTGGAATGATGATGATGGGTGCTGAAGACAAGGCAGAAATGCTCAACTTACTTTCCTTTTTTTTCTCTGACAAGGAGAATCTTCTTTGGACTAGAAAGGAAATCTTGGTTCCAGAGAACAGAGAATGAAACGTTCATCCATCCTTCTGATAGAGGGTTGGGGCAAGGGACTACAGGTGTGGAATACTGCATATACTGTTAGATGTGATTGTTTTGTCATTAGGTTTTGCTTAATGGTTTTTCTTTGTTTACGAGGGATGGTCCAGTGAGTGTACTGTGTAGCATACAGGGAACTTGAGGGTCTATGTCCCTATGCCTTGGTGTGGTATTTAAGTACTTATAAATGCTTGTGGAAGTGAAGGAGAGCTCTATTGGAAGATGATAGTAGTGAGAAAAAGCAACAATAAAAATATATATTTATAAAAAAATAGAACAAAAATGATTAATAAGGAGTTGAAATTGAAGATAAATAGGTAGTAATAGAAGACCTAACTTCCTTCAGTGAATTCAAGACATCAGGGCTGAACAAAGATAATCACAGGGTATTGAAAGAACCAGAAGATGGAATAGTTGAACCATTATTGGTGAACTTTGAAACATCATGGAAAACAGATGAAGTACTGCAGGATTATAGAAGGGCAAATGTCCTGATTTTGACTTCTATTTCTGACCAGATTTCTAAAGCATGGTATGAAAGAGATGTTTTGTGAGCATCTATAAAAAGAGATAGTTATCATAATGAGCCAGCATGATGTCATCTATAACTGGTTATGGCATACTACCCTAATTTCCTTTCATTTTTTTTTTTTTGTGGCAGGGTTATTAGGTTGGCAGATCAGAGGAATGGTGTGGGTATGATTTAAATACATTTTAGTAAAACTTTTTAAAAGTTTTGCTCTTTGGAAACTATTCTTGTGAAAAAAATGAAATAATGTGGGCTAGATTATTAGATAGTTAGATGGGTTAAGAACTGCTTGATAAACCCAAGAAATAGACAATGACAACTGAAATAGAGGTCTCCAGTGTTTGACCTCAAAGATCTATGCTTGGCCCAGTGCTGCTTAACATTTTATTAATGACATAGATGAAGAAATATGTAGCATGCTTATCAAATTTGTAAAATTCATTAAGTCAGGTGAATTGACTAACACATTGGATGACATTTGAGATCCAAAAAGGTCTTGATAGGGTACAACGATGAAATGAATTTCAGAAAATGAAATTCAAAAGTATAAATTTTAAGTTCTACAACATCTTACTTCACAGCTGTAATTTGGGGAATATGTGGCTGTACCAGATGTGACTGCAAGCTGGTAGAAGTGCTGCAGGGTGGCCAGGTGCTGGCACACTAGAGAACATGACTCAACTTGTCCAGATCTTTCGGAATCACGAGATTTAGTGCCTGTCTCCTGATGTGGGGAAGACACTGGATGCATGGGAAATACTATGATGATAACCTTCTAAGGACAGCAGCCTGTGACGAAACAGGCCAAGCCAACAAGCTGCAAGAAATAATGGAAACTCTACCTTGGCATGGTAGTAGACAATAGTTTATCTGGACAATAGCTTACATGAGAAAAATTTAGGCTTGTTAGTGAACTGAAGCTCACTATAAGCCAATATTATGGTAGATAATAAATTGACTGAACCATGAATGATCAATGAATAAGAAAATGAATACAATTTTATGCAGCATTGAGAAACAGTTTCCCCAAAGTGTGCATATCCTTTGACCCAGCAATATCACTTCTGGGACTCTATCCCAAAGAGATCACAGACATGGGAAAGGGTCCCACATGTACAAAAATATTTATAGCATCTCTCTTTGTGATGGTCAAAAGCTGGAAATCATGGGGATACCCATTAATTGGGGCATGGCTGAACAAGTTGTGGCATATGAATGCAATGGAATACTATTGTGCTATAAGAAACGATGAACAAGAAGACTTCAGAGAAGCCTGGAAAGACTTATCTGAACTGATACTAAGTGAAAGGAACAGAACCAGGAGAACTTTGTACACAGCAACAACCACAATGTGCAAGGAATTTTTCTGGTAGACTTAGTAGTTCATTGAAATGCATGGACTTAAAAAATTTCCAATGGACTCTTGAGGCAAAACGCCTTCCTCATCCAGAGAAAGAACTATGGAATTGGATTGCAAATAGAAACAGACCATTTTATTTTGTATTATGCTGTGCTTTGTTTTATGGTTTCTCTTATTCATTTTAATTCTTCTATGCAACATGCATTTAATAGGAACATACGTGTAGAACCTATATAAGATTGTACGCCATCTCAGGGAGGGAGTGGGAAGGGAGGGGAGGAGGAGTGGGGAGGGAACGGGAGAGGGAGTAGGGAGGGAGGAGGGAATGGAAAAAAATCTAAGATATATGGAAGTGATTGTAGAACACTGAAAACAAATACAATAATTCAATTTAAAAAAAAAAAGAGAAAGTTTCTAGAACAAGATAACCTAAAGTCCTAGTCTTCTGTCCTATGGTTAGATCATGTCCACAATATTTTGTTCAGTTTTGGGTGCCAAACTTTGAGGACACTGACCAACTTATGTTGGAGAAGAAATTATTATTAGTTCCATAGCAGGTAAATGAGATGACAAATGGTCTTTGAGTTTCATTCCAACTAGGGAATGCTATGGTTCTGTGATGCCCTAACCTTTCTTAAAGGGTCCAGCTTAAATTATACTTTCTTTACCTCTGTCTGTTGCTCCAGTGCCCTCCCCAATTGACTAGTTCTTTGAATTCCTGCGAACATTTATTGTTTCTGCCTCATACTTGGCACTTAGCACATGTTCTTTTTTTATCTTTGAACACATATGTTCTGTTTCCTAAACTAGATAATAAATCCTTATTGTCAGGGCTTCTTTATATCCACACATCTAGCACATTACCCTGCACAATGTAGGAGTTCAATAAATCTTTGTTGTTGGGGATGATAATCAATAAATCTAAGGTTGGAAGAAACTTTAAAGGTCAGTTAATCCAATCTCCATATTTTACAGATAATGACTGAGGCCCAAAAAGATGCTGGGACTTCGTCATGGTCACATGGGTAGCAAGGAAAAGACCCCGGATTAGGATCCATGACCGCTGATTCCAAATCCAGTTCTTTCTCCAGTATTTCATGTTTCCTGATAATTTCATAAAATAAATGGAAGATTATGTTAGTTTAGATACACAATAGAGATTCACTGCTGACTTCAGCAGAAGACAGGATTCTGTCCCATTTCAGTACTAGTGTATAGGATTTCATTTTAAGTTATCCATCAGTTAAGATCATCCTATAGCATAACCTTAGGAAACAGAAAACATTGAGGTGAAGATTCAGGCTACTCGAATAAATGGGATTTAATCAATGATTCTAATTCTATTTACCTATATATCAGGTACAATATCTGTGTTTTTTTCTCTTTTCCTTTCTAGATTTTGAGCTTCAGATGAGCATTTTGAATACTTAGACAATGAATATATGAAAGACTAGAAAGTGGAAACAAGTGATTACAGGACGAAATTGCATACTGTCAATGTACCAATCAACAGGTTGACTAGCAGTTCCTTTTCACCTCTGTCTTACCCTATGACATACTGTTTATTTGTACAACCTTTAGTTCTCCATCAGAACTCCTCCTATCTAGTCCCCAGAGAATACAATGCTCACATGACTGAATATACGAATTCACACACTCTAAGTGAAGTAGGCTACTGAACCAGTTCAGATGACTTAATCACTCCCTTTGGGAATTTTGGAATAAATCCCCATTTGTTGGAAAGGGAATTCTTCATAATTCTTCATAAATCAAGGTTATTGTCAAGTTTATATGTACCACCTGAAAATGTGACAATTTAATATTTATATGTTGATTTATTTTTATAAAAGTGATCTACATTCTAAAACTGGCTTTGTCTGTGTCTTGCCTCAGGATCTTAGGCAATTTTGTTAGGAATGGTGTATTATGTCAGGGGCTGAACTGTGCTGGTTTTCTCCTTTGTATGGAGAAGACCTCACTACATTCGTACTGGCTTCAAGTGGGGTCTTTTGAACCTGATTTTTGATAGCTCAGGGGGTTTTGAGGAAATATAAGGATTCCAGACAACCTTAGAGGGCTAGAAAAGTCTAACTTTCAAGAGATTGAGAATCCCAACAATCCATCCTCTAGTTAAAGATCCTCACTGTTTTTGAGGCAACTGATTCCACTTTGGTTCAGCTGTAATTACTAGAAATTTTTTCCTTATTTCAACCTCAAACTCACCATTTTCAGACTTCTATCCATTCTTTCTACTTCTAGTCAAATATTCTGGATACAAATTTATCCAGTTGATCCCTGTAGCATATAGAGAATTTGAAATAGAGATTCTGGAAGAAGATTTCTCATCTAAATCCCTGTAGTAATAAAGAAATCAACACTTCTTTCTCAAAAGGGAAAGCAATTAGGATTTTTTGGGCAGATAACCCTCTTCCAATGGACCTAGAACCCATAAGGATCTTATGCCAGCTGTTTAGATTTATGCTACAATAGAATAATCTAGATTTTCTAAAATAAAACCAAACAAATGAACAAATTCCAAAGATCTGTGAGTTTACCAAAATAAATTAGTCACTTGAGATTTATTGGAAACCCACAATTTCCCAGATATGTCCATAAAATGCAACTTGTAGCCCAGGGCTCCCAGGAAGGACTGGGGGCTCACATAAATCCTGATCATATCTGGGAAAAGTGGCACCAAAGGAAGTTGTTTTCTCTCTTTGACTTATTGCCCTCAACATGATTTTGTCCCAGGGGAAATGTCTTTATATTTTCTGAATATAAATTGTATCTAGGCTTTCCTAAAGCAATTAAAACTATATCGGAATACAAGATAGTAGCCAACTATTATGGGCATGAGTCTTCCCAGGGAGTTCTCTGAATTGCCTGACCAGTGCAAAAAGGGTAGATTTAGATTATTCCCTCAGAATAAAGATCAAAGGTCTGAAGCACATGCTTCTGGGCTTTTCCTTGGGAGTCTACTGAATGTTAATTCAGATTCTATAGAGGAGGGAAAATAAACCTTCAATACATTTCAATAAGGGAGGGAAAATTTTAATAATTTATATTGCTATGTATAAATGTGTGTACATGTAGCAAATTTTATTTTTTGATTGTTAATTTAGAAAACTTCTTTGTTATTCTGACGTTGAGAAATATCAACAAGCAAAGACATTTCCATATTATATATATAGGAATATATATATATGTATATATATATATGGAAATATATATATGGTTGGTTGGTCACTGTACTGATTAGAGTTCTTTAGTCTTTCAGAGTTGTTCTCTCTGTCTCTTTAATTATTTCTCTTATAGTACAAACTGTTCTGGTCTGCTTAACTCTCTTTGTATCAGTTCATACAAATTGTCCCTGCTTTCTTTGATTCTGCCTTTTTTTTTTGTCACTTCTTATGATGTCATTTCTTATATGCATTTCTATACCCAAATTCATTATGCCATTGATGGGTATTCCCTTACCCTCAAATTCTTTGACAGAACAAAAATTGCCATTATGAATTTTTTTGTACACATAGGTTCTTTCTTTTCTTTAATCTCTTTGGACTCTATTTCTAATAATCACATTAGTTAAACACATTTAGTGACTTTTACGGTATAATTACACATTGCTTTCCAGTATAGTTTAGACCAAATCACAGCTCCAACAATAGTGCATGAGTGTGCCTGTGCTCGTATAGCTCAACAATTGCCGTTTTACGTTTTTTGCCATCTTTGTCAATCTGAAGGGTATAATATCCAGCCTTAGGGTTGTCTTCATTTGGATTGCTTTTATCATTACTTGGAACATACTTATACATGGTTCATATGGTTTTGATAGTTTATTTTTGTCCCATTAGACTGAAAACTTCTTGCGGGGAGGAACCGTCTTTTGCTTCTTTCTATGTTCCTAGCTCTCAGCTCAGTGCCTGGCACACAGTTGGTCCTAATAAATATTTATTGGTTGATTGATTTTCTTTTGAGAACTTCTTATTCTTTTCTTTTGACAATTTATCTGTTGGGGAATGGACCTTATCCTCATATATTTTAATCAGTTCCCTATATATCTCCGATATGAGAATTTTATTAGAGAAATTTGCTGCAAAATTTCCCCCTTTAATATTAGATTTCCTTCTAGTTTTAGCTACATTGATTTTTTTGGGAGGTGCAAATGCCTTTTGCTTACATGCAATTAAATTTGTCTGCTTTTTTCTCCTGTGATTTTCTCTTTATTGCATATTCAGTCAAGAACTCATTCTTTATTCATAGTTGCAAAAGAGATTTTCTTTTATATTCCTCTAATTTCTCTGATATCACTTTACATATTGAATTCATGTATCTATTTGTAGTATATTGTGGTATATGGTGTAAGATATTCTAAAGCCCAATGTCTGTCATAATTTTCTCCAATTTTCCTGGCAGTTTTTGTCAATTAGTGAGTCCTTACCCCAGTACTTACAGATTGTTGGTTTTATGTGCAGTATGTTACTATGTTAATTTACTTTGGGATCTTGTGTTCCTTTTCTGTCCTACTATTTAATTTTTCTATTCCTTCCTTCCTTCCTCCCTCCCTCCCTTCCTTCCTTCCTTCCTTCCTTCCTTCCTTCCTTCCTTCCTTCCTTCCTTCCTTCCTTCCTTCCTTCCTCCCTCCCTCCCTCCCTCCCTCCCTCCCTCCCTCCCTCCCTCCCTCCCTCCCTCCCTTCCTTCCTTCCTTCCTTCCTTCCTTCCTTCCTTCCTTCCTTCCTTCCTTCCTTCCTTCCTTCCTTCCTTCCTTCCTTCCTTCCTTCCTCCCTCCCTCCCTTCCTTCCTTCCTTCCTTCCCTACCAGAACCAAATAGTTTGGATAATTGTTGTATAATTTGAGATCTAGTACTGATAGGACCCTCTTACTTTGCACTTTAAAAACTATTTCACTTGACATTCTTGATATTTTTCCCTTCAGATAAACTTTGTTATTATTTTTTCTAGCTCTGTAAAATAAGGACATGAATTTATGTAACGTCAGTTTTATTATATTGGAATGGCCCTATCATGAGCCATTAACATTATCATATTATCTGTGTCTAAATTTCTGTAAAGAAGGCACCAGAATTTTATATATAAAATTCTTGTGGGCACCTTGGTAGATGAGCTAAATATTTTATATACTCTATAATTAGTTTGAATGGTATTTCTCTTTCTCACTAGTGGACTTTATTGATAATACACCAAAAAGCGGGTAACTACTGAGCCTTTATTTTATATCTTTTTACTGGGGTAAACTTCTTAAATTGTTTAATTTTTTTTGCCAAATATTTAGGGTTCTCTAGGTGACCATTATTTCATATGCCAAAATGATAATTTTATTTCTTTTTTAATCTATGCTTAATGTAGCAATTTATTTTTCTTACATTTTTGCTCTTTCTTGCATTTCTTTAACTATATCAAAAGACACTGCTGATAATAGAATCCTTGTTATACTTTAATTTTATTGTACAGGGCTCTAACACTTTTCCATTGTAGATAATGCTAGATCTTTGTTTTAGATAAATAGTGCCTATCATATTAAGGAAAATTCAATTTATTCTTATGGTTTTAAATGTTTTTGGTAAAAATGGATATCATATCTCATAAAAGCTTTTTATGCATCTACTAATATTATGTGCTAGTGTGATTTATTGTATAATATGATCTATTATACTTAAAGTTTTTTTTTCCAATACTGAACCAATTCTTCATTTCTGGTATAAATCCAGACTGGCAACAGCATATGATCTTTCTGCTTTACTGCTGTAGTTTCCTTGCTGATTTTTTTCTTCATTATTTTTCAATAATATTCATTAGAGAAATTGATCTACAGTTCCATTTAACTGTTTTGCCTCTATTTGGTTTAGGTTTCAAGACCCTATGTTATCATGGGATAAATTTGGTAGAATCTCTTTTCTCTATTTTTGTAAATAGTTTACATAATATTAGAATGAACCATTCTTTTACATATAAAACCATGTGTTTCTGAACTTTTTTCCCCTTGAGAACTTATATCTTATTCATCTTCTTTCTTAAAGATTGGGTTCTTTAAATTTGCTTTTTGTTCTGTTAAAGTATTTGTAAATGTTTATCCATGTTATCTCAGCAATTTTGTAGACATGATTGAACAAAGTAGTTTAATAATTTCTTTTGTTTACTCTTAATTTATTGTGAATTTCCTTTTAAATTTTTTTATATTGATAATTTTATTTTCCTCTCTATTTAAAAAAATCATATTACATGATGACATTTATTTTATTAGGTTAAAAAAACCTTTCTTAGGTTTTTAAAATAAGTTCAATTGTTTTTCTTTTAATTGCGTTAATCTTTTTTTAATTTTCAGGATTTCTTTTCTTTTGTGTTTATTGGGAGATTTTTTGATTGGATATTTTTCAGCTTTTTAAATGGCATGTCCAATTCACTGACCTGTTCTTTCTTTCTTTCATTGATGAAAATGTTCAGTGATATAAAATTTTCCTGAAACATTACTTTGACTGCATCCTGAAAGCTTTGCTATGTTGTGCCACTGTTTTCAATTTTTTAAAAGAAAATTATCTAGTGTTTATATAACATGTTTTGATCCACAATTTTTTAGGATTAAATTATTTAAGGTTCCATTTAATTTCAAAGACCCTTTATAGATTTTCAATTTTTATTGAATTGTAGATACTAAAGGATATATTTTATATTTTTGCTTTTCTATATTTGTTAGGCTTTTATGCTCTTGCTTATAGTCAGTTTTTATAAATGTGATATGCATAGCCTTTACTCAGTAATCACCAGAGGTCTAATATATCTAACTTTTCTAGACTTTAATTGAAGTCTCTAATTTTCATTTTTTATATTTTTGTTACATCTGAGAAGAGTACCTTGAAGTTTTCAACTCCGAATAATTTCACTCTCCTTTTCTCCCTATGATTGAGTTAACTTTTCTTTCAAATACATAGATGCTATAGCATTATGTACATTTATATTAGGCACTGATATTTCATTATCTATGATATCTTTAGAAATAATAGTTTTCCTCTTTATCTTTTTAAAAATTATTTTTATTGTTGCCTTGTCTGAGCTCATGATTGCAATTGTACTTTTTGGAATTCACCTGAATTCCACTGTAGCCTTTCATTTCAACTCTGTATAAATATTTGTGTATCCAATGGATTTCTTGTAAACAACATACTTTTGAATTCTACTTTCGAATTTATTGTCCTGTCCCCTTCTGTGAGTTCATCCCATTCACATTCAGGTTCATGGTTGTTAATGTTGTATTTATCTCCATCATATCCTCTTATTCCTTTTCTCCTTTTGCCTCTATTTCCCTTTTAGCAGAGAAGAAGGTGGCAAAATAGAAGGAATTTGGTCAACACTAGGGAATGCATAATTGAAGCTCTTTGTTTCCATTTTACTTCTCAGTCTTACATTTTTTTATTTTCTTTTTCTTTTTCAATCTACCCTCTGAAGTTTGTTTGTTTTGCTTAAGATTATTCTTATCCTGATTCTATCTTATATCTTTCATTCATCTTTCCCCAGTTGTTTCCCTGTTGAGTTTCATATACCACTACACAAAACTCTCGGTGTCTGTATAGATGTGTTCAAAGTTTTTTATCCAATTCATATAATCATGATGTTTATGTGATGACATCATCCCTACCCCTTCTTTCAGGTTTCATTCTCTTCTCAATCACACTAATTAGTAAGACATAGTAAATTTTGCCATTTTCTTTCTCATTTCTTCTCTGAATTTTTCTTTTTATCTTTTCTTTTTCTTCCTTTCTTAAGATTATCAAAACAGAATACAATTATCACTGATCTCTAGGTTGATTATATTTTGATGACTACCTTTAAAGACATCAGGATTTTGAAGGGACATTTTTCTCTTCTCCCCCTATTAGAATGCAAGGATTTCATTATCCCTTAGCCCCCATTTGTCGCATAAATATGTTTACTTCTTTAGAGATCTCTTGACTCTATTGTTTGCAATTCAAAGTTTCTATTCAGTTCTGATCTTTTCACAGGGAATTTTTATAAGTCCTCCATTACATTAAAGATCAATTAATTTCCCCACTCTGTAGAGTTGTATACAGTTTTTCAGGATAAGTTATCTTTGATTGTAAGCCTTTATCTTTTGCCTTTTGCAATAGTATATTCAAGATATTCTCTTCTATTTGTTAGTAGGTACTAAATTTTATTTGATCCTCACTATGGTTCCTTTAATTCTTTCTGCATGCTTGCATTACTTTTTCTTTGATCTGGGAACTCTGGAATTTTGCTATGACATTTCTGGGAGTTTTCATTTTGGAATTCTTTTAGTAGATGACTTGGATAATTTCTATTTTCACTTTGTTGGTCCTAATAAATCTGGGTAGTTTTTATGTATGATTTCTTAAAATATGGCCTTTAGGATTATCTTTTAGTCATGGTTTTCAGAGAACACAATTATTCCTTTTTTTTCTTCTTCAGTCAATTGGTTTGGTTTTTAATTATTGTTGCATGTGATGATATCTCCAAAATAAGGGACTGTAACTCATGCATCAATTGGTTTCTGACCTCATAAAAAAGAAACCCAGATACAAAGTGGGAAAAGGATATATAGCCTCATAAAATCTCTCTGGCTCATTTCTTCATTCCAGGAGATGCTGGAACCCAATTATTCTTAAATTATCTTTTCTTGACCTATTTTTTAGGCCAGTTATTTATGACGTCTTACAATTTTTTTTTCCAGTTTTTTTTTTCTCTCAAGGATTCACTAAATTCTCTTTGGTCTATTCTTATTTTCAGGGAATACATTATTTTGATAAGCTTGTATCTTTTGCTCTAAGCTATTTATTTTCTTTCTCTTTCCTCTAAAGTTCTTATTTCACTTATAATTCTTTTAAAAAACATCTTGTTTAATTTCTTCCAGGTACTTTTTAGACTGTGACCAGATCATCATTTTCCTCTGTAACTGCTCATAGTTATTGTGGAGTTAATCTTTTTATTCTCAGCTTACCTTTTTGGTCTCTTATGATTCACAATATTTTCCATAGTACTCAATATGGCTGGGAATAACATATGAGACTTGGGATATCTCTGCCTCTTATGAACTAAAGATGAACATTACATAGAAGTATGGTCAATGTGAGCAGGCTGCAATATAGAATCAAAGTGGAACTAAAGAGTTTGATTAAAGAATTGTATGACAAAGAGAGATGAATTATGTGATGAGAGCAAGGGATGACAGGTGATTGGCCAGAGTGTTCCACTGGTACCTTTGCAATATCAGTGAAAAAGGCTTCTAGCACATTTTCTGGATCCCCTTTGCTGAAGGATATTGTTGATGACCGTCACACAAGAATAGGCATGTGTAGATGAATTCTGATCTGCATCATTGAAGGAACTTCAGAATCAAAGAGATCACAGATCCATTTGAATATTAATTATAGTATTTGGTGAGTTCTTCTGTTTACTCCTATCTTTTCAGTTCCTAGTTTTGTTTTGTTTTTTAAAACAGGGTCAAAACTTCCCAAGGGCCTCTCTGGTCTGGGCATTGCTGTGGGTTTCTTGCCTGTTTACCTGAATTCGTGTTGACTTTTCTGAAGGATCACCTGTTCTGGTACTTGTAATTTTTGGTCTTTTTGTATAGTCCTGGGCTGTTGGAAGGAGCTTAATAATGTTTCTTTTTGTATTTACCTTGTTTATTTGCTTATTAACTAGGTCAAGGTTGGGGAACCTGCAGCCTCTAGGCCACTGATTCCCCATTCCTGAACCAAGCTCTATACATTTGTTTGGAGACATCTGAGGCTACGGAGTTTATCTCTGCCTCATCTTACTGGATATTGTCTCTTCTAGATTATTGGGCATCTATCTCCACTGCCATTCTTATGCCTATGTTGTATCTTATTTTCTGTGATGTCTGGCTTGGTGGATAAATATCTAGGTAAGTGTATTTTCCCCACCTTGTTAGATGTTCTCCACATCTGACCAAAAGACTGTCATTCTTATGTCTTGGTGTTCATTTTTTTTTTGGTGTTGAAATATGTGTATCAAACATACACACACATTCAGAGAACCCAAGTAATGAACTACTGCTTTTCTTAAGCCCTAATCCAGAAATCCAAATTCTGTTTTCCATGACCACTTTTTTAAACAAGGTGTTCACTTCCCTTATTCATCTTTATCTTCTGAAACACCTTCCAACGGTAGATGAATTCATCAGTTTTGTCTTAGAAGTTTCCAGTTTCTTGTGGGACTTTAAAATCCTCATAGATGCTCTAAAATTTCCTTCTCTTGGAATTATTTGTTCCCACATGAATCTTTGAGAAGTGGATATTAGGTGTTAAGTCTGATAAGTCTTGGGAGGTTCTCTGTCACATCCTGGATTCACAATTACAGTAGATAGAATAACTTTTGAGAGTTTATGTACTATTGCCATATAGCTTCATTAGCAGGGAGCTACCAACCATTAGGACTCTTTTGTTCTTCCTGTATAACTAGTAGGCATAGTGTGTCTTGGAGGAATCTGTAGATTCCTATCACCATTCAACTGAACTTTAGTCAAGTTTCACTTCTCATGGAGAAAGTCCTTGGTCCTATCACATTACTTCAACAATTCAGTGATCCTTTTATCCTTTTAGTTCAATTAAATTGAATCAATTTTCGTTAAGGTTCTCTGCTAGGCATGGAGGAAACAAAGAAAAATGTGTATCTTGTTTTCCCATCCCCCTGTAAGGTCTAGCAAAATAGTATCTTTTGCCTCTCTTAGTGACTAAGGAGGATCTTTCCCACCCATTTTCAGGCCTGGGAAGATTTGTAGGAAGGTCCATGCCTTTTGTTAAGGAGGTACTGGTTCTCTAGGAATATGATACCCTCTGGCTCTAAAAAGTGTATGAGGACTCTGAGGTGTGGTTTTATTTTGGGGCTTACTGACTGGAAATGTTTGGCCAGATGAGGACTCTGGGAAGCCACTTTAAGGAATTCCTCCCCCCCCCACTTTAAAACCCAGATGTCAGTGCTTCCCTTTCTGGTAACTATGGTCAGACAGTTGGGGTTCAACTGTCTGTTGAATTCAGGCAGAGAAAGTCATGTCTATTAATCTTTAATTTCTCCATATTTTCTTTGAAGTTCAGTGTGCTGACTCCCCTAAACTAGTTGAATGATACATGTGCTTGATCAAAGTGATTGTTAACCCCTCAAAAGTTGCCTTTCCTTTTATGAGTGCAGATTTAAGAGTCTGTGATAGCAAGTCTGGTGTGTATGTTGGAGTGTTTACTGATACACTCCCAACCTTCCATCACAGATTCAAGTCCTTTATCAAATTTGTTTTTCCTTTATTTTCATTTGTAAGTATTTCTTCCATTTTTAAAGGAATACTTCCTGCCTAGTAAGTCAAACAGTAGAGAATACACATTCCTTAAATCTTTTTACCTTTTCCTTTGGCAGAGAAGGCAACCTACATTTTGTAAACATACAGAGTTGTTACGTGGCTCTGGAAAACACAAACATAACCCTGTCTCTGAAGGTTGCTGAAATAGTCACCTCTTGTTCCATTTCTCTGTGCATTGTGCTGATAATTCTGACTGGTAACTCTTGTGGGGATTAGTCTGCGGTTCTGGCAATGAGGTTTCTTAAATGAGACAGTTTCATAAATTACTCCAATGTAAACTTTGACTAACTATGGTGCATCATTATTTTGGAACTACAGATCGATGTAATATAATCAGTTCAACATAATATTATAGACCAGTGGTATCAAACTCAAATAGCAAGAAGGGCCAGTGAACCATATATAACAATCCCTGAGGGCAGCATATTGAAAACTATATAATAACAATTTTGTTCTATTATATTTTTTTTTTTGTCAAATATTTTCCATCTATATTTTAATCTGGTTCAGGCCAACTCAGGACAACTGAACATTTGATATCTCTATTGTAGACCAAGGGATTAAAAGGGATGAATAAATTGTCATCTGTCTCAATAGAAGGAATACCCATATCATTGAGATCATAGCTACATTGAAATATTTCACTGTTATAATATCTTAATGCTTCAGTATCCTAAGCACTTCAGTGTTATATATCTCCCTCAACTAAACCAAGCAACTTAATAAAACAAAACAAATCTACAAGCCTGATAATTTGAAAGGACAATTAAAATGCACTTGATTTGTTAAATAACCTAAGAAGGACGAAATTCCTTTCCATCTGTTAAAACAAGGTACCAAGAATTAGCTGTATCACTTACTGTGTTGGTTTACAGTAGCTTTTATTTAATTTAAACTTCAGTTTCTCTTTCAGTGAATTTGGGATAAATTCTAGTTTTCCTTTAAAAGCATTTCAAAGAAGTCTTCTCTTGCCTGCCACTCCCAGAAACACTTTTTATCCTGAGCCCTCCCTTGGGTGTCCCTAGGCACTTCAGTGGCTGCCTGGAGAATGTTTTACAGTATACTGAAGGACTCATTGCAGGGGAATCCATTGTGGAAAGTCAGAATTGCAAGTCATATGCTCTGCAGCTCAGCCTCATCAGTACATTAGGGAAATAAAACTGTCAGTAAGATCATCTTTGAACACAAAAAGCAGTGGGATGGTTAGAAACTCAAAGAAATGCCCAGGGGCTGAAAACACTGTGCTAGCATTAATTAACTGGGAGAGGGCGATGACAGGTGCTATAGAAGCGAACATTCTCGTTATTAATGTTAATTTTTTATGTGAATAGAGGGCAGAATTCTGGACCTGTTGTTTCATAATTAATTTTCATGCAAGCTCTGTGTGTCCTAGATGTCTCCTAAAGGTAAGCTGTAGGGATCGATTTATTTGACATTTGATTTTTTTCCCCTAGAGTTTCCTAACTTATGGCCTGCCTGCATGCTGCCTGCATGGTTCCTTTATGCTATATTGTGTAGCCAGTGTGCAATTGTTTGTAGATGATGAATTTATGGATGTTTGTAGCCAGCTTTTTGGAAACTTTAAGGTCACTGAAAGAATTTCAGGAAGTTAATTGTAATAAATAGAAATCAAGAGTAGACGCAAGAGGTGATCAATGTTACATTCATTAGAATTTAAACTCTTTGAAGGTAGGAACTATTTTGGTTTTTGTCACTAACACAATGCTTTGCACATAGTAGGCATTTAATAAATGCTTAGTAAGTTGAACTGATTTTCCTTTTACTAAAGGGTTGGTTATTGTAAGAGTTGTTCTTACCTCCTAAATGAAGAAATTACATTGGTTTTTTTTTTTTGATGCCAGGTTTTGGGAAATGAATTCTAGTGGGGTAAACTTTGATACTTCACATGAAATTATTTACTTGTAAATTTTTAATCTAAGCTTGTTTATGCAAATTGCCCTCTAGATTCACTGTGGGAAATCATCTCATCTGATCCTCCTGTTTTATCAATGAGGAACTGAGACCCAGAGAGAAATGATTTGCCCAAGGTCAACTGGCTAGCAAATGTCAGAACTAAGACAAGAAACTAGATTTTTGGATATTTGGTGCAGTGTTTTTTCTACCACATCATACTGCCTCATAACTAACAGATCTGTCCATGGGAGTACCTAGGGCTACAGTATTGATGCTAGCTCCAAGCCTGAGAAACCTGGATCATAAAAAGCTTTTCTCACTACAACCAGATTTTCAGGTAAGAACTGAACTGTCAGACTTCGTCATAAGCACTAATATTGCTCAATCAAGTGAAAGTGCTCATTGTCAGAGAGAAACAAAGCTTTCCTTAGAATATAGGGCTCCCTTTGAAAGCTATGGTAGATTTTTCTGAATCACAGCTTGCCAGATATGTGAAGTATGGAGAGCATCAGGTGGTAGGAAATCGTTATGAAAGTAATCACTCTTTCCCAATCCTTTTCTGAATGTGAATTTCCGCTAGGTTCACTATGCTTCTCCTACTTTCTCCCATATTAATGCCTCACTTTATTGCAAAATATTTATTGATTTCTAAGACAATATGCAAGGCATGGTGATTGATACTGTACTGGATGTAAAGATGAAAAAGACTTATCCCTCTTCCTTTAAGGAAGTTACTTTCTTTCTTATTGTGGAGGCAACACACTTCCATTCAATGGATGTATGATTTCATCACTGTGATAGTCCCCATTCCCTAATGGCACAGTTAACTCCCACACCACTCCTAACCCTAACCCTAGCCCTTATTTATAAAGGAATAAATAGGCATTTTAAAAGGATGAGGGAAAATTGGTGCTTAGCTTAAATCCTGTACCTGTATCTCACAATGCTAAAGGACCTAGGGGAAGATTTCCAGTAGGTTGGATGGCTTTTCTTTGGAGCATACATGGAAGGCAATGGATGATTCTCTCAGAATGAGAAGACAGGAGTGGTTTGGGAGTTAACTGTGCCATTAGGGATAGTTCCCAGAGGAAGAAGTGGAAAATGATGGAGACAAGGGAGGGTAGAAACAATGACTCAAACAGTTCAGAGCTGAGTGGTTTTACTAATTCAGAGCATGGATTCTGGGGTTTTGAAGGTAGGGCATCAGCCTGAGGGCCAAATATTGTGGTCTGGGTGAAGAAGCATGGGTCAAGTGCTTATTAGGCATTTAATGCTGAGCTATGTACGAGGCTGGCAAATTCAAAGCAATCCTTGTCCTCAATCAGCCTATGTTCTACTGGGAAAATGACAACTACACTGATAAGTAAATGCAAAATATGTATACAGTGAAAAAAGCAGTCATTTCAGAGGTGGAGGAGGGGCAGAGATCAACAACTGCGGTGAGTGGGATCAGAAAAGGCCCCCTGTATGAGGTGTCAATCAGCTGGACACTGAAGGACTCTAAGGATCTAGGATGTGGAGGTGTGGAGAAAAGGCATTCTGGACCAGGAGCACAGTCTTTGCAGAAGTATAGAGGTGAAAGATTAAAATTTTACATATGGGAGCAGGAAGATAACAGGAATGCAGAATATTTTAGGGAAAATTATGTGAACTCAGTCTGGAAAGATAGGTTGGAAGCAGATTGTGAAGGACTTTAAATTGTTTTTCAATGGCAAATTCAAGAGGCAATGGGGAGCAGCTAAATCTCCTTGAGGGGCGCGAGAGGAAGGCCTATGCTTTAGAAATATCATTTTACATACTTCTTGTCTGTAAACCACTGCGGGTGATATACTGTAGGATATTTATCTTCACTACGTGTGTCTTCTTTGGAGATGATGATATTTCATAATTCACAGCTATATGACATCACTGAAAAAATATTTATCTCAAAGAATAGATTTTTTTTTGTTTTTGGAAAAAGCTAGAATACGTTGAGCTGTTTCCCAAAAGCAATCAATCTTCCTCCTTTGCAATTCTGGGTCTAGCTCATTGTCTGTCTGCTTGATCTGGCCAACCAATCAATTAATAAGCATTTATTAAGTGCCTACTATGTTCAAGGCACTAGGCAGGCACTCATGATACAAAAAAATGATACAATTCCTATTCTCAATGAACTTACATTCTAGAAAAGGACATAATATATGTATACACACACATGTACATATGTACATATGTACATGTGTGTGCACATAGGTAGTATATGTACAGAATAAATACAAAATCAACATAAGGCAGTTAAATACCAAGTAGTTTGGGATAGAGAACACCAGCAGATAGAGGAATCTGGAAAGGCTTTCTATAGAAGGCAATGCTTGAGTTTCATCTTAGAGGAAGAGAGGGGTTCTTTGGGTAGGATATATGTACTGAATGTGGTGCCTGTCCAATTGCACATTATGGTCTGGAAAATCAGCTTTCTTAATCCACTTGATTTCTCCTTTGTGTGTTGTTAGGATAAATTCTTTCGAGTCATTGTGAATATCATTGAGGAAGCTATATATAGTATTCTAGAGTTTAGTTAGTCAGCACAATATTGGCCATCTGGATGACCTTGCCATCTATAGAAAGAACCCTTCTTCAATTGGTTCTTATGTTGCAGAGCATCTATGGCAGAAGCAACCACTTTTGATAAGCAAACATCTGTCCTCCCTATTTTGTAAGGATCAGAGGAAAAACAAATGGTTTCTGAGGTTGAATCTGTCAAGGAATCTTGGATGATCTTAACCTGTACCATGGGAGATCCCTTGTTGAAAGTGGGCCTTTGAGATTGCATTTTTTACTTCTGAATCAAATGTACTTTTTAGTCAACTAACAGTAAGCAGAAATCTTACTCTATCAGCTACTTATGTTGTTATAAAGGTATCTGCTATAATATATCTTTTACTTAAAGCCTTATTGTTTCTTTTTTGTATTTTCGTATAAGATATCTTTGATTCATTATTCTCATAAGGATTTTGTGGAGATGAGGAAATAAGTCTGTGGAGCATTAGTTATTGACAATCTCTTGATTTTCCCCCTTTTTTCAGTGATAATTCCATTTGTTCCACCTCCCCCCACCTCCAACATTCAGTTTCCCCAATTTCAGTAATTTTGAGAATCAGTTTTCCAGCATAAGCTTCCTGTATGTGTAGCTGATCTTATCCAATTATTCTTCCTATGATCAAAAATGTGTGAACAGTTGAAAAGTTAGTGGAAGGAATAACTTTCAACACAGCAATTTAAGAAATGAAACAGAATAATCCATGGTTAATTGTCAAATGATTTATCAAGTAAGCAGTGATATATGAGTTTGGAGTAGAGTGATACCTATGAACTGAGTCCAGAAAGGGCTGATAGAAAGATTTGACTTGTTTCTTTGATGGATGAAGAGAGTAACAGAGCATTATAGAAAGAAGGGAGGGAAAAAGAGAGAGAAAGTATAGGTATGACGTGGGTAGGGAGTAAAGAGTACATTCTTTTGGCAGGAATAGAGGTTTCAAAAAGGTAAGTTAGTCTATTAGTCAATAAGCATTTATTAAGCACCTACCATATGCCAGGAACTGTACTAGGTGCTAGAGAAAAAAGAAAGGCAAAAAGCAGTCCTTGCTCTCAAGAAGTTCACAGTCCAATGGGAGAAACAACATGAAAACAACTATGAGAAAGATAAATAAATGGGAGTTAATCAGTAGAGGGAAAGCACTAACTAGCATTAGGGCATCAGGAAAGGCTTCTCTTAGAGGATGAGATTTTAGCTTGGATATAAAAGAAGTCAGGGAAGTCAGGAGGAGGAGATGAGAGAGAGTATTCCAGGCATAGGGAGCAGCTGGTGAAAAGGCTAGGAATCTGGAGATGAAGTATCTTGTTGAAAAATAGCATGGAGGCCAGTGTCACTGGATCGCTGAGAACATGGCAGGCTGGGTGATATAAAGTAGAAGAAGACCGTAAAGGTAGGAGAGGACCAGGTGACAAAGGCCTTTGAATGTCAAGGGTAGGGTTTTATATTTGATCTTGGAGTTGTAAAGGAGCCACTGAAATTTATTGAGTAGGGAAGGGTGTGACCTGATTGATCTTTACTTTAGGAAGCTCACTTTGACAGCTGAGTAAAGAATGGGTCTGATAGTGGAGAGACTTGAGGCAGGCAGACAAATTAGCAAGGTAACGTAAGAGTCTAGATGTATTTGAACTCAAAAGATAACTTGTGGCAAACTGGTAGAATGTGTTGAGTGAATGAACAAATTTAAACCGGGATCATAAAATCATAAATCTAGAACTTGAAGGGACCTCAGAGGCCATCCAGTCTAAACTTGTCATTTTACAGATGAGGAAACTGAGTTCCAGGGAGGTTAAGTGACTTATTCTGGTTCATATCAGTAGTAAGTCTCAGAGGTATAAGGTGTAGGGGCGTGTGTGTGTGTGTGTGTGTGTGTGTGTGTGTGTGTGTGTGTATGCTATGTATATATAAAGTATTTATATGCGTTATCTAAATGCAGCTCACATCAGTTGGTATCTCTAAAATCTTAGTCATTCCTCTCAAAGGGAGAATGCAAATCCTGACTTTGGGGGATCAGGAAATGGGACCTTGAGGTTGGCTGCTCTTTTCTTCAATCTCTGACAGGATTACAGGAATAGAAGCATATCTAACTGTCTTCTTAAAATTTACAGGTCTAGGGGAATGATTTCGATTTACAATAAAATGCCATTTCTTGATTGCTGATGAAAACATGAACTTAAAAAATATGGTAAACTGGGAAACTGGGGCTACCAATATTTTAGTTAGTCCATAGTACTTACATATTCCCTATCTATGCTATTGTTTTCCTCTCCTCTCCTCATTTGTAATGCACAAAAGACTCTATAAGAACACAGGTCTACATTTATCCATTGTATAGTCTCATAGTTACTGTGAAAAATCAATTTCTTCAGTAGAAGATCTGAGAAAGGTCTGGGAGTTTGAATTGGTTGAAGTTCCACATGCACAGCTGTGTGATATAATAGCTCATAACAATAATAGTAACAGCTATTTACTCTTATTCAGATGTCCTAAAAAAAGGCATTTCCACCAAGATGGATACTGTATTTATCTATTATTTTTAATAATAGCTTACTCTAGCCTCTGGTCTCTTTAAATCTTTTTTGACCTGATTCCTGCTGTTTCCCCCAACACCCCATATCCTACCAAAAAACATTGCTTGGACCAAAGGCTGGTGCTAATTTTTATGGTGTTAAATGACACAGGTAATTTATTTCTGTCAAATAAAAAAATGAGCAATTAGGAGAATAATGGACCACTCTCATCCTTGTCACACCTTTCACTGGGGACATCAAAGTCTATAAGGTTAATATTTTTGTGACTTTATTATAATGGGATTGTGTGAAAAAAATGTTTATCTAGTTGGGAAAACTTCAAAAGAGAAGTTTCCTGTAAAATAATTGAGTCAAGCATAAGTAAAAGAATTCTGGAGAAGGAAGTCGTTCTGTTCTTTCATTACCACAACTTCCTTCTGAGAAGGTTGAGAGACAGGACATTGAGGGAGAGGGAGAAGAAAGGAAAAGGAGGGGGAGCATGAAGCAGAAGAGAGAGGGAGAGGGAGAGGGAGAGGAGAGAGGAGAGAATTCTTTGAGAAGAGTGAGATAAGTATAGATATAATCAGAGACAGGGACAGAGAATGACAGAAAAAAGAGAGACAGAAAATAGACCTTGTGCCTACAGCCCTCAACGAGGGGCTCTGGGTTCATTTATTTTTCTACAATAAAGTTTGGTTGAAATTCATGTCTAGGCACCAGAAAAGGGACTTACTATATCTTATATGAAGATTATATATGATATGTATAATATAAAACATATATGCACACATAATTAGATATGCAAGATAATCTTTTATCCCACAGAAAATACATATGACACAAAGGTACACATGAAAAAATACAGAAAATATAAAATACTCAAGTGTCCCATTATACTCATTGTACTCCCCTGGTAAGGTAAGGACCCTTTGTGAGACTCCAAAAGAGATATTTCATATTCATCTCTAACGTGTACAGTTTTTTCTCCAGGAACTCCTGGAAACTTCTATTTTTCAAGATCACTTATGATAAACTGTGCTCAGGGAAGGAAGCAGAAAGGCAGAAAAAGGCAGTAGAAAATGGGAAGCCTGGGGATTTTCCATTTCAATCTGTATGCAAGTACGTATGTCTTACAGCTGTATTCCTCTACTACATGACACAACTTTCTGCTGAGGGTAGAGAAGATAAATCCTTTCTCTCTCCTGACCTACTGCACTCCCTCTGGACTTACAAAGGGTAGAAAGCACTTGGGAAGCAACCAAAAGAGACAGACAGAGCTGTTTCTCCAAAGATCTCTTATAGGCTGTAGAAGAGTGTCTTCTTGGGCCTCTGCCTACCAGTCATCAGGAGACAGAGCTAGTCACTGGGGACCAGTCAGAGGAAATCACCCTTTTCTCCCATTAAATCCCATGTCCCTTATGAAGGGATCAAATGTACATGTCTCCAAGGGAGGTCTTCCAGTCCAAGAAAGGTCCTTGCCCCATAATCTCATCAAATGGATTGGGCAATCATCCAAATCAATTCCTTGGTCACCCCTTCTATGAAAGGTAGGGAAGAAAGAAGCCAAAATCTTACTTAGTGAAGCTGTTAGCCTCAGCTGAACCTTCTGATTGTCAGACATGTTGACAGAAGTTATGAACTAATGTTAGCAGAGTTGCCTTCATTTAAATTCCTTTTAGGTTTGTGCTGGCTGGATCTCTGCTTCTGCAGTCTGCGGATCACATCTACTGTCATTTTCTTGAGGGAATGAACAAGATGGATGTGTCCAGGAATGTGTGGGTTAGGTTAGAGAAGTCAGTAAATCAGAACCAACTGCTGTTCCCCTAGAGAAGTGCAAGAACAGTGTGGCATGATATGGTCACAGTCAGAAGGAAAGCACATTATTGATTGATTATCTCTCTGGTTCTCTCCTCTCTCTTCTCAAATTACAGTCTCTCCCCTTCTCTTTCCCCTCTTTCCTTTCTTCTCTCTGTCTCTCTCACACACACCCACACACCCACATCCACACTCACACACACACACACACACACACACACACACACACACACACACTTCCTCTCTTTCTTCCTGTTTTTTCCCATCACATTCTCAAAAAGGAGTTGGGATTAATTGTAAGAACTAATGTTAAATGATGTGGTTCAAGTAATGAGTAGTATAGAAGTTTGGAGGAAGAGAAAATTATTATAGACTGGGGTAGTTGGTGAAGGCTTCAGAGTTGGGACTTTAACTGGTCTTTGAAGAATGGATAGGTTTTGAAGTAGGTTGAGAAAAGAGAAGGGGCATTCCACACAGGGAAAAAGTACAGAGGAAAGTACAGAAGTAGTAACAAATATGATGTGTGTGTGTGTTTGTTTAAGTGTGTGTAAGGAGATCATCCTGACTGGAGTGAAAAGGGGAACTAGTAAATTTGGAGGCAGAAGGCTTGGATGTGAGTCTCAGTTCTGCTATAGTTTGTGTGACTTTGGACAAGTCATTTTCTCTTGGTAACCCTTACTTTCCTCATTTGTGAAATGAAGAAGGTTGACTAGATAGTACTAATGGAGATGGAGATAAGGAGTGGACCTGTGGTTTCATTAGGTTAGGGAGCTCCCGGTGAGGAATATCCCTCTACCAATGTTCCTGTATCAGAGGGAGGACCTGAACCTGGATTTTCTTGGCTTGGACATTGGCTCTCTACATGTTACTATATACAATAATAATTTAAATATATTGTCAGGACATTCTATTTCATAGTTCTAAGGACTTCTCTCTACTATTAAAGACTTACTACTGTTCTTCAACTGGTTTAGTCTTAGTGCGTTGCCTTGGACACAGAGAGTTAAGTTATTTGTCCAAAATCACACAACTGGTATGTGTGACAATTGTTTTTAACTCTGAGTCTGGCCCTCTTTCCATTAAGTCATGAAGCCTCCTGACATGCTGATAAAAATAACATTAATAACAGATGACATGTGCATAGTGCTTTAAGATTTACAGATCACTTTCAGCTACTATCTCACTAAATAAGATGATTTTCAAGCCCCTTCCAGCTCTGACTGTCTATAATTCTTTAATTCTAGTGGGAAATGAAGGGGGATAGGTAAAATAAAGGTAGACTATGAAAAGTTTTGAATTTCAGGTAGAGAAATTTGAAGAAAATCTCTTGCCCTTAATTTCCCTACATGTAAAAAATAAGGAGGTTGTACAAGGTAACTTCTAAGGTCCATTTCAACCATAAATTTATAGTCCTATGAACTATGGAATCATGATAGGTTTGGGAACAAGTGAATGTCCCCAAAGGAACAACTCTGATCCCCCTGCCCTGGTATGATTAAAGCAAGTATGCAGTCACAGGGCTCCCAACTCTTCAATATGCTGAATGCTCCCTACCCACCTGTGAAGTCTCAGGTAGACTAGCACTTAGCAGGTAGTATGTATAGGGACAGAGGTTAACACAGGGGTGGGGAACCTGTGACCTTGAGGCCGCATATGGCCCTCTAGGTTCTTAAGTGTGGCCCTTTGACTGAATGTTTGCTCTTGAGACCACACGTGAGGACATACAGGGCCACATGAGGCCTCAAAGCTGTAGGTTCCCCACTGCTGGAAACCATTTTTGTCAGGTTATTGGGATCCCCTTGGGGTTCTGATTGGTGATCTCTGACTCCTTCGTCGTGCTTTACCAGACCACCTGGCATCTGGATCTTTGCTTCCTCTATCACTAAGACCTGATTGTCCTTTCTTACCTCAGGTTTGACCTCCTGCTTCCTAACTACTTGTCTTGGCTCCTGTACACTGATACTTTTTTCCTCTCGACCTCTTTTTAAAAAATCTTCTTTGTTACTTATGGAGCTAGGCTTCTACCTAGTCCTGTTCCAGGCTTCTACCTGATTATCTCACCTGACCCAGTTTCCAGTTATTCCAGATGTAACAGGTAGGGAGGGTTGAACTCTAATGAGAGCAGCATCATTTGACAGTCAGTTACATTGACTGAATTCCTATTGTATGCTAAAAATTATTCTGGGTACTTTGATAGAGATAAAAAAAGAGGAGAAAGATCCCTGTCCCCAGAGGACATTGGGGCAACAAAAAAATGACCTAATTGAACTACAGTATACTAAGAAACACCAACCAGTATCATAAACAGAAACTAAAAGAGAATGGAGGTCACAATTCTAGGAAGACAGTGGAAGGGAAGAATTAAAAGGGTGGCTTACAGAATTTAGGGACAATCTCTCTCATAAATGGGAGTGGCTTTGCCAATTGAGGGAAGAGTAGAAAAAGGTTTTTTATGGTAATAGGATTTTTGAAACTACATGTAATTTAGTTTTTCTTTTGTAAAGTCAGAGAATTGTAGGGTGGATGTTGAGTTGTTACCATGAATATCAATTTGTGGTTATCTTTAGCAGCATGATTAATGTAGAGTGTTCCACAAAAAGCTTTCTCAGATATCTCTTCATGGTGTGGGCAGTGACTGGGGGTACTCAGGCTATCTCACAGGTGTGTAAGCTCTGGAAGACTGTCTAGAACTTGGGTAAGACCTCAAGGTCTCGTTTAGGATCGCACTGTGTGTTTCTGTAGCCTGAAGACCAGAGCCACTAAGTGCAGAGAGAAGTGGCCTGCTGAGATTCAGATTGTGATCTCTGTATCAGAGGGTGCACCCACATGAAGGAAATCACACAGATTCTTGAAGAAGTCAAAGTATCAATGTAAATGCTTCAATGCTTTTTATTTCTTTATTTTTGTCTGGACCTACGATTTCATTGCTGTTGGATGGGAGAACTCTTGAGACCTCATTACCTCATGCTTGGACTTTTTGTAGTACCTCTTCTTATTGGTCTCCCAGCTTCAAGTTTTCCCCTACTCCACTCCATCCTTGAATCAGCTGTCAAATTAATCTTCTTAAAGAACAAATCTCATAGGTCTTCCTTCCTGCCAAAGCAATCAAGGTTAAGTGACTTGACCAGAGTCACACAGTAAATAAGTAATAAGTATCTGAGGCTAGATTTGAACTCAGGTCCTCCTGACTCCAGGGCCGGTGCTTTATCCACTTTGCTACTCAGCTGCCTCTTCAATCCCCTTTTCAATAAACTCCAATGACTCTTTATCACCTCCAAGATTAACTATATACTCATCTTTTTGGCATTCAAAACCCTTTATAACCTGACCTCTTCCTACTTTTTCAGCCTTACATTTTACTCCCCTCCATATCCTCTTCAATCTAGTGATAATGGCTTCCTCAAATAAAATGTTCCATCTCCAGACTCCAGATCTTTCCATGGGCCGTCCCTCATGCTTGGAGTGCTCTCCTTCCTCTTCTTTGCCTCCTGGCTTCCCTAGCTTCCTTCAAGTCTGAATTAAAAATCCTGCTTTCTACAAGAAGGCTTTCCTGATCCCCCTAATGCTTGCTAGTGCCTATCCTCTCTTGATGAACTCTGTTTATCCTGTATATCTCTTGTTTATACATAGTCATTTTCATTTTATCTTCCTCATTAGACTCAGAGATTATCTTTTGCTTTCTTTGTAGCCCTAGGGTGTTTAATAAATGCTTATTGAGGAACACAGAGGAGGACAATTTGTGGAGAAAGGCTAAGTGACTTGCCCAGGGTCATATAGCCATATCTGCAGGAAGCAATCTTCTTGGCTCTTATGAAGGGGTGGAGTGTGGGGCACTGGATAGAACGCTGGGCTTGGAATTAGGAAGACCTGAGTTCGAATTTGTCCTTAGACATCTAGCCATGTGATCATGGGCAAATCACTTAACCCCTGTCTGCCTCAATTATTCTAACTATAAAATGGGGACAGTAATAACACCTCCCTCCCAGGGTAGCTATGAAGATCAAATGAGATAATATTTTCAATGCATTTACCGCAGTGCCTGGCACATAGTAGGTGGTTAACAAATGTTTGCTCCCTTTCTTTTTTTACCTTCCCTTCTGAGGCTTGATCTCTATCCACTACTAAACCAATGCTGTCAAACTCAAAATGAAAATGGATCCCTTCAGGGCAGTATATTGACTTAGAAAAATCACAAATTAGCTATGTCGTGTTATATTTTTATTCATTTTGGCCAACATTTCCCAATAACATTTTCATCTGGTTTAACCTTGCTTGGGCATTTTGCTTGAGGCCTGCGAGATGAGAGCTTGATACCTCTGCTAAACACTCTATTTATTGCTTCAAAACTTTAATTACTTCTAAAGATTCATGATTTCATTAGTCAAGATACTCTTTCCCTTGACAAGCTCGTAATTCTTTCCTGCCTCAGTAGATGTTTTCAGGAGATGCTGTGGCCAATGGAATTTATTACACTTGGCTAGAGTGGTCCATCAAGTGGTCCATCATGGGGCCAGTACTCAAAGCCTTGGCAGCTTGTTTGGATCAGTCAGAATTTATTTTATACTGCTCTGACTTGAAGAGCTCAGGATCCCCTCCACTTGCTGTGATTAGGCCTCAGAGGATGACTTTACTGAGGGGTCATAGAATCACAAAAGAACTGGAACAGATAGAATACAGGTTTGTGTTGCCTACTTTGTCTTTTTAGGATGTAAGCTCCTTGACAACAGGCCCTGTTTCTAATTTGCATCATGGCTAACATGCCAAGAGTATTCCTCAGTGCATGTCTAGCTATAGTAACATTTGACAAACCTTTCTTCTTGAAGGAGAATGTGAAAAAGCAAGGAGCTGATATGACTTTGTTTTCAGAAAAGTAGAGACAAAACGAACAATTAAGAAATTAATACTTGAGGCAGCAGCGTTGTCTGAGTTGCTTGTCAAAAGAAGGAGGATATGCCTGTGGGTGTGTTTGTATTCTGTAATGACAGCTTGAAATTCTAGAGTCTTTTTTTTGGTTAACCATTGCAGACGTTCCGTTTAATGGGAAAAGGCCAATTCTTCACATGACTTACACACGGCTGGCCTTACACGTAGGAAGAGTAGCCTATAATGGTCTGACTTCAGGTACCCAATGATGAAAACTCCCTTCCTTTCCTACTTCTTCATAATGGTTTAACCAGGCATAATCCCTCTTATTCTTAGAGAAAGGGTCTAGGCAATTTCATTGCTACTGTTACTGCCGCATCTACTCCTAATGATAACTGTCACTGATATAATGCCTTGAAGTTTGGAAATAATAATAATAAAATAATAGCTAGCATTTTTATAGCTCTTGGCTTGCAAAGTTCTTTGCACATGTTACCTTATTTGATCTTCTCAACTATTCTGTAAGGTAGGTGTTTTTATTATGTCCACTTTTTAGATAAGGATACTGAGGCAAACAGAGGTTAAGTAACTTGTTTAGGGTCAAGCAGTTAGTGTATGTTTGAGTATGAATTTGAAATTAGGCCTTCCTGACTCCAAGTCCAATGAACTACACATTATTTCTCAGTAAACCTACATTTAGGTTGTGGTAGCTATTGTCCTTCTTTTTCAAAGAGGACCCAAATGACATCACCATGATTAAGTGAAGTTTCAGTGTGTCCGACTGTGGCTGATCCGACCAATATGAGCTCAGAATGCTCCTACCACAGGTTGGGCACAGATAGTCTGTATGAACTTTTGGGGTGGATACTCCAAATTTGCACATCCTACTTTTGCCTTGTGCCACATATTATATTTAAATATACTATGTAAGTATAGTATATTTAAGTATTCTGTATAATTTGGGTTTCAGAACAACCATACGATGCCTATACTACAGGTGTTATATGGCATCTGCCCCATTTTACTGTAAGGAAACTGCGGTTTGGAAAGATTAAGAGACTTGTTGATAATCACATAGTAAAGTGCCAGAGGCAGGATTTGAACTCAGGGTTTTCCTGATTATATTTCTAGCACTCTATTTCACCACACTAACTTCAAAAAGACAAGAGGTCAATAGGAGCACAGTTTTGCCCAAGTAACACAAACACATGTTACAGAAGTCAGAAGGGCATAAACTTTAGAGTTGGAAGGGACCTTAGAAATAACCTTTTCATTTTCTAGATGAGGAAACAGAGAAGTTGAGTGACTTGCCCAAGACCACTCAGGGAACAAGTAGACGAGTTGATTTGAATCCAGTTCTCTTTCCACTACACATAGCATGCTGCCTTTTGAGGATACTTAGATCATTGAGTGATATAACATAGAGCTGGAAGGGACCATAGAGATCATGTCAAGGTAGTTTTCATCTCATATTACAGCTGAGGAAACTGAGGCTCATAAAATTTTATGATTTACCCAAAGTCACACAGGGAGTAAGTAGCAGAGTAAATCCAGGTTGTCTTCTTTCAGATCCAAACAAACAATGGCATATATTTTGATTGGTGAAGTGATGATGAGGGTGGTGGTGGGAAGGGAGGGAATGAACAGTGGAAGCTTGAAAGTACAGCATTTGTATTGGTGAAGTCATATATGGAAGAGGGAAAAGGGTTGAAAAGGCAATAGTCTGGGGATATCAAGACAAATTTCTTTTTCTTGAAACAATTAGGGTTAAGTGACTTGCCCAGGGTCACACAGCTAGTAAGTGTCTGAGGTCACATGTGTACTCAAGTCCTCCTGATTCCGGGGTCTATGTTCTTATCCACTGTACCACCTAGCTGCCCCTTGCCTACTATACTTCTTTCTTGTAATTCTAAATTAGAGACATGAAGACAAGAGGTATAGGGGAAAGAATTAAAGGACTGTGGGTACAGAGTGATAGGTTCTAGTCCTGGTTCTGTTATTTACTAGCTGTGTTAGATTGGACAAGTCATTTAGCTCCTCCCTTCCTCTTTCTCCCTTCCCCCACTCCCCTTCTCTCTGTCTCCTTCAAGTGTCTCCTAGCGCTGTCCTGGTCTCTCTTTTCCTCTGATTACAGTCTTCCTTGTATAATAGTTATTTGTGATGATAACTTCCTCCTCCTTTCTTCCCATGCTACACTCTTAACTTCTAATCCCTACAGTCTAGCATGGTGCCATGCACATAGAAGATATGAATACTTGTCAAATTTAATTAAATGACAACTTAAAAATTTTATGATTCTATGAATTTGGTAGACTAAAGTAAAATGCGGGAGGCATTAACATTTGTCACAGGTTCATTTGGGGGAGAAGGAGTTTTCATTTCTCATTCATTGGTATGGGCTGCAGTATTTCCCTGCAGAGCTGTTTGGTTCTCTCAAGTTAGCCTACTTTTGACTGGCACCATGATAGTTAAGACTTTTCCCTTAAATACTTCATTCGGGAACAGAGGGAAGTTAAACATTCTTTCCCTGATATGGCATCTTTCATCACAGGTTTATCTCCTTCAAATGACAACATTTGGGCAAATTTCAAATCAGATAAGACTCATTATTTATTTTAAGTCCCTTTTACCATGCAGCCAATAAAAGGTTGCTGGATAATAAACATATCATTGAGGTTTCTTAGAAAGAGGCCTCTGAGCTCAGATGGAGAACACAATAGGTTACCTCTGCTCTACCAGCCTTTGATTCTTGCTGGTTTATGGTTATGGCATTCGTCTCAAACGTCCTGGTTTATAGGTGTTTCAAAGAGGTAGAAATGCTGCTTGGTTACTCCAAAGGCATTTATCTCTATATTCTTTGCAGTGGGGGTGGGAGTGCAGTGGGAAAAAGTAGGACAGAAATCTGAGCTCTCAACAGAATTGTGTCTTGTTTCATTCGCTCCATTTGCTCCTCATCGTTGCTGGTGGAGAACAGGATAGCGTTCTGTTTTCCTAAGAGTTGTTTGAGTATCTAGCATTCTTCAGTATCCAGGTATGTGAATCAATGACAAGGTTAGCAAGTGGAGATGATCAGTCATAATGACTCATTGAATTTAAAGAGGAAGCAAATTATTTTATGTCTATATATCTTTGTAGTCTAGTGTCCATTTTCAATGTGAACAGTCTCGTGCTTTTCAAATTATATTAAAATATCTTCAACTCCCCTACTTCCACGCTGATCTTGAGGTAAAGACCACCTTCAAGGCCACTTGAAAGTTGCCTTGGGTCTCCAAATAATAAACCAGCAGAATGCAAGCTCTTTTAGGATTTACAAAGCTGAAAAGTCTTCCAATATAGTCTCAGAACTGAGCTGTCTCTGAGGAAACAAATCTAGCTGAATTCAAAGAAGTCCATCAACAAGAAACTAGTCACCAAGTAATAAAGTGTTTAGTCCTGGAAACTCATAAAACCTGAGGTATAGAAGGGCTGCAATCTGTTGTTCAATATGTCTTCTGCCTTTTACATTCAAATTCATAAAAGAAGTCTACAGGTATGCCTTAGAGATGAGGGCTCAGTTCTAGACCATTGCAATAAATCGAACATTGCAATAAAGCGAGTCACATGAATTTTTGGTTTCCCAGTGCATATAAAAGCTATTTTTACCTTATAATGTAGTCTAAGTGTATGATAGCAGTATGTCTTAAAAAAAACCCCAATGTATATACCTTAGTTAAAACTTTCTTTATTGCTAAAAGATGCTTATCATCATCTGAACCTTCATCTTTTTGCTGGTGGAAAGTCTTGCCTTGATGTTGATGGCTGCTGAATGATCAGGATGGTAGTTGCTGAAGGTTGGGGTGACTGTGGCAGTTTCTTAAAATAAGACAACGTTGAAGTTTGCCACATTGATTGACTCTTCCTTTCACTTGAAACACTCAGAGGCCATGATAGGATTATTAACTGGCCCAGTTTCAACATCTCAGAGGATAGGGAGGCCTGAGGAGAGGGAGAGAAATGGGAACAGCAGAAAGTGGAGCAATCAGAATACTCAACATTTATCAATCAACTTTGCTGTCTCCTAGGGGCACTGTCTATGACACTCTAAAACAATTACATAATAACATCAAAGATCACTGATCACAGATCACCATAATATAAAATAATAATGGAAAAGCTTGAAATATTTCAATAGTTAAAAAAATGTAACACAGAGACACTATGTAAGCACATGCTGTTAGAGTTGCTTCACTCAAGATTGTCACAGATCTTTAATTTGTAAAAAACGTAAAGTGAAACATGATAAAATAAGGTATGCTCAGATTCTTTGCCCCTACTTTCTCATTTCTTACTTCTGAACCTCTTGCAATCTGGCTTCTGACATCACTCAAATGGAATTACTCTCTCCAGGCTTACCAATGATCTCTCTTTTTAAAGTGATTACTAATTAGTTTATTACAGAGACTAATCATTCCTGAACATACAAGCTCCAGAGGAACAATTGGGTTTTTAAATATACGCAAATACTTTGTCAAATGAATTTACCCTTATATCCAGATAGACCTAAGCAGTTAAGAAACAAAAGACTAATTAAGCTCCTTATTAACAGAGAAACCACATACAAACCCAAAAGTACTAGAGGGGAAGGCTGATGGAGAAGAACTGGAAAACAAGACATCATTTAACTTAGTAATACATTACTACAAGCTATTTAAATTTTGACCAGCTAAGCTTAGATCTTAAATTATAAATTGAAGGTATAGTTTAATCTTGGGGGTCAAAACATTTACTTGAGACAGTAATAACTAGCTAGCATTTATATAACAGCTTTAAGGTTTGCAAAAGTTTTACATGTGTTATACCATTCAATTTTTACAATTACCTTGTGAGGTAGGTGGTATTATCCCCATTTTATAGATAAAGAGACTGAAGCTGAAAGGCATTAGAGAGTTACCAAAAGTCACATAGCTATTGAGTATCTAAGATGGAATTTCAACTCAGTGGGTTCTTCATTATAGAAACAGTTTGACATTCTTCACATTCAGAAACCTACATGTGACTTGTAACATTGGTAATACACTCTGCCCCTGTTGATCCTTCCTTTGCTTGGCTGGCTCTTCTTAGATCCTCCATTTTAAGGCTAGCCATATCTTCATTCTTCTGTAGGCTCAGGTCTTTACTTTCTGGACTTTCTTTACTGTGCCCCATGAAGGTACTTTCCCCCTTTCCCCTTCCCACTTTCCCCTTCCTTTTATTAATTGCCTTTTCCTCATTAACATGTGAGCTTCTTGAGATCAAGGTCTTTCTGATTATATTTATATTCCCAAACTTTAGCCAGAGCTTGGCACATAATGTTTAATAAACACTTTTTGACTTGACTTGATTTGATTTTCAAACTCTTATGAGTTTAAAAGGAATTTGATTTAAAACAAATTCTCCCATAGGTCATTCATTGTACTTACCGTCTCACCCCGAACCAAACACCAACTTCTGCTCTTGCATCGTTATCCAGTGAAGTCAATAAGGAAAGAGTTTTGTCCCACAACTAGTTTATTACCGGATAACTAGCTATTCTTATGCATTCTTTGCTAGGAGTCAATGTTGGTGTAGGAAAAAGAGAATTTCTATTTTGTTGTTCCAAGTATGTTCAACATATAGGCCCTACCATATCAGGTAAACATGTGCCAGGGTAGAAGAAACATGGGCTTATTGAAAGCAGTTAAATGGAAATCAGAAGGATTGTGTTTTTGCGACTTCTCCTATCTTCATCTGTAGAGCTTATCCATGAATTTCTTCAATTATATCACATACATCTGAATTCCTTCCTGAACTATTCTGCTGTCCCTTTTTCTCTCATCTGTTTTATAGATCTCTGCAGTCTTAGGCACTAAAGGGTCATCTGAATTGGGATCACACAATACAGTAACAGCTGGCCAAGAGTACTTTGGAAATACTGCTGGCAACCACTGTGACCATAGGTTATCAAGACAAATATTGTCATTATTGTTAATATTTGGATAGTAAATATTTGTTGTAAATGCAGCCTTATATGGTTTGAAGGGATAATCTGTTGGGAATAAATTATGAAGAAAGATACTTTGTCCTGATAAGGGCTAATATTTGACTCCATTATTGTAGATTGCTTATGGGACATGTCATGTTCAACAGAACCTGCTGAACACTGTGCCATCCTCATAATGCTTCTGTTCATGAGTGTAGATGTTGCACCATAGACAATCTTGTAGTTGCTGAGGATGCTGGCTATGTAGAAGGCTCCCTCCCATAGCCAATTTATTTTCCTGGACATGCAGGTTATGCCAATGGTAGGCAAATGTGATAATTTAATCACTGACTGACCAAAATACCTCAATTTGATACCTTTAATTAAATGATAAATCATTTTGATTCATTTCCCCACCTTTTCTATATGAAAATCAATAAACATTTATTGATTCTTACTGTGGCCAAATCTCTAGGCACTCTCCATAGTGCCTAGCACATGGTAGATGCTTAATAAATATTTACTGAATCTTATCTATTGCTTGTGTGGGGCATATTGGAGACTATAAGTATAGGACATGTCCTGTCCTCAAGTTGCTTGTAGTTGAGTTTGTGGGTAAAGACTCATACAGAAGAAACAATTGGAGAACAATGAAGCTTCAGTCCTATTTCCCAAATCACAAAACTTCCTTTATTATTGGCATCCACATTGACCTTCTTGACCTCTTACAGCACCTACACAACATGTACTTTAGCACTTGGTTTTGTTTGATCTTAATATTCTCTAATACTTTTATGTGTGTGTATCAAAATAGTGTCAGAATTGGATTTAGATCTTTCTAAGTAACTTATAAATTCCCCGAGGGCAGGAGGCCATGCCTTTTCAGTCAATGATATTTCTTTTTTGTCTCTTATGGTACCTGGCATATTAGGTGCCCAGCACATTCGACTCAGTTCATTTTCACTTATAATGAAACCCAACAGGCTAGACCATTGCCTTAAAGCACCTTTTCCTGGTACCAACATTCTCTATCCTACTTTGCCTTTTGATTTTTGTCTATTTCCTTTTCCCCTTCCTCCTTCCAGATTTCATCATCGGTTCTATTTGTCGTATTTGCAAGAATGATGTGTGGATCAGTTGTTTTGCTGGTAAGGTTTCCTCGGCAACAAGACATTTCACACAGATTTCAGACTGAATCTTATTAATAAAAAAGCTGCCCTGCATCCTGTTAAAAGTACCAGCACATGAAGGCAATGTGATTTTTGACATACATTTTCTCTGGTTTTTGACTAGGGTAATGATCAGGCTGCTAATGAGGTGAATACCATTGGACCAAAAGTCTTCACAGCAGTGGGGATATAGGGAAGGAAAATGAAGGAACAATATCCCTACAGGCATAAAATGGTCCCTTGTAGTCAGTGAGGCCATAAGTGAAAAATGTTGTTTGTTTTTTCACTAGATGTTCTGTGACTGTATTCCCCCCCCAGTTAACAAAATGCCTAGAAGTAGGCATGTTGGCTCCATGTTGAACACCTGGCATCCATTTAGACCCAGCTAGTATCCATTACCTAATCAGCCTTAGGGCACCGGGGAAGCTGTGCTTGGAAGGAGAAAAGACAGTGTAATGGAATGTTGCCAAAGCAGAGTAGGTATGTGGATCTTGGGAGGGGAAGGAGTTCTGTGCTTTAGATATTTTCTTTTCTTTTGAATGACTGTGTAATGACAAAATCAGGAATTTATCCTGAGATTATGTGATTTTATTTTTCCATCTTTTTTATACTTCCATTTGATTTCCTCACACTCATGCTTCTCTAAGGTAATAGAAAGCAAAGAGTTCTGGATATGCTTAAATGAAGTAGGATTGAGATAGTTTTGTCCTTTTCAAAGGTATTTTCCCCCCCACTATGAAGGTCTTTTAAATAAATGAGGCAGTGAATCAAGTAACTTCCCTGCTCTTAATTTATTTCCTTCCTTTCTGCAGTTAGGATGGTGTATGCTAAAGCGAAACACTTTCTGAAGCAGGGAGAGCAATTATTCAAGCCTAAGATGTACCAAGCACTAGAACAAAAAGGGAAAAAGTGAGACCCTTCTTGCCCACAAGGAGCTTGTATTCTATCACTGAGCAAGGTTACAAATCACAGTATGTTTCATATATTTGTTATGAAATATAACAATAAAAAAAGACTGAAACTTGCAAGAAAGAGTTTAGGAAAGTGTTGACTGACTCGGTGAAATTTGAGTCCATTTTCAACCACTGTTGGTAAGAAAGTCAAGTCAAATCAACAAGTATTTATTAACTCCTTACTATGTGCAAAGCACTTTGAAATATAAATAGGAGTTTGCCTTTGTAGAATATTAAAAGCAGGACACAAGTGAATGAATTTTAGTATTTAGTGAATAATTTTAGTATTTTGTATGTACATATTTACTCAATAATAAGCACATCTTGAGCAGCTACTATATGAAGAGTGGAGAGCTAGATGCTGGTGAAGACACACCATTTGGATGAGACATGGTTCCTACCCTAATAGATCTCCCTGTCTGATAGAAAAATAAAGAACCAACATAGATCACACAGCACTATGAAAGGGCATTATGGAGATTTACAATAAAATACTGTGAGAGATCTAAGGAGAGGATGTTGTGTGTGTTTATCTTTTGTTGCCAAAGAAGACCATGACATCATGCCCTGCCCCTCCCCTCTCCTCTCCTCTTTATATACCCAACACTACACACTGCCTGTCACATATTAGACCTTGAGTACCTTCTTCTTGATTAATCCATACATTAGGTAGATTAGGGAGTCACAGGCATACAAGTGGTTGTTGAAGCTGAATTATTTCTTACTTTTAGTAGGCATAAATGAGATCACCAAGAGAGATCACTAAGAATATATGAGAAAAAGTAAATAAGAAATAATAGATCATAGACTTAGACCTAGAAGACCTTAGCCATGGAGTCCAAGGCCAAGGAGAGTTTTCTCTTTGCCTACAATGAGGGGACAAGAAGAAGTAAAAATAAGGGAATGAGAGATAGGAGGAATAGTTAGAGAAGTGAGGAAAATTAAGAAATTGTGTAATCACTGAAGCTAAGGGAATGAGGAGTAACCAATAAGAACGAGTGGAAAATAGTGTCAAATACTTCAGAATATTCATGGAAAATGAAGGCTGAAAAAAAGTCAATTGGATTTTATTGGTGACTATTAAGAAAATTGTTAAAGGGAAGTCTGCAGGTGAGAAAAGAAGATATAAAATGGATGTGGGAAATATAGTGGAGGGTTGATAAGGTTTAAGAAAGGTGATTAAGCAGCAGTAAAGGTCAAGTATGAGCTGTCATGAACTTGTTGTTTGTGACATTTTTTTCTACATTGTGATTTTTTTTTTTTGGTGATGGCCAGTAGCCTTGGGGCAGGAGTTAAGCCATTAGATGGCAAATGTACTAAAGCAAGAAAATCTGGGGGAATCAGAAACAGCAGAAGATTGGGGAACATGGGATTCTAAGGTAAGAGACAGTAAAACATTAAATTGTTAGACCACATAGTCAAGATTAGTTATGGAGTCAAGTAAAGGAGTGTAGTGGAAATGGATTGAAATAATAGCATTGTGTCAAGAGCCTAAATGTTTCATTTGAGTAAAAGAGAAGGAAGGGTAGAAGGATGGAAAGGATTTATGTTATTTATGGGCTAGACTACCTTACCTTTGAGATCCAGTCTTGAAATTCCATGTTTCTACAAGGTTATGATAGAGAACTTCAGTGTTGTACATCTTCTGATAGTTTAGTTCTATGAAATGGTGAAATCTCAGTTGTGATCATGTCAATGATTATTTGAAGTACAGTGGAGAAGAGATCACTGGATTTAAAGAGGTTAAATATTTGTGTGTTCAGGTGGTTAAAGGAAAGTCCTTAAGTTTGTAGGAGATTGGGATGATAGTTCTCTATCCCACTAGCCTTTTCTTCTCTAGTCTTTGTTGTCTCATCTTTTTCTCCCCATCTCCTGCTGTGGTCATCTCCCAAGTCTCAGTCTTTAGTTCTCTAGCCCTTTGCTGTCTATTTAGTGCCGATCTATTCTGCTAGCTTCAATCATCACCTTATGGATCAATCGATAAACTCACATTTATCAAGCACTTGCTATGGGCCAAACAATTGCCTTAGGTTTCGTAGTTGCAGATAAAAACAAAGAAAAAAATCAAAACAAAGACAGACAAGAATAAAATAGTTCCTTCCCTTAAGGACCTTATACTGTCTCTCTCCCCCGTTCCTCCTTCCTCCTTCCTTTTTGTCTCTCTGACTCTTTCTTTCTCTCCTTTCCTTCTCTCTCTCTCTCTCTCTCTCTCTCTCTCTCTCTCTCTCTCTCTCTCTCTCTCTCTCTCTCTCTCTCTCTCTCTCTCTCTCCCCCACACACGCACACACACACACACACACACACACACACACACACACACACAATGGAACATTGCATATAGCAAGATTTTAAAAAATCGATTGATCATTTTGATGATTTTTTCTTCTCTTTTTCTTTTTAAAAAAATTCTTTGATATAAGTGTTCTCTCTCTTGGACTGAGGAGGATAAAGGCTACAAGGGGAAATCTAGATGATGAACTCACAAAAGCTATCAGTAAAATCTGTTAAAACAAATGTATATAAAATAGGTGTAAAAACAATAATAGCTAACATTTATATAGTACATCAAGTTTGCAAAATGCTTTATATGATTTATGTCATTTGATGCTCACAATAAGCCTGGAAGGCTGATGATGTAATTCACATTTTACAGATGATGAAACTGAGGCAGACAGAAATTAAGTGTGTTACTCAGTGTCCCATAGCTAGTCAGTGTCTGAAGCTACATTTGAACTCAGGTCTTCCTGATACCAGGTTCTGTGTTGTATTTACTCTGCCTTCTAGCTGCCTAAATACAAATTCATCTTGGGGAATAGGTGGCATGAAAGGGCATCGAGAAAGACTTCATTTAGGAGTTACCATTTGAGCAGATGATTGTTAAATTTTCTATATTTAATGCTCTCTTTTTATCTCATGTGTAAGTCCATATTTGTAGCTGCTGAATTTACATGTCCACTGAGAGGTCTAAATGTCATCTCAAATTCAAGTTGTCCCAAATGAATCCATCACATTAACCTCTATTGTCTATTTCCTCAAATTCTACTTCCAAGTAACTGAATATTCCTGGAAAAAATCATTAAATCATGCTGACTGAGAGAGACCACTGTAAATTTATGCTATTGAATACTGATCGAGTCCCTCATGCTACATTTTCTTTTTATTAAATCTTTATCTGCATTCCCTGCATGAACTATTCCAATTCACTTTTCCAAATGTTCTGTCTTTAAAGATCCATCTCTACTGCTTTCCTTCATTTCAACAGAAGACTTTAATAAATTTTTTCTCTCTGACATAGATGCCTTCAAACCTACCATCTCTTTTGTTACTCACCTTCTCCACAGTTTTAGAGGAAGAGATGGCTCTCTTACCTACTAAGGACATCTCTTCTGCCTGTATCCTAAATCTCTTTCCCTCCTGTTTCCCCTGAAACCTGAGCTTTATCTAATTATCTTACCCCATTCCTGAAGCTTCAATCTCCCTTTTACTAATGCCCTCTATTCTACCTACAACTCTACTCAGATCTCTGCAGTCTAAAATAAAAGTTTTATCTTGACCTTCTGACTTAACTTAGTCTATCATTCTAGTCCTCTCCTCTCCTTTATTTCCAAACTTGTAAAAATAGTAGTCAGCATATACTTAGTGCTTCCCTTCTTTTCCATCCATGCCAATTCTAGTCCCTTGCTATCTGGAATAAATCCTAACCACTTGACTGAAAGGATTGTTCCTGAAATCACTAATGCCTTTCTAATCACCCAATCCCATGACCCCTTTTCAGTCCTCATCATACCTGACTACTCCATAGCATTTAATAGTGTTGAATATCCCTTCCTTCTTGATTACCTCACCTTTGGCTTCCATGACACTGAGTCCTGGATCTCTTTGATCACTTCTCTGTCTTCTTTATCTTAGACTTGTCTTCATCTCTCCAATTTGAGGTAGCAGGCAAATCCTGTTGATTCTACCTCCAAAATAGTTTTCATATTTATCCTGTCCTCTTAACTTCAGATACTATCACCATCCTCATTTAAACTGTTCATCTCTTATCGTGACTTGTTTCTCCTTTTTCCAAATCATCTTTTTCCACAGATGCATATGTAATCTTTATAATATACTTCTCTGATCATGCTGCTTTATTGATTAGCTATCTGCTTTCACTTCGATGGCCAGGAGTAACACCTAAGTAAATTACATCTAGCATTGTCAGTTCTATGGCTAGGGAATGAATGATATTGTCCCCAAATGGGCTGTTTGGCAATTTCATTATGGGAGTGACATAGGGAGATACTTACACTGCAGGGTGAGTGGTGACTTGTACTCATAGTTATTAGGTTGGCTGCCATCATCGAGCCTTTGGGTAAAGTAGTTCAGACCTAAGTTAGCCGCCAGGGAAAAGGAAGAGGCTTGTTACATTGTTTGAAATTTGTGGGAGGCTTTTCAGCTTTGTGTATGCTTTGGTGTGTACCTCCTCTTATATTAACATATGGAAAAGCAGTCAAGGAATTATGTATTGTGTCTGCATTTCCCTCTTTGACAACTCTGTGTCAGAGCCAAGATTGTTACCTCCTAGCTGATTGGGGGCATCAGTGGTGGTGGTGAGGTTAGTGTTATTTATGGTCCACATGATCCATGATGATAATGCCTTCTTGAGAGTGCTTAGGGTGAATCTCTGACCTAGCCACTTTGAAGACACTGAACTGTTGAATTTTGTACATGTTTGAGAACTCCAGACATAATGACACAACTAGAACCAAGGATATTATTTTTTATTATGCCACCCTTTGAGGCAGAGATTGTTTATAGGTTAGCAGAAACTGGGAAGGTAGTGTCATAGCAAGTTGGAGCACATTCACGTCCCTGTGGATGTACTGCATCCTCCTTTGCAATCAGTACTATATCACTGCCCAACATCAAGGGGAAAAATATTAGTTTTTCTTGGTCAGTGTAATGCACCGATTAAGATGTAATCAAAATAGCAGCTCCTATTTGTGACCTTTGAGGTTTTAGCATCCTATCTGACCTCTACAAGAGCCCTGGGCGTTAGGTCCTACAGATGTTGTTATAAAGGTGAAGAAGGTGAGACTCACAAAGGTAAAATCATTTGCCTATGATGACAAGTGATTGATTTTAACAAGAACAATGGCATCTTTCAAACCCTGTCATGAAGGGTTTCAATGAAGCCTTAGTAGACATGAATATTCAATATCTTTCTTAGTACCTTTAATTCTATTCTGGTCTCCTACCCACCCCAAGATGATGTCATGGTTACAAAAACTGTGTGTTCTTCTTTGATTCTGGTGGCCAGTCTGCTCAAACAAAAATTTTATAAGAAGAGAGAACTAGCTGTAGAGAAGAGAAAAGAAATGGGAGTCTGACTTTCTGACTCCCAGCCCTTCATTATTATTTCCCAACGATTTTCATTCTGTGGTACGCATGTAAGTTTTCTAGGACATAACCAGGACAAGAATACTCTTCCACACCATAGTGAGGCCATCTATCAATTTGTATCTCCCCAGCCCCCATCACATCAAATTTTGATGTTTCTGTATAATCTGGTATGTTTTTATAGCCGTAATATCTATAGTCTCTTTCCCCCTTACTCCTCACCTGCAATTTTTCATTTTTTTCTTAACCATGGCATTTCTCTGCCCCCAATAAAAACAATGGATACCGGGAGGTTAAGAAATTCAGAATGTCATGACAAATCAATTATGTGTTTTTGGAATATCAGAGCATAAAAATGTACTGGTTAGGAAATAGTAACAGTGCATAGTGGCTCAAGTTGTATCAATTTCACAAAATCATACAATCTCAACGCTGCAAGGGAAACATTTGTGTGGAAAAGCCATCTAGTCCAAACTGTACTGGAACAAGAACCCCTTCTATAACAAAATGAATGTGTGGTCATCTGGCACTTGCTTGAAGACTTTCAGTGAAGGGGAGGGAACCTATAACCTTCCAAGGTACTTTTGTACAGCTTTGAGGCACAGTGGATAGAATGCTGGGCCTGGGGTCAAGAAGATTCATTTTCCTGGTTCAAATCTGGCTTCAGATACTTACTAGTTGTGTAATCCTGGGCACATCACTTAACCCTGTTTGCCTCAGTTTCCCCATCTGTAAAATGTGCTGGAGAAGGAAATGGCAAACTACTCCAGTATCTTTGCCAAGAAAACCCCAAATGAGGACATGAAGAGTTGGACATGACTGAAACTACTGAACAACAAACAAAACATCCTCAGGAAGTTTTTCTTTGCATTAGTCTTAGATCTGTCTCTGCAATTTCTGGTAAGAACAATGAATATGGAACCAGAATACCTGAGTTCAGATCCTGCCTCTGTCACTTCTACCTGTGCCACCTTAGGGAAGTCATTTGACATCATCAACCCTCAGTTTCCTCTTCTGCAAAATGAAATGGTTGAACTTGATCTAGATCTTGACATTTATTGCCTGGGCTATATGGTAAGTCTTTACTTGTCATGCCTCATTGGTACAGATTAGTCCTCTGTCACATTCAGTGGGCACATAAATGTTATTAGGTTAAACAATTAGGTATTTAGGAATATCTTACCAATAGCAGCAGATGTCTATGATATCTAAAATGTTCTGTTAGGTATATCAGTTCAAAGTTGTTTTGCAGAAAGAACATTACACTAAGAATCAGTTAAGTCACCTAACCTCTCTGGGTCTCAGTATTTTATCTGTCAAAATAGTGAGGTGGATTAGGTGTCTCCAGGATCCCTTCCTTTAGAGGTAACTGGTGTCACAGTAGGTGAAGAGCTGGGCCAAGAGTCAGGAAGAAATTTAAATCTGGCATCAGAATCTGCTAGTTGTGTGACCTTGGAAAAGTCACTTAACCTCAGTTTCTGCAACAATAAAATGGGGATAATAATAATTCCTACCTTTCAAGGTTGTTGTAAGGATTAATGAAATAATTAAAAAAAAAAACACTTAGCATTGTGCCTGGCATATACTAGGCACTATATAACTACTTAGTGTCTATCTCTTTTACTCTCCCAACTCCAAAGCTATATGATTTTATGCTTCCAAATGCGAAGCAGAAAATCCTTCTTTATGGAAATTTCCAGTGACTTAGGTAACACCAGTGGTTGAATTCTTGAATTCTTGGTTTTGTTCTGTTAGACCAATCACCATAGGAATTCAAAGAAAGTAGAAAAAAGAAAAACAACCTTCAGAGACTGAATGATAAATCTAATGAGTGACTGACCAGATTCTTATGGTAACTTCTTATTTGAATATCAGTACACACAAGTTTGTATCTTTAAATTTTTGAATGCCAACTTGAAAAAGTAGGTAGAGTCAAGTCCTGTCTGTCTTAGAGAACTCTTTGCTTCTTGAAATGCCAAGACCAAGAAATGACTAGACCATCTGTTTCCTGCCTCTAACAGCAATGACAACAAGTTCTCTACTGGAAAGGATGACCATATGGCCAGAGTCCCTACTTGGTCTCAGATAATGTATTCATTTCTAAAATGCATTTCTCTCTTTCCCTCTCCCTCTTCCTCCCCCCCCTCTGTCACTAATTTGCACCCATTAGACTTTTGTATTAGAAATCCAGGCCCTCTCCCTTTCTTTTACTGTATACCATGTGCCATGCTGATGGTGAAGCACTAAATTTTCCCGGGCATAGAGACTGTTATTTGGGGAGATGAGAAATGGACTACATCACAGCAGAAATGTTTTTCATGGGAACCAAGCATTGAATGAACTAGATTGAACACAGGAATAGAGCCAAAAAATCTTGTTTTCTGTTTGACCCCTTGTTTTGTTTTTCCGAGCTGCATTTATGTTTGCTAAGGCTACAATAAACAGCGCTTTTCACTGAGCAAATACTTGAAATATTTTCATTCCTAATACAAATCTGCCTCCCCCATTAGATTTTGCAGCAGAGGATCAACTGTTATTAATCCTGGTGCTCTGCAGTTTTCTAGCAAATTGATTTAGTCAGAATTAGAGAGCACTGCTTACTCCTCTCGTGATATGGTTTGCTTGCTCTGTGTAGCGAAATTTCATTGGTTCCCCTAGCTTATTATACAAATAACAAGGGAAGAGGGCATATTTTCAGTTTTGTGGAGCTCCCCATTTCTTATAGAATATTTCAGACAATTTCATTAGATGCCCTGCAATTTAGAGGAGGAAGTAGAAAAAGCAGCTGAAACCATTTAATGCTTTAAAATTTGGGGCTGGTAGTTTTATTCACAGCACGTAAGAGCACAAACTAAATACTAAGAATGAACTAAGTCACAGTAAGGATCTCCTCCCAATGTTTCTAATCTAGGTAGGTATAAGTTAATTTCTTACTAAGTGAATTTCTTAATTTTTTGAAATTAAATGTACAGTTTGGAGAGGAATATTCATTTGTTATGACAAATGAATATTATATTGTTTGGCAGACCCCTTGATGTGAAAATTTTCCAACTACTTTCATAGAAATTTTTTGGGGGGATTTGTTTTGTTTTAAAATAAATTTTATTGATAGCTTGTGTTTTTACATCACCTACATTTCACAAAGGTCCTCCCCCAAAGAGTTATCCTGTAACACAGAATAGAGAAAAAGATTCAGAGAAATTAACCAAGTTTTTGAAAAAGTCTGCCATTATCTATACAGTGTTCCATACCTATAGCTCTGCCCCTTCCCCTCCATAAAGAATGAGGTGCCTTCCTAGTCCTCTTTGGGGCCAAATTTTGTCATTATAATTTTATGGCATTTTTATTGTTTTATTATCGTTCTTTTTGTTTACCCCATTGTCAGTCACTATGTATATTAGGTCATTTTTATGTCACTTTGCATCAATTCACATAAATGTCTTCTTAAGTTTTTTTTTATTTTTCATTTTTAACACAGTTCATATCACAACACAATTCCAACTTTTGGTCAGGTGATATTTCTTTTAAAGTCTTAACAATATGGATCACAAATGGATTTTTTTTTTTAACATTAACCAACTGAGACACAAATAATATTTACGTTGCTAACTTCACAAGCCCTTGACCTAATTGTCTCCACACTATTACTAAGAATTAAAGGACCCTAACTTATTGTTGTTGGTCTAAAATCCTAAGCCTAATAGCTTAATTTTAGACTTGACCTCGGATGTTCCCCCTACCAACAATCTATAATTTAATAGATATGGTATTAAGCTTACAAACCTTTTGACTATAGGAAATTGCCACCAAGAATAGGGACATTGCAGGGAAACAATGTCTCCCCAACTTCATGTCAGTTCCAGGCAAGAGTAGATTGTCGACTTGCATTCAGTCAGGCTTAAAGTCTGCCAGGTGTCAGTGGGGAAATTGAGTCAGGAGAATCCTGCCTCAGCCCAGACTGAACAGCCACTCTCCCACCCTTCTCATGAGATCACCTTTTTCAGTTCATACCAGCATGTCACAGGCTTACTGGCATCATGGATTGGAGGCTCAGACCACCATGACATACTTGGAGTTAGATTCAGAACAGTCACTTAATAGTCCCATAGCATCTTAAAGTTCCAATAACCAGGTTTCAGATAGGATTATAACTTCACATTGGCTAAGGAACATCTTTTGAGGCAAGTCTTAAGTGGCTTACATGCCTTTCTCTACCTGTTCTAGTTCCTGCTTAAATAAAAATCAAAAAATCAAATTTACCATTAAAATCTCAACTTTTCCATCAATGACAAATTTTACCAGAAGTTACCTACCTCTAGGAGACTTAGACTAAAATTAATTTCCCCAAACTAAAGATGTCTCTGATTTAGTCTCAGTAATTAATTCAGTCAATTGTTTTAATACTAATTGCTTTTACATCACTTTGTAACATGCCCAATTTTTCTCCCCATCTCTCCCCTTCCCCCCCCAATATCTTGCATTCTGATAACCCCTTCCCTCAATGTACTCTCCCTTCTATCACACCCCACCCTTCCCGTATCCCCATCTTCTCTCTTCTCTTGTAGAGCAAGATAAATTTCTGTACCCTAAATTTAATTAATTTCTAAACCTGTGTTCCTTATTTCCCTGTTATATGCAATAATAACTCTCAACATTCATTTCTAATACTTTGAATTTCACCTCCCTCCCTCCCTCCCCATCCCCACTGAGAAGGCAAGTGATACAGGCTGTATATGTATCATTTTGCAAAAGACTTCCATAATAATCATGTTGTGTATTACTAACTATATTGCCCTCTATCCTACCTTGTCCCCCCTTTTTTAATTTTCTCATTTGACCCTGTTCCTTCCCAAAAGTGATTACTTCTAGTTACTCCCTTCTCCCATTTGCCCTCCCTTCTATCATTCCCCTCACCCTACTTGTCCCCTCCTCCCCTACTTTCCTGTAGTGTAAGATAGATTTTCATACCAAATTTAGTGAGCATATTATTCCCTCCTTAAGCCATATGTAGAGAGAGTAAGCTTCACTTTCCCCCTCTCATCTTCTCCCTTTTCTCCTCCATTGAACAGGATTTTTCTTATCTCTTTTATGAGTTATAGCCTGCCCCATTCCATTTCTCCCTTTCTCCTTCCAGTATTTTCCTCTCTCGCCCCTTAATTTTTATTTTATTATTTTTTTTTATGGATGTCATCTCTTCTGATTCAACTCAACCTGTACTCTCTGTCTATATGTGTGTACATGTGTTTCTCTTTTCTGGTCTCTTTCAGGAGGTGATAAGTGGATTTTTTTCAATATTTATTTTGCCCTCTGGTTCTGGAATATCAGGACAGTTTTCCTCGAAAATTTCATGGAAGATAATGTCTAGGCTCTTTTTTGGATCATGGCTTTCAGGTAGTCCCATAATTTTTAAATTGTCTCTCCTGAATCTATTTTCCAGGTCAGTTGTTTTTCCAATGCGATGTTTCACATTATCTTCTACTTTTTCAAACTTTTGGCTTTGTTTTCTAACTGCTTGGTTTACCTCATAGCCATTCATTTCCCTGAACTCAATTCTCTCTCTCAGAGAACTATTTTCTTCAGTGAGCTTTTGAACTTTCTCCTCCATTTGGCTAATTCTGCTTTTTAATGCCTCCGCCTCCTCATTGGCTTTTTGGACCTCTTTTTCCAATTGAGTTGGCCTCTTTTTAAAGGTGTTATTTTCCTCAGCATTTTTTTGATTCTCCTTTAGCAAGCTGCTAACTCACTTTTCAAGCTCTTCTATTACCCGAGTTCAGTTTAAGTTCACTTTGCAGGCCCTGGAGGCAGGGGTTTTAACTTCCTGTGACAGTAAGCCTTATTCTTCCTCATCTGAAAGAATGGGAGGAGATACTTGTTCACCAAGGAAGTAACCTTCTATGGCCTTATTTTTTTCCCCTTTTTTGGGCATTTTCTCAGCTAGTTACTTGACTTCTGAATCCTTTGTCAAGAGATTAGACTCAGTTGTGTGGTTCCCTTGGGCTTTGGGTGGGGGTGGGGCTGTCACTCAGGGCTGGGGTTTAGATCAGCTGCTCGTTACTGCCAGAGGCTTTAAGCTGAGCTGCCTAAGGAATGCATACAGGTTTCTCCAGGCCTCTAGCTGTCTACAGTCTGCTGTTGGACCTTTGCCCTTTCCTGGGGCTATTGCTGGAGAAACCCCCATTCTCCACTCCCAGCTGGGAAACCCTCCCACACTGACCTTTGGAGCTTTCTTTGTGGCATGTGGATTGAGGTATCTATGACCTTCCCTGCTAGGAACTCTGCCCAGAGGTCTGTTCAGGTCCTGTTCCTCCCTATGTCTAGTTGCCAGGGATGTGCTCTGCTCTGCTCAGCATCCTGTGAGATAGACCTTTCCTGTCGGCCATCCAGGTTACCCTTGTCTGGAAACCTTTTTCCCTCTGTTGCTGTGTGGCTTTTGCTGCTCTAGAATTCATTGAGAGTCATTTTTTACAGGTATTTTGTGGGGTGTGGGGGAAGTGCTAGAGTATATTCATCTTTGTACTCTGCCATCTTGGCTCTGTCCTCCCCCCCATGTTTTTGTATATAATTTGTTTCTTAGAGCACAACAATATTCCGTTCCATCCATTTACCACAATCTGCTTAGCCATCCCCCAATTGATGAGCGACTACATCACTTCCAGTTCTTTGCTATTACAAGAAGTGTAGTTGTATATATCTTGGTGTATATGGGACCTTTCTTTTTTTTTTGGCATTGTCCTGCTTCAGATATAAGCCTAGCAGGGAAATCTCTAGGGCAGAGTATGGACACTTTAACTAGTTTCTTTGACTAGTTCCAAGTTGCTTTTCAGAGTGGTTGGACCACTTTAATAGACTCTTGAGAGTATGAAGGCATTTTGGAAGTCATTTACCCATAGGCTCATATGTAAATTTAGAGCAGGAAGGGACCTCAGGGGTCATCTGATCCATTCCCCTCATTTTATTGCTGAGGAACCTGAAATTTAGTGAGTTTCAATGGTCATGGCCACCCAGGTAACAAGAGACAGAAATCAGATTTGACTCCATAGCCAGGGCCTTTCTCACTGTATCATGCTGCCACCTCATCTTAATAAACTTCCAGTGACAAGGAACTAATGAGTTCAAACAACTCAGGCCCTTCCATTTTTAGGCAGCTCTAAGTAAAAGGAAGTCCTTTTTTTTGAGTCAGCATCTTTCTATTCATTCTACTTTTCCTAGTAAAATTCTGTTCAAAAGCAAGATGTAGGCAAAGCAGAAACCTTTGTGGAAACTATATGTTCACAAAAGAAATTGCACTAACAGAGATAGAGATTCCAACTGATGCTCAAGTGTTCATTGGACTTACTGTTATTCAAGTGAACTTTAAAAGCCTTCAACCTTGTATACTGTAGCTGCCATCCATCAACATCCCTCACCTCCTTTCCCCCCTCTGTTCTCTAGGCTGATTCTCTAAGTGAATTAATTATGTTCCTGCTTTGTGAAGTCAGTGGAGCAAACTGCGTTCCTTTGGTTGCTTCAAACATTTTTGGAATGTACATTTCTCAAATCCAAACTGACTGGGGTCTTGAGTAAAAGGAGTTACTATATTTAAAAGGCTCTATCTATGTCTCATTCAAGGGCATGCTCCTTACCAGTGTGGCAGGAAGAGCAACTGGATTTTAATCATGCCTGGCTTCCTCATGTGCTCATTAGAGGCTCTCTTGTAACAGACAGTCTGTTGTATGTGGAATACTTCACTGTGGCAAATAAAGCAGGTCAGAGGGGAATATTTTCAAGTCATTGTCATGTCGTTTATGCCTGCAAAGGACAACTGTACAGAGAGCTTGTCACAATACAGTGAACTTTGTAAGGACAAAACTTTTCATGCGAGAATATCTAAAACCAACTTCTGCTACTCTAGGGTCTAGGGCAGGGGTGGAAAATTTCTGATCTGTCATGGCTTCATTTTTGAAGGTTCAAGGCAAATATAATATACATCTTCTGGGGAGGCCTTTACTGGGCTGGCTAAAATCACAGCTTAACTAAGGCTATCCATTTCAACTCAAAGGACATTTATTAAGGGGCTTCTTAATATAAAGCATTGCATTATACAAAGATTAAAAATTGCCTAGTGGCAGTCCTCTAGGAGCTTCCAATCTAGGACGGAGAAAATAAGTTGTATACAAAGGAGGGTGATACAACATAGGATTATGATAATACATAATAAAATTTTAAAGGACAATCAGTAAATGGAGGAAATAGGGCAAAAGTTCCAGGAATAGATCTCTCTTAGGGGAAAGGTACCCAGGAGAGAATGTCAGAAAATTCTAGGAAAAACTTCTGAGCTTTTCTATTTCTAGCTAGAAAAACTAGATTTTTAAAAATCTGAGTGAAGAAAACAAAAGATTAAATTTCTAGCCTTAGATTGCCATCTAACTTTAGTCATATTTACGTTTATACTATGTTTTTTAACTATCATGGCTTACCAAGTGTTTTACATTACTGTTATTTATTTTTTCAAAAATATTTTCTGAAATCGGATATCTAACTTCCAATTTTAAAATATTTGTCATTTCACTCAGCTTATGAAATGTTATCTTCTCTGCTCATGTGAAATTTTGAGGCAATATATTATTTCATACCCACCTGATCTGGTTATTCTTTTATGTACCTCTGCTGCTAAGGCGCTGTTGAGTGCTAGAGTGTACAAGGGTTGGCGGGCATCAATTTCAGGACACGGTGGGCTGGAGCTATTCTGTCAACCAGATTGTATTGTTAGGTAGGGGATGAGTGATGGATCATAAGCTTAGTCTAGAAGGAACTAAAGGTCATTTAGTTCAATCCCCTTATCATCTTATGGCTCATGTTAAGCCCTTAAGTGCTTGTTGAATTGAATTAACCTGAAGAAATTAGTACCCAAGGAGGTTGTGGCCAAGTCTTCTGATTCCAGATCACCTAATTAGGATACCTCGTAGTAAGGAAAAGTGTGTTGAAGATGAAAGATTTTGACATTTTTCTTTACCTTTCTTTGCCTTCTCTCTTCTTATTAACCATCCTACTTCCCTTTATTGCCTTCAACCCAATTTTGGTTTTTTTGCTTTCTTGTTTTTCCCCCCGTCTCTTTCATATCTAGTTATGACAGGAAATGCTTAGATTACTTCATGATTTCCTTGGTAGAGATACTCTCATCAATGTCACTCCCATGGTATAAAACATCCATACCTCCTTATCTTGTAAATATGTCTACATGCCTTTTTGGTAAATCCTCTACTCAGAAATTCCCTAATGTGACAGGGAACTTCAGTGTTTTCTGGATATGAGTTCATCATATGGGTTTTCTGCTTGCTTTTTTTTTTTTTACTCTCACTATATGATAGACATACCTTCTTTTTTAGTCATACCTGTCCCTACAGATATATTTCATACCACTTCTTGCTCAGCAGTCATCCATTATAGTATGCTTCTGCCTACACTCACCTACTGTGTATCTTTCTATGCATCCATTATGTATCATTACCCTTCAAATTACTTGAAATTAAGATTTGTCTGATCATTTACAGAGAGAATGTTGGCATTAAAGAGATGAATTCTAATGGCGGCAAGCACCTAAGGATGACTAAAAATGTTACAGAATTCTCCAAATATGACCCAGACCAATCTTGTCCTTTTTAATAATTTAAGGTAGGTAAGGACATTTTAGTAACTTTTTAAAAAGGCATAATTTCAAGTTGTCTTCCAGAATGGCTGAATCAATTCACAGCTTCATCAGCAATGTATTTATTTGCCTATGTGAATAGCTATTTGGACTTTCATAAAATTTTTGACAACTCACTTCTCCTTTAGAAAATAACCCTTTTACATCCTTGGATTCCTTATATATTGGGAAATGACTTTTCTTATTAAATATTTGTATAAATTTATTTATCTCGTATATTAGATCTTTTTCAGAGATATTTGCTGCCTATACACACACACACACACACACACACACACACACACACACACACACACACACACATTCCAGCTAGCAATTTCTCTTTTTATTCTGTGGTATTGACTTTGGTCATATTCAAATGGATCTATGATGTCATTAATTTGGAACTTCCCTTAAAGAATGAACATTAAAGAATGAAATAATTCAGTTGAATATCATATCTCTTTCTCTTTCTTTTTGAATTTTGAGTAATTCTGATCTTTGTCCTTTTTTCTAGGCCATTCCAATTATACAGAGACAGTTGACTCAGGGATAACATATTAACAGCAAGATTTTTTTGTCAGTTAAAATATAACTGACATATTTATATTTAAAATATATTTTATATTTATATATTATATATTTATTTATATATATTTTAAATTTAAAATATAAAATATAATATTTTATAAACATAAAATATATATTTTCAGTTATGTTATTTGGCTTTTGTCATGTTCTGTGCTAATAAATTAATTTCTACAAAAAAGTGTATGATGCAGTGGTGTAAGACTTCTGTATAATCTACAGTTCTTTGACTTCTCTCATTCCCTGTTTTTTTCTTGAACCATGCTATCCTATATATTTCTTGTCATTATTACTTTTTCCTATATTTGCATTGGATATATTGCTTAAATTTGTATGTTTTTATTGAGTTCTTCATAGAATTCCTCCACCTTTTCCTTTTCAGCAACTGATATTTGTTCAAAAACATCAATTATTTTTGTGGTTGTCATTTTGCAAGTGCTTATCAGAATGTGATGATAAAATATCACCAAATATGAAATGATATTTCTTGTTGCTTTTGGATGTGTGATTAAAACAACTCCTTTCTTTGACCATCTATGATGTGTTTGTGATCTATCCTTTCACACAACTTTTTTTCCTCCTTTCTCCTTTCCTATATAGTGAGAATTTTGAGACTGATATGATGTGCTTCTGCATTAGTACATACACTCCATTGAACATTGGATAAGAAACTCATATTTAGAGTACAAATTGTCTAATTAAAATTTATAAGTGGCCTAAAAACTGTATGATTGTTTTTTTTCTATTTTTTAAATTTTTTTTATTTTTTAATGTTTAACAATCACTGCCATACAATTGAGATTTTATCCCCCCGACACCTACTCCCCACCACCCCGCTCCATCCCCACGACTGCATACAATTCTGTATAGGTTCTACATATACTTTCCTATTGAGTACATTTTCACTATAGTCATGCTATGTAGTCGGACTAAAATAAATGAAAGAAATCGTATAACAAATCAAAACATGATACACAAAAACATACACATACACAAACATGATCTGCTACATTTTGCGAATGACTTCCATATTTCTTTCTCTGAGTGTGGAAGGCATTTTGCCTTGAGAACCACCACTGGGATTTTTTTTTTTTTAAGAAGTTCTTGCGTTATTACAAAATTCCAAGTCTACCAGAAAAAACTCTCGCACACTGTGCTTGTTGCTGTGCACAAAGTTCTCCTCGTTCTGCTCCTTTCACTCAGCATCAGGTCATATAAGTCCTTCCAGGCCTCTCTGAAGTCTTCTTGTTCATCATTTCTTATGGCACAATAGTACTCCATTACATTCATATACCATAATTTATTCAGCCATTCCCCAATTGATGGACATCCCCTTGACTTCCAGTTTTTGGCAACTACAAAAAGTGCTGCTATAAATATTTTTGTACATGTGGGACCCTTTCCCATTTTTATGATCTCTTGGGGATACAGTCCTAGTAGCGATATTGCTGGGTCAAAGGGTATGCACATTTTTGTAGCCCTTTGGGCATAGTTCCAAATTGCTCTCCAGAATGGTTGGATGCGCTCGCAGCTCCACCAACAATGAGTTAGTGTTCCAACTCTCCCACATCCTCTCCAGCATTTATCATTTTCTTGTTCTGTCATGTTTGCCAATCTTATAGGTGTGATGTGGTACCTCAGAGTTGTTTTGATTTGCATCTCTCTAATCAATAGTGATTTAGAGCATTTTTTCATATGATTATAGATATCTTTAATTTCTTCCTCTGAAAATTGCCTGTTCATATCCTTTGACCATTTATCAATTGGGGAATGACTTGTATGATTATACATTTGAGTCAGTTCTCTATATATTCTAGAAATGAGGCCTTTATCCTCGAGCTTAGCTGTAAAAATTCTTTCCCAATTTACTACATCCCTCCGGATTTTGGTTGCATTGGGTTTGGTTGTGCAAAAACTTCTCAGTTTAATGTAATCAGAGTTATCCATTTTGCATTTCATAATGCTTTCTATCTCTCCTTTAGTAAAAAATTCTTCCCTTCTCCATAGAT